>NC_090446.1:397326387-397639353 GCF_031143425.1 Pleurodeles waltl
GCACTTGATGCGGTCTAAAAGACCATTAACGTTCCAAGAGATAAGAGTTAGTTTCATCACAGGGTCAAGGTGTGGTGAATGAAAGCAACTGGTGGGGGCAATAATGGCGGAGGCACTGAACATATAAAGGGAATGGAGAAGCATGCCTGACTGCTGGTGAAAAACAAGAGAAAACAGCAAACCCAAATGAAATGTGATTCTCAAAAGACCCCCCTACTCCCCACCCAACACGTCCACCATGAAACATCTGTCACCCATTTAACACCCAAGAAAATGCACAAGGTCATGAACTGAGGCTTTTATATAAGCAAAAGGACATAGTACATCTCTGCTAGGGCACCCTGGGTTTGGAGTGTTCCTCATGATTTATATGTCATTTGTTCAGTCTGTCAAGGATCCCAATGCAAAATCCGCCGCCGACACGGCCACCTCAATGTCTCTCCTTCTGAGGCTTGAGAAGGTGCAGGAAGAGGGTTATATGGTGGGTCAGGGTGAAAGTCGTTGTCGTCAGACAGTGAGGTTTCCAGAGATCAGTCCCTCTCTTTGTTCTTGTTCCTATGTTTGGGGCTGCAGTGGGATCTGGAGCACGCAACAGTTGTTTTCTGGGTCGTGGGGTCATTCTGGAGATCCTCTTGCCACACATTATGTTTTCTGAGTGAGAGTTGTTTGCTGGCCAATTCCCAGGCTACCTCAGGAGTATTGAAGAATTGGGATTCAGAGTTGTGCACCACAAGGAGTCTGGCAGGGAAAAGCTGGGCGCATGGGATAGACATCGCTCTGAGCTTTTATTTGACTACATCCTATGATTTTCTCTGGGCTTACGAGGCATTAGTGCAGTCTGGGAAAATCATAATTCGGGGGGATTGGTACATGAGTTGGGTTTCGTTTCTGGCCTCCTTAAGGACTGCAACCCAGTCGTGGAAATTCAGGATTTTGACGATCATTGAGCACGGCGGAGCTCCAGGGTGAGAACGTGGTGTCAGTGCATGAGGCACCCTTTCAACCATGATACAAGTCAAGATTGATGATGCTGGTATCCAGGATCGAAGCCAAGTCTCTATAAAGCTGGTTGGTTTGGGGGAATTTGACCTCCACTGGGAAGCCCATTAGCTACAGATTGTTGCATCTGGAGCAGTTTTCTGAGTCCTCTGCTCTGGCTTTTAGGGTGTGGTTCTTTGCTTTTGAGTGACCACTTTGGGTTTGAGGACCGAGTAGTCATCCTCCAGGGTGAAAACATGTTTTTAGTCTTCAGATACTCAGCTGGTGATGGAGCGAAGGTCTTGTTGCAGCAACCCAACCTCCACACCATCCTCTCCTATCTTCGCCATGAGGGCCTCTTTAGATGCCTGGATAGCTTGGAGGATGCACAGTAAATCAGATGAGGCCAATAGCTCCCTGATGGGGTCTCCGTCTGGTGATTTCTTAGCGAGATCCAAAGCGTTGGTGGTAAACCTGCCCATCTTGGATTGGGAGGAGGAAGTGGTAGGGTTTATCTTTGCCAATGATATTCAGAGGGCCAAGATGGCGCCCCCCCTTCGTGTCAGCCTTGCCTTGAGATGCCCCTCTGTGCATGGAGGTAGAGACAGGAAAGAAGGAGATTGAATCTGGAATGTATCAGAGGCGGAATGACAGTCAGTGTTTTTACTGAGTCCTATCACACCACCTCGACCCAATTGCCCCCGATGGGGCTGACCAAGCAACTGGGTAGGTCAGTCCAATGGCTAGACAGAGTGGGCATCTGAGGTCGTCTGATGCCAGTGTTAAGAGGAGCTGTGGTGAGGCACTCAGACTAGCGCTTAGTGAGGTGTCTTGGGGGATGGGAGAACTGGTTGGATAAGGTCTTCACTGGTCTGTCGAGGTGCCTGCAACATCAAGTTCTCTGCCACACTAAAGCCAATGCACATCAAGCCACGAAACAGCAATGGAGCTGGGGTCCCCTTTGTCAGGAAGCAGTAGGTGATGGAGCAAAACCTCTCTTTAGAAGGGAGGCGGTAGGTGTGAGGGAGGTCTCCATCCCAATCCACAGCTGGCGATGAAGTATAAGCTGGCTTGCATTGTAACATCACATGCACCAGATACAGGGGCCTGGCCGACTGAGCAGGCAGAGGGCAATCAGCGGTAGGGCAGTACTTTCAGGCTCTAAAAGATGAAGGCCCAAAATGTTAATTTAATAAGGGGGATCCTTCCCTTACAAGAAGGGCAGCACCAATGTCAGATATTGCAGTGATGTAGAACATGTATTACTACCCCCTACTTCTCACCTTCAGGTTGGGGGCATTTCGCCCATCAGCTTGGCCGACCACGATCAAGGTGGAATAGAAGACGGTGCCAGGTCCAATCCTCATGAGGCACCTCAATAGCAGGGCGTCCCCAGAGGTCTTGCCCCCACCACAGGTTTCACAAATAATGCAGGCCGGGGTCAGTGGTCCTTGTGTTAATATCAGCTGGCCCAGTCGAGGTCACGGCACGGTGCAGGCTAATGTAAGGCACCATTTTGTCCAATAGCCCTGGTGCAGCCCTAGGAGCAGAGGAGGGCCACAGTGCTAGGCCTCAAGTTAATGAGCGGGTGAAGGCTTATGTGGCCGTGCATCTTCAGGGGCAAAGGAGGCCCCACACCCGAAGAGGGCTGGCTCAGATCCTTCTCCCACTCAGGCCAGGCAGCGAAATCACAGCTGTCCTTTCGATCACTCCTCCGGGGCAGCAGTGTGTTGTCCAGGCCCCAATCCAAGAAGCCAGCACAGCTCCCTTGATGTAGAGAGAAGACAAGGGCGCAACAGTGGGGGGCCTTGTCCAGGATCACTTGGGGTGCGGGAGACGACTTATAGGGGTTAATAGAGTGGACCCAGAGTGGCAGATGAGACACAGGATCTTAGGGAGAGTGTGGGAGCCTTTCAAGTTGCACCTGGCATCTTGGCTGCTTCGGGATTTACTTAATGATTTATGTACCTGACTGCTGCAATATTGGCCATGTAAAGCAGATTCAAACAACTTACTCTGTGCTTTGCAAACATTTTGATGTCAGCAGAACTGGTAAGCAACTCTAAGCAATTTCAGGCATTGCAAGCACTCCTCGTTTGACTTTGTGCCTCCAGTCAAGAATTGCCTACATCTTGCTCCCCAGCATTGCATCTGACTCTAATACTAGATCTAGGGAGGAAGCAAAGATAGCTCTCCTGTGCCAACCTCCTAGGTTTTCTAACCACTACTGAAGCGCTAAGCAAGAGTTTTGATCCAGGGGAGTTACATCCGAGTAATCCACGCCTTTCCAGAGATGTCGAATTTTCAATCTCTATAGAACATAATAGTGAAGGAGTCAGGAGAACTGCGTGTATTGAAGAGAATAACAGAGATACAATCCTTGCCAGAACCCTGAGAGAAATTAAGGACTTGTGAGGAATTTTGTCATATTCGGGATTTCATTTTGGAGGCAAAACATAAAAAACTCAATTTGGCTGGACAAAGTCAAATTGGACTTCTCTATTTAATACAAAACCTTGATCTGGCAGGAGGTTGATATTTGTGCTTACCCGAAGACAAAGAATTAAAAGATCCTGATCCATAATAAGTAAGGCACCTCAGTAGACAATGAAATGTATTCCCTGAGATCTCAAAACTGACACTAGGGGTTTCATGCTCCTTGAAGAACCCCTTGGAGCTCAAGAAGGGCCAAAAGCATGACAGGAGAATTGATATGTTTGATTGTCCATTTGGAACTGCAGCAATTTCCTACATTTTCGGTGGACTAGGACCGTTAGATATGCTTAATGGAGAATAAAGTATATCATCCAGTCCCCTTGCAAAAGAGAATCTCTTTGATGGATTGTTGTCTCCATCTTGAACTGATGATAAACAATGAATCACTTGAAATGTTTGAGATTGATAATAAGCTGCATTTTCTTGTTTTTTTTAATGGATAATAAAAATGCTACTTAGAAATCCCAAAGGATGAAACTCTACTTCCTAAAGGCTGCCTTTTTGCATATGGGACAACTTTTTGAGATACTACTTCTGAGAGAATGCTAGAGGTTAAGGGAGGATGTCTTAAAGGAAGGTGCAAGGATTTCTATCAAATAACCTTGTATTTTATTCAAAACCTAAGGATTCGCTGTGATGCCATTTTGTGGGAAAGTTTTTTTATCAATCCTGTTAAAGATGGCCAGAATTTATACTTACTCTTTGTGTAAGTTCCTCTCTGTGCTTCTGTGCCACAGTATCTGAAGTTCATGCCTGTCTCTGGGAAGAACTTCAGATGGAATTCTTGGAGGCTCTGTAGAAACATGAAAAGCGGCCAGCAAAGTGACTGTGGCGGTCATTCTGACCCTGGCGGTTGAAAACCGCCAGGGCAGAGTGCCGCGGAAGCACCGCCAACAGGCTGGCGGTGCTTCATGGGCAATTCTGACCGCCGCGGTCAGAAAAGGGCAACCGGCGGTTTCCCGCCGGTTTACCCCTGCCCCAAAGAATCCTCCATGGCGGCGCTGCTCGCAGCACCGCCATGGGGATTCCGACCCCCTTCCCGCCATCCTGGTCCTGGTGGTAAAAACCGCCAGGAACAGGATGGCGGGAACGGGTGTCGTGGGGCCCCTGGGGGCCCCTGCACTGCCCATGCCACAGGCATGGGCAGTGTAGGGGCCCCCTAACAGGGCCCCATAATGATTTTCAGTGTCTGCCTAGCAGACACTGAAAATCGCGACGGGTGCCACTGCACCCGTCGCACACCAGCAACTCCGCCGGCTCCATTCGGAGCCGGCTTCATCGTTGCTGGGGCTTTCCCGCTGGGAAAAGCTCGGAATGACCCCCTGTGTCCTCTGTCAGCCCTGGCAAAAACATAATGCCCAAAAACTCTTCTGACTGAATGTTGCTCCTTATCCAATGAAAAATATTTAAAAAGTGATGGATGGAATGCTTGGATTAAACTCAGGCACTGGTAATTACACAGGAACGCATCCCAGTACATTGCTATTTTGCACACCATGCCATGTGCAAAACACCTAGATGCATATCAGTTTTGACCCAGCTCCAGTTGGATCTGTCCAGCCCGAATGACCAAACCAGGTCCTCCTTGAACTAAACACAAGCAACCCAGGCCTGGTTTCTCCTTTGTTACGGGTGTATCAGCCAGGTATAGCTCGGTTCCAGTGACACAGTGTGCACAGGATCCCCATCTGGGCATGCTCGTCCTACTTAGGACGACATACTAAAGTATTAAAAAAGGTGATAAATGGAATGCTTGAATTAATTTCTGCCACTGGTATTTACTTGGGCCACAATCCAGTCCATCATTATTTTGCACACCACGCCACCTGAGTCTAGACCCATCTATATGTAAATCAGTCTCAACACTGCTCCAATGGGAACAGTCCAGTTCAGGGAGGGCCAGGCTTGGCAATTCGGGCTAAAGTATTTCCAGATCCAGAGGCATGGCAGGGAGATGCACCATCTTTATTTTGGCCTCATTAGAGTTCAGAGGGAAGCAGAGGAGGTGATAGCTGTAATTCCATTTTGGCCCCAGCGCTCTTGGTTTCCCCTTCTAAAGACCATGGCCCTTCTTGTGCCTTGGAGGATTCCACTTTGTCACCCCATCCTCTCAGGTCACGATGCTGCCTTCCACTACAGAAATTGTCTCTGTCAGTTTGGATAATGAGACGGTTGAACTCCAAAGCAGAGGGGTACAGAACATTTAGCAGAAATCAACCAGGGTTCCAGACGTCCCTCTACTTTGAAGTCCTATTCCAAGCATTGGTGGAATTTTGAGGAATGATGTTCCTCTAGATCTCTGTTTTTGGTAGGGTATAACATTTCCTCTATCCTACTGTTCCAACTAGATGAATCTCAAACACATTTGACTGTGACTAGTTTAAGGGCTCAGAGGCCAACTGTTAGAGCATTTAGAGAACCATGGGGTAACTCTAGCAAAGTGTTTGATTTGGTGGCCAGGCTGCTGAAAAGTTTTGTTATTTCTAGATCCATTTCTAGGCCTGGCATCTACCACTTGTCTTGAAAGTATTGCACAGTGTGCCTTTTCAACGTATGATCTCTGTCGATCTAGGATACTTTTCTTTGAAGGTGGGATTTGCAATGGCTATCACTTTGGCCAGCAGAGTGGCGACTTTAGAGCCTTATTATGTAAACTGCAATATTTAGAAATCCTGGAAGGTGGGGTATTGCTTAAATATAATCAGCCTTTTCTTTCAAAGGTAGTTTCCAAGTTTCAGAGGGAGCACAAAACCGTATTGCCTGTGCTTTTCCGTTTCCTTCATATAAGGGGGAGGATCTTTTTCATCTGTTGGGTGAAGAAGGGCAGTTTCAACCTATCTCCAGCTTTCTAAGGGATTTAGGAAATCAGAGTATTTCTTTGTGACTTTTGGTTGTGTTAACCAGGTTCAAAGAGCTTCTAACATTACTTTGAGTTGGTGAATCAGGACACCTTTTGTTCAGGCATACTCTTTATCTCATGTCCCTATACCTGAAGGAATACAGGGAAGATTCACTAGAGGAGTGGCAGCCTTATGGCTGAGGCACATGGGTTCTTTTGCCGAAAATTTGTTGAGCATTTACTTGGACTTTGGCTCCCAAATTTGATCAGAATTGAGTATGTAATAAAGAGGAAATCTTTAGGGGAAAATGTGATAAATGCTGTAATTTCTGCACAAATCTAAGTTGTCTTTTGAGAACTAGTTAAAAATAAGTAAGCATGATTCATTTGCTATTTCAGTATGTGTTGAGATAGATTGTTTGTTGTAAGAAAGTGGGCTGTTATTTTGAGGAGTGGTGACTACCCACCTCAAGGAACAATCACAACCTTTGTCAGGGTGAACCTCAAGGTCACAAAATTAGACAGATCTCAAATCTCAGGTATCTATGGCACAGAGCAGACAGGCCTACATTAGGGTAATGTGTAAAGTATTTATGTAGCACTAAAACAGTATTAAAATCAAAATGCAAGACAATAAAATTTGCAAGCCACGTTAGAATTTTTTTGTACAATTTAATAAACAAAGTGACAATAATTCAATAAGGGGAACCCGAGATATGAATTAATTTTTTTAATTAGGAATAATGCCAAGAAGCACAAAGTGCCAATGATAGTCAATGCTCCAGGTAGACCGTGGCCTAGGCACCGTTTAACTCTAACTGAGATGGAGTGTAGGTCATATACACCAACCAGGTACGTCCTGGCCAAAAACTGTACCTTCTAATTTAGTCCTTTAAGTCTCAGTCCACCACAGTTGTACAGTTATAAAGCCCCCAGTTTCTCAGAGGAGGCACTTAGAAACTCATAAGGTGCCAAGCAGATTCCAAACAGCAAGGTCCAGTTGCTAGAAAGGGCCTCTTAAAACTAGTTTTATCCCTGTAGCTTTAACAAAAGGGCAGCTTTATATCCCTTTGAGACAATGTCTGTGTCCTGGGTACAAGAAAGAGCAGGTTCAGTTCTCTAGGGCTCTTCTCAGGTTGCAGACAGTAGGCCCTATTATCTCCTGAGCTTACTATGGTTCAGGAATATTCTGAAGTGGGTGCCTGGTTCTGCCCCATTTATGTCTGGCACGAGCTCCTAGGTGGAAATGACTCCTGGGCACACCCTAATCAATAAGGTAAAAGGTCCCGGGGGTCAACTCTACTCACTTGAGACAGTTTCAAGATGGTAAACAACTTTGGCCACAGTTAACTTGGGCTTTGATGGCTGGATGTGTGTGGGGAGTGTACTATGGTAATCCTACTGTCCTTCCACATCTAAATCTAAACTCCTGTTTGAAGCAGTCATTGTACCTCCCAATAAACCCAGAAACAGAAGTCTGGTAGAACAAAACAATGTTTTCTAGCAAGCAGACAGCAGATATACAACAATTGTTTTAGTATACTGTTCTCGCCCCTGGAAATGTGCCCCAAGTTTTATACGTAAACCCTCGCAGACCTGCCAAGCAGGGTTTGACATTCCAGCAGGAGTTGACACTATATTATCAAAAAGAGGCCCGCTGTGGGAAACCTAACATGGTTGCCATTCTGTAAGGGAGCTCCGTACAGCCACAACATTGAGCCTCTTACCTCCAGGCCCTTCCCCAGGGCTCTCAGGCCTGGACTGAGACCACAGAAATTGCTCTCCCAATTAAGCTGCTGGGGTCCCGCTGTGGATCGCGGCATCATTAGGAACAGACAACTTGGCGGTTGGTGCTGGGGTGCGGCCTGCTGCAGATAGAGTGGGCCGTGAGGCACAGTAGCAGAGTGACTTCCCTGTACTTGTAGACCTGCTGGGATTGCTTGGGCCACTTTTTGGTTCGTCCCTGGGATCATCTGTGGATTGCTGGGCCCTGGAGGAGCTGCACTGTGTTAGAGGCCCGTCTGACCCTCGCGACTGATGCTGGGAATGGCCTGGGGTGCGCGGCGGCCCAGGAAATTGCCGCTGCCTTCTGCAGGGTGAGGCCCCCACTGGAGACCACAGTGTACTAGACTGGCCTGGGGCCACATGCCAGCTCCTGGGCCCGACTGCAGGTTGCTGCACTGCAGTGGGGCAGATATTTGTGACTCTAACAGCGACGTGGCCTGCACACAGGTCATGCAGGCCGCAGCAGGAGATCACAGAGGGATCCCCAAAGGCAGTGATTCTTGGAAAGAACGCTTAAGCTGCCTCTAGCTATGTCCCGGGCCAATTGTAGGTGGCTGGTCTCTCCCTGAAGGGCCGTTTGCAGTCCATGAACATATTTGATCCCTGTAATTATCAAGGAGCTGCCTGATGCCTGCTGCCTGCAGTGGATTGTCCGGCAGTGGCTGCTGCCTGCTGCAGAGTGGACCTTTCAGGGGCCAAGAGGTATGGGGTTGGCCCACGTAGGTGTCTGGTTAATACAGCGCCCAGGTTCCTCTTGCCTGTCCCACCCTTCCAGGCCTGAGAATACAGTCCCAGAGCTGGCCCCATCGTGGACATGGGTGATGACCATTTGGGCGGACTTTGGACCACACCCCGGGCGCGTTGTTGACTCCCTCTGTCGCCAGCCGCATGTCCTCCCGCCACATCCCTGGTTGTTGTTGACCTTCTCCTGTGTGCTGAACATTGAATAACACCCCCCAGGAGATGTGATATTGCGTGGTCGCATTGTGTAGTGAAACCTCTGGGGCACCCCTGGGGGTTGCTATGACAGGCAAGAGGTGTCTGTGGTCTGGGAGACGACATGTTAAACCACCCAACTGCCTCTGATGGAGGCCTATACCACCTATGCACCATTATGGCATGCAACAAGCCTACAGCCCCTGTGACCCAGCAGAAGATGGACAAGTACACCAAGCAGACGGCGGCATCAGATGAGGCCGTGCTGTGGTAGGTGGTTAAAGCCTCCAGATGGTGTCCTTCTGGCAAGCAACCCAAGACCTCAAGGTAACGATGGAGGGCTGTGAAGAGACCCCCTCCCGCACCCCCTCCTTACCTGGTAGTCCAGTGGAGAGCTCATGTCTCCTCTCTTCCACATCCCCTGGTCAGGAATATCTGAAAGGGAAGAGGGACAAAATATTATAGAGAAGGAAGCAAACCTGTGTCAGGTCACCGACACTAATGAAGGGCTAGCCCTTTAAGGAGACGCAGGACAGAGTTGAGCACCTAAAAAGAGGAACAGGTCAGCCGGAGGAGGAGAATCCTGCAAAGAGAGAGAAGGGTGATAAAATCATCACGCCAGGCCCATTTTAAAAAGAGAAGAACAGAGACATTAGACTTATACCAGTATAAAGCAACCCTACCAGTGAAACCTTGTCAATATTTTTGTTGTTGTAGCTAAATAAAGGCCAATATTCAGAAATCAACCAAGCCTCTGAAGCAATATTTCCACCCATCCCTCTCACCAGGGCAAAATGTGAGAGTTAAAAATGGACCTATCCCAAATAAGACAAGACTTATGCAACACAGCACTGGACTCTCCCGCCACAGAGCCATCAAACACCAACCCGGAAAGTCTCCGCTGAATCCTCCTCAACATTCGTTCCCTTCACAAACGCGCCGTAGAACTCTGGGACCTACTAGACTCCACCCGGACATTGCCTTTCCAACCGAAACATGGACAAACCCAGCGTCTGCACCAGACATCGCCATCCCCAGCAACTACAAACTGCTCGGTGTAGGAAAGTACCATCTTCCCTGGCATGTTACCCCCATTTTTTCACTGTATATATGTTGTTTTAGTTGTATGTGTCACTGGGACCCTGCCAGCCAGGGCCCCAGTGCTCATAAGTGTGCCTGAATGTGTTACCTGTGTTATGACTAACTGTCTCACTGAAGCTCTGCTAATCAGAACCTCAGTGGTTATGCTCTCTCATTTCTTTCAAATTGTCACTAACAGGCTAGTGACCAATTTTACCAATTTATATTGGCTTACTGGAACACCCTTATAATTCCCTAGTATATGGTACTGAGGTACCCAGGGTATTGGGGTTCCAGGAGATCCCTATGGGCTGCAGCATTTCTTTTGCCACCCATATGGAGCTCTGACAATTCTTACACAGGCCTGCCACTGCAGCCTGAGTGAAATAACGTCCACGTTATTTCACAGCCATTTTACACTGCACTTAAGTAATTTATAAGTCACCTATATGTCTAACCTTTACCTGGTAAAGGTTGGGTGCTAAGTTACTTAGTGTGAGGGCACCCTGGCACTAGCCAAGGTGCCCCCACATTGTTCAGGGCCAATTCCCCGGACTTTGTGAGTGCGGGGACACCATTACACACGTGCACTACATATAGGTCACTACCTATATGTGGCTTCACAATGGTAACTCCGAATATGGCCATGTAACATGTCTATGATCATGGAATTGCCCCCTCTATACCATCCTGGCATAGTTGGCACAATCCCATGATCCCAGTGGTCTGTAGCACAGACCCTGGTACTGCCAAACTGCCTTTCCCGGGGTTTCACTGCAGCTACTGCTGCTGCCAACCCCTCAGACAGGCTTCTGCCCTCCTGGGGTCCAGCCAGGCCTGGCCCAGGATGGCAGAACAAAGGACTTCCTCTGAGAGAGGGTGTTACACCCTCTCCCTTTGGAAATTGGTGTGAAGGCAGGGGAGGAGTAGCCTCCCCCAGCCTCTGGAAAGGCTTTCATGGGCACATTTGGTGCCCATTTCTGTATAAGCCAGTCTACACCGGTTCAGGGACCCCTTAGCCCTGCTCTGGCGGGAAACTGGACAAAGGACAGGGGAGTGACCACTCCCCTAACCTGTACCTCCCCTGGGAGGTGCCCAGAGCTCCTCCAGTGTGCTCCAGACCTCTGACATCTTGGAAACAGAGGTGCTGCTGGCACACTGGACTGCTCTGAGTGGCCAGTGCCATCAGGTGACGTCAGAGACTCCTTCTGATAGGCTCCTTCAGGTGTTGCTAGCCTATCCTCTCTCCTAGGTAGCCAAACCCTCTTTTCTGGCTATTTAGGGTCTCTGTCTCTTGGGATTCCTTAGATAACGAATGCAAGAGCTCATCCGAGTTCCTCTGCATCTCTCTCTTCACCTTCTGCCAAGGAATCGACTGCTGACCGCGCTGGAAGCCTGCAAAACTGCACCATAGTAGCAAAGACGACTACTGCAACTCTAACGCTGATCCTGCCGCCTTCTCAACTGTTTTCCTGGTGGTGCATGCTGTGGGGGTAGTCTGCCTCCTCTCTGCACTAGAAGCTCCGAAGAAATCTCCCGTGGGTCGACGGAATCGTCCCCCTGCAACTGCAGGCACCAAAGAACTGCATCACCGGTCCCCTGGGTCTCCTCTCAGCACGACGAGCGAGGTCCCTTGAATCCAGCAACTCTGTCCAAGTGACTCCCACAGTCCAGTGACTCTTCAGTCCAAGTTTGGTGGAGGTAAGTTCTTGCCTCCCCACGCCAGACTGCATTGCTGGGAACTGCGACTTTTGCAGCTACTCCGGCCTCCGTGCACTTCCGGCGGAAATCCTTTGTGCACAGCCCAGCCTGGGTCCACGGCACTCTAACCTGCATTGCACGACCTCCTAAGTTGTTCTCCGGCGACGTGGGACTCCTTTGTGCGACTTCGGGTGAGCACCGTTTCACGCATCCTCGTAGTTCCTGTTTCTGGCACTTCTCTGGGTGCTGCCTTCTGCTGAGAGGGCTCCTTGTCTTGCTTGATGCCCCCTCTGTCCCCAGACGCAATTGGCGACATCCTGGTCCCTCCTGGGCCACAGCAGCATCCAAAAACCCTTACTGCACGATTTGCAGCTAGCAAGGCTTGTTGGCAGTCTTTTGGCAGGAAAACACTTCTGCACAACTCTCCACGGCGTGAGGGATCCGTCCTCCAAAGGGAAAGTCTCTAGCCCTTGTCATTCCTGCAGAAACCTAAGCTTCTACTGTCCAGTAGCAGCTTCTTTGCACCCACAGCTGGCATTTCCTGGGCATCTGCCCATCTCCGACTTGCTTGTGACTTTTGGACTTGGTCCCCTTGTTCCACAGGTACCCTCGACTGGAAATCCATCGTTGTTGCATTGCTGGTTTGTGTCTTTCCTGCAGAATTCCCCTATCATGACTTCTATGTCCTTTGGGGAACTTTAGTGCACTTTGCACTCACTTTTCAGGGTCTTGGGGTGGGCTATTTTTCTAACCCTTACTATTTTCTAATAGTCCCAGCGACCCTCTACAAGGTCACATAGGTTTGGGGTCCATTCGTGGTTCGCATTCCACTTTTGGAGTATATGGTTTGTGTTGCCCCTATCCCTATGTGTCCCTATTGCATCCTATTGTAACTATACATTGTTTGCACTGTTTTCTAAGACTATACTGCATATTTTTGGTATTGTGTACATATATCTTGTGTATATTTGCTATCCTCATACTGAGGGTACACTCTGAGATACTTTGGCATATTGTCATAAAAATAAAGTACCTTTATTTTTAGTATATCTGTGTATTGTGTTTTCTTATGATATTGTGCAAGTGACACTTGTGGTACTGTAGGAGCTTCACTCGTCTCCTAGTTCAGCCTAAGCTGCTCTGCTAAGCTACCATTATCTATCAGCCTATGCTGCTAGACACCCTATACACTAATAAGGGATAACTGGGCCTGGTGCAAGGTGCAAGTACCCCTTGGTACTCACTACAAGCCAGTCCAGCCTCCTACATTGGTTGTGCAGCGGTGGGATAAGTGCTTTGAGACTACTTACCACTCTTGTCATTGTACTTTTCATAAGAGAAAAATATACAAAACAAGTTCAGTGTATGTACACATAACCCAAAAGTTTTGCATTTCCTCTTTTCACTCTTTTCTAAAGTGCTGAAAAGTACTTCTAAACTTTCTAAAAGTTCTTAAAAGTTTTAAAAGTTTTTTTTTCTGTCGTTCTAAAAGCTCTAAAAACATTTTCTCACTTTTTCTGTCACTTAAACTCTTTCTAAAATGTCTGGCACAGGCCAAAATGTTGATCTGTCCAAACTTGCATATGACCACCTTAGCTGGAAAGGAGCAAGGAGTCTCTGTATAGAAAGAGGTTTGAGTGTAGGGAAGAATCCTTCCTTGGAATTATTGCTTAACATGCTTAAAGAACAAGATAAGGCCAGAAGGGCCCCATCTGTTGAAAAAGCAGCTAATGGTTCCCAATCTGATCCAGGGACCCCCCCCTAGGAAAAGATTCAGGAAAGAAACTTCAGAGCCTGCCCATTACTAGACAGTCTAGCATAGTTGGTACTGATGTAGAGTCACACCATACAGATAGTGTTGTCTCACATCATAGCAAGAGCATTCATTCTCACTACAGTAGAAGTGATGTTTCTGTTAACCAAGCTGTTAGGGTGCCCTCTGTAAGGGACAGGTCTCCTTCTGTCCATTCTCACCATACTTCTGTTTCAAGGCATGTCCCTCCCACCCACCCTGATGACAGATTGTTAGAAAGGGAGCTCAATAGATTGAGAGTGGAACAAACCAGACTGAAGCTCAAGAAGCAACAGCTGGATTTGGATAGACAGACTTTAGAAGTAGAGAAGGAGAGACAGAAGTTGGGTTTAGAAACCCATGGTGGCAGCAGCAGTATTCCCCATAGTCATCCTGCAAAAGAGCATGATTTCAGGAATCTGCACAAGATAGTTCCCCCTTATAAGGAGGGGGATGACATTAACAAGTGGTTTGCTGCACTTGAGAGGGCCTGTGCTGTAGAGGATGTCCCTCAAAGGCAGTGGGCTGCTATCCTATGGCTATCATTTAGTGGAAAAGGTAGGGATAGGCTCCTTACTGTGAATGAAAGTGAAGCCAATGATTACAAAGTTCTTAAGAATGCACTCCTGGATGGTTATGGCTTAACCACTGAACAATAAAGGATAAAGTTCAGAGAGACCAAAAAGGAGTCTTCACAAGACTGGGTTGATTTCATTGACCATTCAGTGAAGGCCTTGGAGGGGTGGTTACATGGCAGTAAAGTTACTGATTATGACAGCCTGTATAACTTGATCCTGAGAGAGCATATTCTTAATAATTGAGTGTCTGATTTGTTGCACCAGTACTTGGTGGACTCTGATCTGACCTCTCCCCAAGAATTGGGAAAGAAGGCAGACAAATGGGTCAGAACAAGGGTGAACAGAAAAGTTCATACAGGGGGTGACAAAGATGGCAACAAGAAGAAGGATGGTAAGTCTTCTGACAAGGGTGGGGACAAATCTAAAAATGAGTCTTCATCAGATCCACAAATACACTCTGGTGGGGGTGGTGGGCCCAAATCCTCTTCTAATCAAAACAAAGAAAAGAAACCATGGTGCTATTTATGTAAAATAAAAGGCCATTGGACAACAGATCCCAGTTGCCCAAAGAAAAGCACCAAGCCTCCTACCACTACAACCCCTACTGCTACACCTAGTGTCCCTACTAATAGCAGTGGTGGTGGGAGCAAACCTACTAATAGCCAATCCAAGGGAGTAGCTGGGCTCACTTTTGGTAACTTAGTTGGGGTTGGTCTTGTTAGGGAGACCACAGAGGCTGTGTTAGTCTCTGAGGGGGCTATTGATTTAGCCACCTTAGTTGCTTGTCCCCTTAATATGGATAAGTACAAGCAGCTACCCCTAATAAATGGTGTTGAGGTTCAGGCCTACAGGGACACTGGTGCCAGTGTGACTATGGTCATAGAGAAACTGGTCCACCCTGAACAACACCTACTTGGTCACCAGTACCAAGTAACCAATGCTCACAACAACACACTTAGCCACCCCATGGCTGTTGTAAATCTCAACTGGGGGGGGGTTACTGGTCCAAAGAAAGTTGTGGTAGCCACAGATGTACCTGTAGACTGTCTACTAGGAAATGATTTGGAGACATCAGCTTGGTCAGATGTGGAATTGGAGGCCCATGCAGCAATGCTGGGCATCCCAGGGCATATTTTTGCTTTAACCAGGGCTCAGGCCAAAAAGCAAAAAGGACAGGGAAGCTTGGATCCTGGAACAATGGACCAAGTGCTCCCTAAAGCTAGGGCTAGTAGAAGTAAAGCACTTCCTACTACCCCTCCCTCTACAGTGGATTCTACTTCCGAGGAAGAAGAATTTCCACCCTGTGCAGAACCTACATCAGAGGAGCTGGAAGCAGACACTGCTGAGCTTTTGGGTGAAGGGGGGCCTGCCAGGGAGGAGCTGAGTGTGGCACAGCAAACCTGTCCCACACTAAAGGGTCTAAGACAGCAAGCTGTCAAACAGGCTAATGGGGATGTCAGTGACTCTCACAGAGTTTACTGGGAGGACAACCTCTTGTACACTGAAGCAAGGGATCCTAAACCTGGAACTGCCAGGAGGTTAGTGATTCCTACAGAGTACAGAAAGTTCCTCCTAACTCTAGCCCACGACATACCCCTAGCTGGACATCTGGGACAAATGAAAACTTGGGACAGACTTGTTCCCTTGTTTCATTGGCCTAGGATGTCTGAGGACACAAAGGAATTTTGTAAGTCCTGTGAAACCTGTCAAGCCAGTGGCAAGACAGGTGGCCCTCCAAAGGCACCCCTTATCCCACTGCCTGTGGTTGGGGTTCCCTTTGAAAGGGTAGGGGTTGACATAGTTGGCCCCCTTGACCCTCCTACTGCTTCAGGCAATAGGTTTATCTTGGTGGTAGTGGACCATGCCACAAGATATCCTGAAGCTATTCCTTTAAGGACCACTACAGCACCTGCAGTGGCAAAGGCCCTCCTGGGAATATTTTCCAGGGTGGGCTTCCCAAAGGAAGTAGTATCAGACAGGGGAAGCAATTTCATGTCTGCACACTTAAAGGCCATGTGGAAGGAGTGTGGTGTGACTTACAAGTTCACTACACCCTATCATCCACAAACAAATGGACTGGTGGAGAGATTTAACAAAACTCTCAAAGGCATGATTATGGGTCTCCCTGAAAAACTCCGCAGGAGATGGGATATCCTGTTACCATGCCTCCTTTTTGCCTACAGGGAGGTACCCCAGAAAGGAGTGGGCTTCAGCCCCTTTGAACTCCTCTTTGGACACCCTGTTAGGGGTCCACTAACACTTGTCAAGGAGGGTTGGGAACAACCTTTAAAAGCTCCAAAGCAAGATATTGTGGAATATGTACTTGGCCTCAGATCAAGGATGGCTGAGTATATGAAAAAAGCCAGTAAAAACCTTCAGGCCAGCCAAGAGCTCCAAAAGCAATGGCATGACCAGAAGGCTGTTTTGGTTCAGTACAAACCAGGGCAGAAAGTGTGGGTCTTGGAGCCTGTGGCCCCAAGAGCACTCCAAGATAAATGGAGTGGACCCCACACAATTGTTGAGGTTGAGAAAAAGGGTGAAGTCACCTACTTAGTTGACTTAGGCACTGCCAGGAGTCCCCTTAGGGTGCTCCATGTCAATCGCCTGAAACCCTACTATGACAGGGCTGATCTCACCCTGCTCATGGCAACTGATGAGGGACAGGAAGAAGACAGTGATCCTCTTCCTGATCTCTTCTCTTCCACAGAACAAGATGCTCTGGTGGAAGGGGTAGTTTTGGCTGATTGTCTTACTGCTGAGCAGAAAGACCATTGCATAAATCTCCTGGGTCAGTTTTCTGAACTCTTCTCTACTGTGCCAGGTACCACTTCTTGGTGTGAGCACACTATAGATACTGGAGACAGCTTGCCTGTCAAAAGTAAGATCTATAGGCAGCCTGACCATGTCACGGACTGCATAAAGCAAGAGGTGCAGAAAATGTTAGAACTGGGAGTGGTTGAGCACTCTGAAAGTCCATGGGCTTCTCCTGTGGTACTTGTACCAAAACCCCATTCCAAAGATGGAAAGAAGGAAATGCGGTTTTGTGTAGACTACAGAGGTCTCAACCAGGTAACCAAAACTGATGCTCACCCTATACCCAGGGCAGATGAGCTCATAGATACACTGGCATCTGCCAAGTATCTAAGCACTTTTGATTTGACTGCAGGGTATTGGCAGATCAAATTATCAGAAGATGCTAAACCTAAAACTGCATTTTCAACCATTGGAGGCCATTACCAATTTACAGTAATGCCTTTTGGATTGAAAAATGCACCTGCCACTTTTCAGAGGTTGGTGAACACAGTCCTGCAAGGGCTGGAAGCTTTTAGTGCAGCATATTTGGACGATATAGCTGTCTTTAGCTTCAGCTGGGATGATCACCTGGTCCACCTATGGAAAGTTTTAGAGGCCCTGCAAAAGGCAGGCCTCACTATCAAGGCTTCAAAGTGCCAGATAGGGCAGGGAAAGGTGGTTTATCTGGGACACCTTGTTGGTGGGGAACAGATTGCACCACTTCAGGGGAAAATCCAAACTATTATAGATTGGGTTCCCCCTACTACTCAGACTCAGGTGAGAGCCTTCCTAGGCCTCACTGGGTATTACAGGAGGTTCATTAAGAACTATGGCTCCATTGCAGCCCCTCTTAATGACCTCACATCCAAGAAGATGCCTAAAAAGGTATTATGGACAGAAAACTGTCAGAAAGCTTTTGAGGAGCTGAAGCAGGCCATGTGCTCTGCACCTGTCCTGAAAAACCCTTGTTACTCTAAAAAATTCTATGTCCAAACTGATGCATCTGAATTAGGAGTAGGGGCAGTCCTATCACAACTTAATTCTGAGGGCCAGGATCAACCTGTTGCTTTTATTAGTAGGAGGTTGACCACTAGAGGAAAGCGTTGGTCTGCCATTGAGAGGGAGGCCTTTGCTGTGGTCTGGGCACTGAAGAAGTTGAGGCCATACCTGTTTGGCACTCACTTCATTGTTCAGACAGACCACAAACCTCTACTTTGGCTAAAACAAATGAAAGGTGAAAATCCTAAATTGTTGAGGTGGTCCATATCCCTACAGGGAATGGACTATACAGTGGAACATAGACCTGGGAGTAGCCACTCCAATGCAGATGGACTCTCCAGATATTTCCACTTAGACAATGAAGACTCATCAGGTCATGGCTAGTCTTATTGTCCTTCGTTTGGGGGGGGGGGTTGTGTAGGAAAGTACCATCTTGCCTGGCATGTTACCCCCATTTTTTCACTGTATATATGTTGTTTTAGTTGTATGTGTCACTGGGACCCTGCCAGCCAGGGCCCCAGTGCTCATAAGTGTGCCTGAATGTGTTACCTGTGTTATCACTAACTGTCTCACTGAAGCTCTGCTAATCAGAACCTCAGTGGTTATGCTCTCTCATTTCTTTCAAATTGTCACTAACAGGCTAGTGACCAATTTTACCAATTTATATTGGCTTACTGGAACACCCTTATAATTCCCTAGTATATGGTACTGAGGTACCCAGGGTATTGGGGTTCCAGGAGATCCCTATGGGCTGCAGCATTTCTTTTGCCACCCATAGGGAGCTCTGACAATTCTTACACAGGCCTGCCACTGCAGCCTGAGTGAAATAACGTCCACGTTATTTCACAGCCATTTTACACTGCACTTAAGTAACTTATAAGTCACCTATATGTCTAACCTTTACCTGGTAAAGGTTGGGTGCTAAGTTACTTAGTGTGAGGGCACCCTGGCACTAGCCAAGGTGCCCCCACATTGTTCAGGGCCAATTCCCCAGACTTTGTGAGTGCGGGGACACCATTACACGCGTGCACTACATATAGGTCACTACCTATATGTGGCTTCACAATGGTAACTCCGAATATGGCCATGTAACATGTCTATGATCATGGAATTGCCTCCTCTATACCATCCTGGCATAGTTGGCACAATCCCATGATCCCAGTGGTCTGTAGCACAGACCCTGGTACTGCCAAACTGCCTTTCCCGGGGTTTCACTGCAGCTACTGCTGCTGCCAACCCCTCAGACAGGCTTCTGCCCTCCTGGGGTCCAGCCAGGCCTGGCCCAGGATGGCAGAACAAAGGACTTCCTCTGAGAGAGTGTGTTACACCCTCTCCCTTTGGAAAATGGTGTGAAGGCAGGGGAGGAGAAGCCTCCCCCAGCCTCTGGAAATGCTTTCATGGGCACATTTGGTGCCCATTTCTGCATAAGCCAGTCTACACCGGTTCAGGGACCCCTTAGCCCTGCTCTGGCGCGAACCTGGACAAAGGAAAGGGGAGTGACCACTCCCCTGACCTGTACCTCCCCTGGGAGGTGCCCAGAGCTCCTCCAGTGTGCTCCAGACCTCTGCCATCTTGGAAACAGAGGTGCTTCTGGCACACTGGACTGCTCTGAGTGGCCAGTGCCATCAGGTGACGTCAGAGACTCCTTCTGATAGGCTCCTTCAGGTGTTGCTAGCCTATCCTCTCTCCTAGGTAGCCAAACCCTCTTTTCTGGCTATTTAGGGTCTCTGTCTCTTGGGATTCCTTAGATAACGAATGCAAGAGCTCATCCGAGTTCCTCTGCATCTCTCTCTTAACCTTCTGCCAAGGAATCGACTGCTGACCGCGCTGGAAGCCTGCAAAACTGCACCATAGTAGCAAAGACGACTACTGCAACTCTGTAACGCTGATCCTGCCGCCTTCTCGACTGTTTTCCTGGTGGTGCATGCTGTGGGGGTAGTCTGCCTCCTCTCTGCACTAGAAGCTCCGAAGAAATCTCCCGTGGGTCGACGGAATGGTCCCCCTGCAACCCCAGGCACCAAAGAACTGCATCACCGGTCCCCTGGGTCTCCTCTCAGCACGACTAGTGAGGTCCCTTGAATCCAGCAACTCTGTCCAAGTGACTCCCACAGTCCAGTGACTCTTCAGTCGAAGTTTGGTGGAGGTAAGTCCTTGCCTCCCCACGCCAGACTGCATTGCTGGGAACCGCGACTTTTGCAGCTACTCCGGCCTCCGTGCACTTACGGTGGAAATCCTTTGTGCACAGTCCAGCCTGGGTCCACGGCACTCTAACCTGCATTGCACGACCTCCTAAGTTGTTCTCCGGTGACGTGGGACTCCTTTGTGCGACTTCGGGTGAGCACTGTTTCATGCATCCTTGTAGTGCCTGTTTCTGGCACTTCTCTGGGTGCTGCGTGCTGCTGAGAGGGCTCCTTGTCTTGCTCGACGCCCCCTCTGTCCCCAGACGCAATTGGCGACATCCTGGTCCCTCCTGGGCCACAGCAGCATCCAAAAACCCTTACTGCACGATTTGCAGCTAGCAAGGCTTGTTGGCGGTCTTTCGGTGGGAAAACACTTCTGCACAACTCTCCACGGCGTGAGGGATCCGTCCTCCAAAGGGGAAGTCTCTAGCCCTTGTCGTTCCTGCAGACATCTAAGCTTCCACTGTCCAGTAGCAGCTTCTTTGCACCCACAGCTGGCATTTCCTGGGCATCTGCCCATCTCCGACTTGCTTGTGACTTTTGGACTTTGTCCCCTTGTTCCACAGGTACCCTCGACTGGAAATCCATTGTTGTTGCATTGCTGGTTTGTGTCTTTCCTGCAGAATTCCCCTATCACGACTTCTATGTCCTTTGGGGAACTTTAGTGCACTTTGCACTCACTTTTCAGGGTCTCGGGGTGGGCTATTTTTCTAACCCTTACTATTTTCAAATAGTCCCAGCGACCCTCTACAAGGTCACATAGGTTTGGGGTCCATTCGTGGTTCGCATTCCACTTTTGGAGTATATGGTTTGTGTTGCCCCTATCCCTATGTGTCCCCATTGCATCCTATTGTAACTATACATTGTTTGCACTGTTTTCTAAGACTATACTGCATATTTTTGGTATTGTGTACATATATCTTCTGTATATTTGCTATCCTCATATTGAGGGTACACTCTGAGATACTTTGGCATATTGTCATAAAAAATAAAGTACCTTTATTTTTAGTATATCTGTGTATTGTGTTTTCTTATGATATTGTGCAAGTGACACTTGTGGTACTGTAGGAGCTTCACTCATCTCCTAGTTCAGCCTAAGCTGCTCTGCTAAGCTACCATTATCTATCAGCCTATGCTGCTAGACTCCCTATACACTAATAAGGGATAACTGGGCCTGGTGCAAGGTGCAAGTACCCCTTGGTACTCACTACAAGCCAGTCCAGCCTCCTACACTCGGCAAAGACCGGCCTTCTTGCCCAGGGTGTGGCCTCGCCATCGTACACAAATCCACCCTCTGCCTGACAACCAATGTGGAAGAATACTCCCCCCCCTCAAGGAGGACCTGCATTTCCAGATACACTCCGCCCCCCAGCCTCTACCTTCCGCGGCACTCTCCTCTACAGGCCACACCGACCCCCAACCAGCCTTCAGCAACTCCATTGTCTACACCATTTCTCCTCATGCTCTTGCCTCCTCAAACTATATCCTCCTTAGTGACCTCAACTACCACATTGACAATGGCAGCAACACCAACACCGCTTCCCTGCTAGATAACCTCGAACCCACAAAGGGACTAAAGCTACTGGTCACCTTGCCAACACATATAACTGGACACACACTCAACGGCATCTTTTCCACCAGCAACAACATCACCATCAACAACACCTCCATACTTTACTAGACTGACCACCACCGCATCCATTTCACCATCACCTCACGGACCATCCTTCTCGGCACACTCCAAGCCCCAAGCAGAAAATAGAAACACATTACCGAGAAACACCTCACCAACACCCTCAGCAAGCGTCCTCGACACTCACCACAGATGCAAACATCTCAGCATGGAACTTCCACCAATGGATCTCCGAATGCGCCAACACCCCAGCAACTATCTGTAAAACCTCAGCTAAACACCACCTCAAGAAGGCCAGCTGGAAGACTTTGAGGCCTTGAAAGCTGCCACCAAATCCCAACACCACCTCATCAGAGTCACCAGGAAAGCCACTCTTCAGGACTGTATCAGTTCTACTGCTTACAACACCAAAGAACTCTCTGCCGTGGTCAAAGAGTTTTCCAAACCTCCCAATCAGAAACGGCAAACATCTCTCCATCTAAAGACCTCTGCAATAGACTAGCCTACTTCTTCCACTGGAAAATCAAAGACATATACAACAGCTTTGGATCCCAAGACCCTCAGAGCCCTCCATCAACCCCCTAGCTCCGACCCACTGAACCATCACAGTTCCTGCACCGTTGGACCACCCTCACCACGGAAGAGAGCCGCACCATCATGAGCAGCATCCACTGTGGAGCCCCTACGGACCTCTGTCCTCACCACATTTTCAACAAAGCCAACACCTGCATCGCACCCGAGCTTCTTCACACTCTCAGCTGTTCAATAGAGACAGCCACCTTCCCAGAGGACTGGAAGCACGCTGAGATCCGCCCACTCCGGAAGTAACCGATGGCAGACCCCCCTGGACCTCAAGAATTACCGCCCCATCTCTCTGATGTCTTTCCCAGCCAAGGTAATTGAAAAGGCCATCAACATTCAACTCCGTAAGCACATAGAGGACAACATCATGGACCGCCAGGGCCAACGACCGCGGAAGCACCGCCAACAGGCTGGCGGTGCTTCCGGGGGCATTCTGATCGCGGCGGTAAAGCCGCGGTCAGAAAAGGGAAGCCGGCGGTTTCCCGACGGCTTCCCGCTGCCCCAGGGAATCCTCCACGGCGGCGCTGCAAGCAGCGCCGCCATGGGGATTCCGACCCCCTTCCCGCCATCCTGTTTCTGGCGGTTTTCACCGCCAGAAACAGGATGGCGGGAACGGTGTCGTGGGGCCCCCTAACAGGGCCCCATTGAGATTTTCAGTGTCTGCTTGGCAGACACTGAAAATCGCGACGGGTGCAGCTGCACCCGTCGCACACCAGCAACTCCGCCGGCTCCATTCGGAGCCGGCATCCTCGTTGCTGGTGCTTTCCCGCTGGGCGGGCGGCCTTTTGGCAGTCGCCCGCCAGCCCAGCGGGAAAGTCAGAATGACCGCGGTACGGTCTTCTGGCGGTTCCCGCCAGCCCGGCGGCTTCCGCCGCCGGCGGTGTCAGAATGACCCCCTCTATCTTTAAACCTGTCTTTCGTTCTTTATAGCATTTTTAGGTTTCGCCTGCACACACGCTTGCCAATTGTGCTTGCAAAATCTTTTGTTGATAAAAAAATCTTAAAAGGGGTTTGGACACTGCTTCTTACTTACCCGAACATACCATTGGCTTAGTCCAACGTCGCTATAATTTACATGCTTCTGCTTGGCCTGCACGTCATCTCCTTTCAAATCTTGCTCTCTGCTGCTTTGCCATCCTGCTGTCCATGCCCTCAGGTGGATTCTTGACCAACTACTCCTTCCGGTCACTGCCATTGGCTTCAGGTCTGTGTGCTTCCACTCCACAGGTACTTTTTTTCCCCCACATTCTAAAATACTCTTGCGGCGTCAATGCATTGCGAGTCCGTCGTTTGTGTTTAACAACCTTGTTTCCACAGATTTCCGAACACTCACTTCTGTGCTGCGCACAATTCTGTATTGTGTTTGACGAGGGTAATTTGACTACTGTTGGCATGCGCTATACAAATAGTGATAAACTAGAGTAACATTGTAGCTTTTGAATACTTCCTTCGGTGCCTCTGGACTTTAATTTCTGGGACTATAGCGCTTCTTTCATCACACAAAGAGCCTTGAAGCGCTCACAGCAGCCCCAATTTATGACAATATCAAGTGCAGGAAAGGAAGAGTGAAAGTGCCTTCCCCGTCAGCAGCATGTTCTATGATCCCTCCTCGCCATGTTAGCAGCCTGGCGTGGATTATGTACTCCTGCATCCCCAGGTGGGTTAAGTAAAACAGAGATGCTTTGATTTCCCTTTGCTCTCTTTGACAACATCGCTCTGGAAACGCAGGATTCGTCTTCCTTAGAGCCCATTAGTGCTAATCTCTCAGGTCGTGTTTCCCATTGACGGATATTCACTTCAGCACTCTCTCCGATTCAAAGAGATCTGCCTTCACAGGCAATACAGGTTTGATCATCCTGCTTTGTACTAGGCCTGGCGCCAGATCAGAGCCTTCTGCCGGGCGCACAATTAGGGTAACATTAAAAAAGGAACTTGGAATATCATCTGGGCGCAGGGAAGCAGGCGGAATGTTCAATGCTGCTGGGACTTTGGTCATCAACCTGTACCAGGAAGTTGGGAACGAGATGAATACAGCGCCCACCTCGGAGGAACAGGAGCTGGTTTCACATCTGTGTACTTTGTGTCATGATCACATTACAGTCACTGACCTCCAGCTGCACCGTGAAGGTTACTTGGCCCCCTTCATGTGAAATGTACATAACAAATGGCTGTAGAAAGAACAATTTGTTGATAGGAAAAAAATGCAAATGTTATAGCCAAAGGAATAGCTTTTGTTCAAAAGTCATGCGAGATACCAGTATGAGACTGGGTCAAGGAAGAAATATCTGGCAGCTGTGGTTTTATTGCTGCTGCTAAACTATAGTTTAATAGCTCAAACCAGCAGCCAAAAGGCATGCAATATCCCAAGGCTGTTAAAATCTTGCAACATTTCACGAACGTTAGTGGAAGCTGCATAACACCAATTCTGCAAACTTTCACAGGTGTAATGATATTTCACCCTTTGCCTAGTACAAACCTGCTGAAGTGAAAATCTGTGGAAATGTTTCCTCATTTATTAGGAAAAGGCTAAAAAAGTACTACCTCTTCTTACGCCAGTACTAACAATAACATCAAACTTCACTCAATGTTTATAAAACAAACCAAACTAAATATGCAGGGTCTGTGTCCCCTACACCTACCTCATCTATTAAGCTATGGATGGTGCGACCTGATATCCAGGTCTCTTTCACATATCTCCCCCCCCCCAGGTTCCAGAGTGTAGAGTGGCCCGCGAAGGCCCTGTAGCGCAAGGGGTATGCTCCATCATGCATCTTTGTCTAGCCCGGAGCCTGTGTAAAGCAGTGAGGCAGACAGCCTCAGTGAAATTTGCGGTGGTGGCTCATCTAGTTTTATAGGTGGCCCAAGCATTTTGTGTTTGGCTATCAACAGGGGTCCCCTGCTATAAACCCAGTCGACAACTAGAGATCAGTCATGTTAGCAGGAAAGAGTCCCTGAATCAGTGTCTGTTTTACGGCTTGTCTCTTAAAAGCTGCCACTGTGGATCCACCTTCTGGTCCTGAGTCATTCCTCCTTCCTTTCTGATATTAATTTGTGATGACAGTCCAGGCCAAAATAGTAAATTTGATGGTAAAGTCTCACACTAAAACAAAAACAGGAAGTTGTTCAAAGTCTGAGGGAACCAAGGAATCTGTAGAGAACAAAGAATGGCAACTGTTCCTTTTTTTTTTTTTTTTTTTCAATTCTTTATTAAACTTTTATAAGTGAACAAATAATTATAGATTGTACAAAAAGATAAAGAAAGAACTTAGATTCACATTAAAGAGATTCCAGTGTACAGTGAGATGTTTAGATATTTTCCATAAATAAAACATTGTTAATTATATTATATCTGATATTCCTGACAGAGAAATAATAAGCAAATATATATTATGTCAAAATGATAAAATATATTATTACAAAGTTACACTTATCTACAACCTAACTAGAGAAGAATTAGAAAAAAAATGTATTGTCAATAATGTTGAAAATATAATAATGGCATGAGATATTGTTTGTGAATTATTGAACATTTAAAGAAATACACAAGAGAAGTGAAAATATTAGCTAGTCAAGAATACATTCCATATTTGGTCAAATTGTTGTAAGTTATCGTTTAATTTATATAGCATTCTTTCAAACTGGGCAATATCAAACATATCCTTTAACCACATTTGAGTAGATGGTAAAACATTAGATTTTCAAAAACGCAATATATTAACTTTGACTACACTAATTGCAGTAGAAAGCCATCTATATAGATGTGAGGAAAGTGTACCTAGACCTTGGGTATCATGTAGTAAAAATAGGCGAGGTGATTGTGGGGAGATATTGGGCAATACTTTCCTTAAATATTGTGATATTTGTATCCAGAATGGTTGGAGTGCAGTACAGTCCCATAGGATGTGAACGATATCACAATTGGTTTGGTCACATCTCCAGCAATTGGAATCATTACTAAGTTTAGCAGAGTAGAGTTTCGAAGGTGACCAATGCCATCTATGTAAAATTTTGAAGTAATTAAGTTTCATACTTGCATCACGAATCCCTTTATTATAATTCTCTAAAAGTTTAGCCCAATCTTTATCTGTATAGGTAATGTTAAGTCGTGTAGACCACCAAGATTGTAGATCTTTGGATGTATTATCTGAAAAAGATTTATCAATTAGTAAAGAATACAGGCCAGATACCGTGCCTTTAAAATTTCTCCATATATAAATATGGCGTGCAATGGATGAGTGAGTCAAAAGGTCTGAGTTCAAGGATGTTATAGTGTTTAAAATCGATGTTAGTAGTATATAGTTATGAAGTTGTGAGGTCGGGAGTCGATGTGTTTCTTGAAGTTGTGTAAATGATTTCAAAGAATTGTTTTGATTATATAAGTCTGATATGTTGTTGACTTTACATTTTTTCCAGATAAACCAATTTAGCTCTTTTCCTTTATGTATAATCGCTGAGTTATTCCATAACGGAGCATTTAAATGTATATGGACATTACAGTTTATAATTTTATGTGCTTTTTGCCATGCTAATTGGGATGAATATATAATTGGATTGGAGGATGGGGAGAATTTAGGACTTTTAGTATAATAAATCGCCAAAGAAGTGGTAGTTTTCAATAAATGTTGTTCCAATTTGACCCATATAGGTATCTTATCTTTCTCAGATATCATGGAGGTCCAGTGAGATAATTGTTGTGCTATCCAGTAAGTTTCCAGGTGTGGGAGTCTAAGGCCACCTTTTAGGGAGGATGAGTGTAATTTCGCACCACTTATACAGGGGGTTTTCCCTCCCCAAATGAAACGGCTTATTAGAGAGGTTGTATTCTCAAAAAAAATCGAAGTAAGGGGGAGTGATAGCATGTTAAAAACATAATTAAATTTCGGAATTGTGTTCATTTTAATAATCTGCACTCTTCCCCATAATGACAGATTCAGTTGAGACCATCTAACAAAGTCTCTTTTAAGTTTGTCTATAATGGGGTTCAAATTATCCATCGCAATATTTTTTAGTCCTGTATTGAGAAGGATCCCAAGATATTTCAGTTGAGATGATTTCCAATTGAAAGGTAGATCCCCTAAAGTTGTTGAAGTGGTACAGGTGTTCATTGGCAAAGCTTCACATTTAGACCAGTTGATCTTATATCCAGAGAATGCCGAGAAGTGTGTTAATAAATCAATCAGAACGTTAATTGAGGTATTTGGGTTGGATAATGTGAGTAGAATATCATCAGCATAATAAAAAGCTTTTATCTCACCGGATAAAGTAGCGATACCGTGTATATTGATATTTTGCCTGATTGCAATAGCTAAGGGTTGTAATGCTATGAGGAATAACAAGGGAGAGAGAGGACATCCTTGACGGGTTCCACGTGAGATTTTAAAGTAGGGGGAAGTGAAGCCATTGCAAGTAATCGCAGCTGTAGGGGAGTTATACATTCCTTTAGCAAGCGTAATAAAATCTGAACCTATACCCATTCTATCCATGGTACGGAATAAATATCCCCATTCTACTCTATCAAATGCCTTTTCAGCGTCTAAGGATAAAAGGATATTTTTGTCTAGTTTATTACGTTGTTGCCATAACAGGTGCAGGATGGTTCGTAGGTGGTTAGAGGAGGAACGCGATGGAACAAATCTTACTTGTGAGGGATGTATGAGAGACGTGATGACTGAATTTAATCTTGTCGCTAATATTTTGGCCAAGATTTTAATATCAGAATTTATTAACGATATGGGTCTATAGCTGGAGCATTCCAAAGGATCTTTATCGGGTTTAAGAAGTACTATAATGCGCGCTCTTAGAAATTCAGGTGGGAAGTGGCCTTTGATTAGAGATTCATTAAAAAAGGAGTGTAGAATTGGAATAATTTGAGTTTTTGTGATTTTATAGAATTCTATGGGGAAGCCATCTTCTCCCGGGGCTTTATTTGTAGCTAGACATTCAATAGCTTTAGCTATCTCTTCTATTGATATATGTTCTTCTAATCTTTGCTTCTGTTCTTGAGACAATCTTGGGATTTTTAATTTTTTAAAGAATTCATCTTCCACTAATGTATCTTCACAGTTCAAGGAGGTATAGAGTGTTTCATAGTATTGTTGAAATTGGGTTATTATATCCGTAGGTAGGGTAAGTAAGTCATTTGAAGAGTTCCTAATAGCAGAAATCGTTCTAGACGATTCTTGTTGGCGTAATTGATAAGCTAAAAGACGTCCTGCTTTCTACCCCCTTTCATAATGACGTTGTCGTATCAGGAATAAGCATTTTTCAGCTTGAGAGGTATATAAATTATTAAGTCTAAACTTAACTGATAATAATTTTTTTAGAAGGATAGGTGATTCTGATTTATTATAATCTTTCGTAAGCGATTGAGCTTCTTGTTCCAATGAAATCCTCTCTGCGTTCAATTTTTTTAAAAGTAGATAAGAATCCCTCATAATCATTCCTCTAATGACAGCCTTGCCTGCACCCCATAATACGCTTGCATCTGTGACTGAATCTTTATTCTCATCTAGAAACTGATCCACGTGTTGACATAGATCTAGTTTAGCTTGTGGTGTTTTATACATTGAAGTATTAAATCTCCAATGAGTTCTAGGTGATTGAGTAAGTCCAATATTGATGTGCAGATCTATTAAATCATGATCAGATATACTACAAGGAGTAATTCCTGCATGTGAAATTGACTGTATCAATGTTGGTGATGTTAAAAAATAATCTATTCTAGAACGAATGGAGTGTGCACTGGATGTAAAAGTATAGTCTCTGTCATGCGGATGCAGTAAACGCCAAGGTTCTTGTAGAGCAAAGTCAACCATAAGATCTTTCAGGATATATCTGTCGGTGGAATGATGGGTATCTGGTTTACCAGATTTGTCAATAAATGGGTCTATTGTAACATTCCAGTCTCCACCAATCAGTACTTTGGTGGGTCCAAAAGATGAAAGTAATCTAGTAATTTTTTAAATAAATATCGTTTTGGAATCAGTAGGTGCATATATTGACCCTATAATCATATGGCAGTTTCTGACATGTATTTTAACGAATGCATATCTGCCTTCATCATCTGTCCAGGTTTGTAAGATTTTATATGGTAGGTTTTTATTGAAAAGGATAGCCACTCCACATTTCCGGATGGGTGTGGCGGTATCCATAGGATTTTTATGAGTTATATTGGCGTGTATTACTTGACCTATCCATTCTCTCTGCAGTTTCTCACTTTCTGATTCAGTAAGATGTGTTTCTTGTAATAAAGCAATATCTGTTTTTTGTTGGCCAAGGTAACTAATTATTTTTTTTCTCTTAATAAAGTGTGTCAAACCGTTAACATTTAAAGATACAACATTCAGAGGTTTTAACTTGTTAGAAGACATATTATAGCGATATCAAAAAATATTTTTAAAAAACCCCAAAAATAGAAATATATAATGCCAATCTATGAAAGTGGATAAAAGAAGTAGAAAAGTTGAGAGAACAGAATATGAGGAGAGAAGAAAAAAAATTAGAATATTAGGATTATAGTTATGTAATTATATGAGATTTGAATCTTTAACCCAATATGGATTCGTTGAAAATGTAGTAACAGGAAAGTATCACTTATCAGAAGAGTTGTTTATTACTGAACTGTCCAACTTAGTAGATAAGACAGTATGTACACTGAGTGATTGAACTTTAGTCAGGGGATAGAAGCCTGGAAGCTGTGAAAGGAAGATAGAGAAGAGGAAAAAAGGAGAGGGAACACTATTGTTAGGACACAGAGTATATTTTCCTTCGTCATAGATATAGCAAATCACCCCTCTAGGATTAATATACTGAACTTTACTCATGGTTTAATGGGAGATCTGGATTTGTCTCTTGGGTGATTTTTTTTCCATGCCTTAAATTTACCACCATGTGTCCACTGTCGCTGCACAGGTATCCATTCACCTTGATCTGTATCCTCTGCAGAGATAGAAGGTGTAGGTTCTATAATGTCTGTATTTGAGGTAGATTTGTGTTCCATTTCAGTGTCTTTATCATCAAGGTCATTCAAAAAGGATTCTAGATCGTGAGGGTCAAAATATTCTTTAGTTTTCCCTTGAAAAGTCACAATCATGGTGGCAGGTTCCAAAAGGCCATATTTGATCTCTCTTTTCTTTAACCTAGTACGTAAATTTAGAAATTGTTTCCTTTTGAAATTTGTAGGTGCAGAAAAATCTGCTGTAATTATTATCTGGGATGAGTCATATTCATAAGGACCATGTTTTTTGGCGGCCATTATGATTTGACGAGCCTGTTGATAATGTAAACAGCATGCCAAAACATGTCTAGGTCTCGTAGATGGTGTGATTCCACGTGAACGTACATGGTGCGCTCTTTGAAAGTCAAGTGGCTGTGAAAAGGTAATTTTCGTTAAGGTCGGAAGAAAAGTGGTCAAGAAGTCCAAAATATTGTCTTTTTCTATTTGTTCCGGAAGACCAATGATACGTAGATTATTCCTTCTGCTTCGGTCTTCTAACTCAATCACTTTTTGTTGCAGGTATCCAATATCTTGACTATTGTCAGGTATCTTGTCGATGAGGTTTTCAACAGCCGAGAAGCGAGCATCCGTTGATTGCATATTAATCTGGAATTTTACAACTTCATTCCTCAGTCCTTGGACTTCCATGGTATTAGTGGATACTGTGTGTTCCAAAGAGGAAATGGACGATCTTATGGCTAGAAGTTCTTTCAGGATAGCATCCATATTCGTTGTAGATGCAGCAGCGGATTCAGCCATTATGTGCTGTGAGTTTGCAATCTCTGGTACAGCTTGTAAGGCTGCGCTATATGATAGTTGACGCACAACTTTAGGATCTGACATGTATGATAACTATTACGTTCCAGAAACTTATTTATGATTGGTATCAAAGTTGCCTTGAAAAGGTAAAGCCCACTGTGTAGTGTCTTCAATGAGAAAATAGAGCAAGATTTTTCCAGATTTAGTTTGTAAGTTCAATATGAGTTGTACTTTTGATGTGTATCCCCATATATTTGACGGAGCATTACTGTTGGGAAGAGAGAAAAAAAAAATACGAGGTTGCTTGGGCAACGCTTTGTGTCACATTTGAATAAAGAACCGATATATCATTTGTTGATAACGAGTCTGGAGTGGATTTTATTTTTGCAAAGTTTAATCGTCATGTAGATTTTATGATTTACTACACTACAGTAGTATTGTTTAAGTTGTAGAAACTGAACAAGCAACTTTGTTGATTTTTAATGCAGTCTTAGTACACTTTTTCTCTGGAGAAGAGATCAATGAAGGAAAAAAAAAAAATGGGAAAAACTGAATCCTTTATACAATCACCCAAGTAGATGTCGACTGCAGATGCTGAGATTAAGAAGAGCACTTATATTCAATGTCCGAACATTTTAGTAACCTTCCAGGGTGAGAGAGAAAGTCTCAGGCATATAAGTCCACGTTATTCGTTTCGTTTTTATAAGCTTTAAATTATATCTTTTCCCCTTGTTCCTTCGTTTCTATCTTCATCTCCTTGTTTTTTTTTTTTTTTTTCTTCTCTTTCCTTTTTAAAAAAAAGAAATAAGTGAAGTAGTATTGTCATACAAATAAACAAGTTCAGAGTGTGTGCTTCTTACTTATTTAATGATATCTGGTGCATCGTGGTTGCATTATCCAAAAGATATGGCTCGGAAAGTTACATTGCATGTCTGAATTTCCTTTCGTGACTTTCGATTTCGTCGTTCAAGTCCACATTTCCCCCTATTGTATACTGTGCACTGTATATTTTAAGATTTTTTGCATTATGGGGTTAGCGTGGAGTGCACAACCGATGATAGCTAGATGGCAAGCATTATTGTTATTGAAGAATGCAAAGCAAGAAATACCGTTTTGTCTTGGTGCTCCTGTCTTGGTGCTCCGATTTCCTTATCTTTGTTTCCAAGGGAGCGTCAATAAACTCCACAGCAGTAAAGGCTGTCCCTGCAGACTTCGAGCAAAGTGAAGATAAGGCGAGTCTTATTTAAATTTTCCAGTTTCAGTAGTTTCCTGTGGGGTTCCGATGATCTATTTTTGGCTTTTTTATGTAGTTTGACGGGGAAAAAGCATGTTTAGTCCCCTTCCTTCTCTCCGTTCTGTCCGGCTCTAGAATTGAGCCGCCATCTTCCTCGGCACTTGGCTCCGCCCCCGGCAACTGTTCCTTGATGTAGCTGCCAACTAGGAAGCAATCTACTTGAATCTCACCTCATATGACCTTAGCATCGAGGTCTTCAAACTTTTTTGTTCTAAGCCTCCCAACCAAAATGTTTTGAAGTTGGGGCCCCCATTCAAAAATTTATGGCAAGAACACGGAGCTGTGCTTGTGAAATCTTTTGTTGATAAAAAAAGTCTTGAAAGGGGTTGGAAACCGCCCCTTACTTACCTGAACCTACCATAGACCCAGCTTTGCTTTAATTTACGTGCATCTGATTGGCCAGCATGTCGTCTCCTTTCACTTCCTGCTCTCTGCTGCTTTGTCGTCCTTCTGTCCATGCCATCTTGTGGATTCTTGGCCTAGGACTCCTTCTGGTCACTGCCGCCATTAGCTTCAGGTCTGAGTGCTTCCATTCCACAGGTTATTTTTCCCCCCACATTCTGAAGATACTTGTGTCCTAAATGAATTGCAAGTCCGTCGTTTGTGTTTATCAACCTTGTTTACACAGATTTCTGAACACACACTTCAGTGCTGCACACAATTCCGTGTTTGACGAGGGTAATTTGATTAATGTTATCGTGTATTTCAGGAAAACCTACTTGGCTGGTGCCTTTTTTAATTTTAACTTTTGAAGGCACGGATCTGTATCCAGCCAGAAGGCTGTCAGCAGTACGTGTGGGCTGTGCCTGTACTCACGGAGGCCACTTCATTGAAATGCTAACTACGCGGGTACTCTAGTTAGAGTCACCTTGTGATTTCTTCCCGCTTTATATTCCAGCATAATGTTGGAAGGAAACTGCTGCATTAACATGCCACTTGGTCCGGTGTGATTCACGTGGCAAGGGGCATGATCCCTTGTTTATTTGTCTAACCTGCAAGAGTGTGAAAGGTGAACCAGGCTCCTTGTTTACATCCCCTTCAGCAACTTTAAAATACAGCCTCAAGAAAATCGATAGTCCCCACCTTGCACTGCGCCGTCTGTTGGATGTCTTGTTTTTCTTGCTTCGCTTTGTGCTCTATTGAGTCAGTTCACTCTCCCTCCTCCCACTTTGTCTATCTTCTGTTTATTGTTGCACAAACCGCCCACCACCTGTGTTCCTCTGTACCTTCTTGATTGTGGGCTTCAAGTTTTGTTATAAGAAACTTCCTCTTGGTTAACACTCATCTTTCTTCTATTATGTATTTTAGATCATGTACACCCAACCATCCAGCACTTTAGTTCAATTTAGTATAATTCAAAAGATTACGGCCAGTAGCTACCTTGTGTTTTTACTACCATCTACTATCTTAGTAATATGTGACACTACCGTATATTTACTACCTGTACACTAAGGCCCTCATTACAACCCTGGTGGTAAATCCCACTTACCGCCGTGCCGACAGCCGCCAACACACCGTGTCCACAGCGGAAATCCACACTGAGAATTCTGCCACTATACAGACACCCACACAAGTCCACCACACCAAAGGTCAGTGATAAAGTGGCAATAGCAAAACCCACACCGTTACACCAACAGGAATACGCCCACAGTATCACGACCCATGAATCAACGCGACGGTTTTACAACCCCGGTAAACCATTGGCGGTACACACCGCTGCGCTCAAAATACACACACACTTACAAAACGACACAACATTGGACAATTCAAACTACACACACCTGACAGACATACACACACCACACCCACTCCAATATAAATCGCACACCCACATTTACCCACAACCCCTTACACAGAAAAATTTGGAAGAAGCAGAGAGAGAGAAAAGCAAAGACCACACCAGCATCCAGAGGCACAAAACACCATCACTCATACACCATCCACGCACATCACACCACACACCCCAACACATCACCCCACACATCACATCAACCCTCACCTCACACATCACTCACACCACATCATGGCACCTCAAAGACACCCTAGGTTTTCAGAGGAGGAGCTCAGGGTCATGGTGAAGGAAATCATCCGGGTAGAGCCACAGCTATTAGGATCACAGGTGCAGCAGACCTCCATTGCAAGGAAGATGGAGCTATGGCGGAGAATTGTCGACAGGGTCAATGCAGTGGGACAGCATTCAAGAACAAGGAAGGACATCAGGAAGAGGTGGAACGACCTACGGGGGAAGGTGCGTTCCGTGGTATCTAGACACCAGGTAGCAGTACAGAGGACTGGCGGTGGACCCCAACCTCCTCCCCCACAACTAACAACATGGGAGGAGCAAGTCTTGGTGATCATGCATCCTGAGGGCCTCACAGGAGTAGCAGGAGGACTGGACTCTGGTAAGTCAAATCTTTACTATAATAATAACCCCCCACCCTACCTGCATGCCATCACATACTCCCACCCTCACTCCCATGACTCCACCATCTCCCATACACCCCACCATCACGACCCACCACTCCCACAATCAAGCCCTGCATGCTACAACAATGCATGGACACCCATCACAGACATGCATGGACACCCATCACCAAAGCATGTCCAATAGAGAGACTCACCCAGGGCACACAATCAACACTCACACAAGGGCCAAGGCGATAGTGCAAGCATAGTAATAGAGTGAAACACACCCATTGCACAAGATGGCACACACAGATAAAATAACAATGCATTTACACCCCAACAGGACCCCTACCCAACGTCACCGGACAGGAGGTGCCAACCATATCCAGTCCCCCCCATAGAAGAGGCCCACAGTGACGACAGCATCTCTGAATGCCTGGATCAAGATGACCAGCCTGGCCCATCAGGGACCTCTGGACAGTCGGTTCCCCTGCCACAGTCCCAAGCCACCACAGAACATCCCCCTCAGGAAACACCACCACAGCACCCACCCAGCGGGCCCATGCCACTGTCCCCAGGACACGGCAATCAGCAGTGTGTCCACCACTACAGGGACCCCAGGGAAACCCACCAACCCAGGACAATCAGGGACCTGGGGTCAGTGGCAGTGGGCACACGATTCAGGGGACAGAGGCACAGGACAACAGGGAAGTTGGGAGGACTGCTGTGCGACAGGGGGAGGACAGGCCCAGTGAACTGACCCTCCACGAGGCACTATCAAACATCGTGGGAGCATACCACCATTCCCAGGAGACCATGGGCACGGTACTGGCCAAGTTTCAGGAGATCCAGCGGCTGCAGGACGGACAATACATGGGGATCAGGGAGGACCTCAACAACATCTACACCATCCTGGTCACCATAGCAGTGGTGCTGGCTGACATAGTCAAGACCATGAGGGAGGCAGTGGCACAACAAAGGGCCCCTGACACTAGCCAAATCGAGGAACAGCCCTCTACCTCCGCCGGCACTAGTGGACAGGAGGCCCCGCCACAGGACCAAAAGGCACCAGCACCCCACCCCTCTGCAGAACGAGCGCCACCCCGCAAACAGTCCCTGCGATCCAGGCAGAAGACAAAAAACATTGCCAAGACCCCCGCCAGGAAATAGGACCCTCCTGATTGTCATCTTTCTGTTCCACTCAGTTACCCTGTCCACCTTGAACTGCCATTACTCCCCTTCCTATGCCCCCTTGGACAATGCACCTGTGATACCAAGAGACTGGACTCTACTATGGACCTTCCTCCACCCTCACCCCAGCCCCTTGCATGTACCCCTATACTCATTAGCCCCTAAATAAACACCCTTTAATCCCAAACCATTCTGGAGTCACTCTGATCTTTCACAAATGTATTATTACAACATCAGCAACAAATAACAATGTAAATGTTCATTTGCTCATACCAATGTATGACAGCTGTTGGGCAGCAGTACATATAGCAGAAGGCAGAATGAGGTACCCAGATCTGAAAAATTGAAATCCAAAGTGAACAGAGGTTAAGAGGCAGACTTATACAATGTCCTACAGTATTCAGAAATGTGAGGAGCAGTTACAGTCTCTTACTTGTGTGTCACTGGAAGTACTTCATAATGATGTTCGTTCGGTTGTCAATATCTTCTTCCTCTGCCTCCTCTTCCTAACTATCCACAGGCTCCACCGCTGACACAAGACCATCACCAGGCTCATCCTCCTGCAGAAAAGGCACCTGGCGTCTCAATGCCAGGTTGTGCAACATCCAGCATGCCACAATTATCTGGCACACCTTCTTCGGTGAGTAGTATAGGGAGCCACCTGTTAGATGGAGGCACCGGAATCTGGCCTTCAGGAGGCCGAACGTCCTCTCAATAATACGCCTAGTTCGCCGATGTGCCTCATTGTAGCGGTCCTCTGCCCTTGTCCTGGCATTCCTCACTGGGGTCAGTAGCCATAAGAGGTTGGGGTAACCAGAGTCACCTGCAAATGTCGAGGGATAACTGTTAGACACACAATAACCCTTAGGGACTTCCCCATACCCAGACACCTACTCATACTGTGTGGGGACCTTGGGCTCACCTATTAGCCACACACGGTACCTCTGGAGTTGGCCCATCACATAAGGGATACTGCTATTCCTCAAAATGTAGGCGTCATGCACTGCACAGAGCCAGGATACTTGGCATTCACATGGGAGATGTACTGGTCCGCCAAACACACCATCTGCACATTCATGGAATGGTAGCTTTTTCTATTTCTGTACACTTGTTAATTTCCGCGGGGGGGGAACAAATGCCACATGTGTACCATCAATGGCACCAATGATTTTGGGGATATGTCCCAGGGCGTAAAAATCAGCCTTCACTGTGGGCAAATCCTCCACCTGGGGGAACACGATGTAGCTGCGCATGCTTTTCAGCAGGGCAGACAACACTCTGGTCAACGCGTTGGAAAACATTGTCTGAGACATCCCTGATGCCATGGCCACTGTTGTTTGAAAGGAGCCACTTGCCAGGAAATGGAGCACTGACAGGACCTGCACTAGAGGGGGGATTCCTGTGGGATGGCGGATAGCTGACATCAGGTCTGGCTCCAATTGGGCACACAGGTCTTGTATTGTGGCACAATCAAGTCTGTAGGTGAATATGATGTGCCTGTCTTCCATTGTCGACAGGTCCACCAGGGGTCTGTACACCGAAGGATGATGCCATCTCATCATCTGCCCCAGCAGATGTGGCCTATGGAGGAGAACGGTGAGCAGAGGGTCATGTACCACATAGGTAGTACATGTGTGTTTGCAGTAATGTGAGTAAATCTGTGTGTGGCGTAGTTAGTCCGTATATCTGCCAAATTGTGCTGTGACGCTGTTAGGTGTCATGCCATGTGCCCCCCTGAAATGGCGGCTGCCTGTCTTGTGAGGAGGGACAAGGGGAAATGAGGTAACTGTGCTGGCAATGTGCAGCGTCACAGTAGGCGGTCGAAGACCGCCGCGCAATTCAGCATTGGTTATCAGTGGGCCCTATGATTCCAGGAGCCAATGGCGATGTACGCCGGCGGTGACGGTACGCACCACCGCGGAAGTGACTGCCATTTTCTATCTGTTCACTCACTTGATACCTGACTTTCAACAGGAGACAACCTACACTGCAAGTGCTGCTGTGACCTCAGTCTGGAAGCGACAATGGCCCGAGTGTCTGGGGAAAGGGCCCCTGCCTTCACCGCGGAGGAGTTGGACAAACTGGTGGATGGTACACGCTACTCTACGGTCCTCCATAAAAATAGGTGAGTACACTGTGAGCATGATGCGTGGGCAATGCCTGTTTGGAGTGGTGTGGATGGAAGATACATGTTGGGTGGTGAGGGCTCCATGTGAGGAAGGTGAGTGTATGTGCGTCAGGGCATGGGTGGGAACTGGTGGGCAATGAGTATGACGGTCCGGACGGGTGAGTAATTTCCTTTTCTCCTGTACCTTTCCTCTAGGTCAGCGCCCACCAGAAGAAGGGTATTTGGCGTGCCATCGCCAAGGAAGTGCGGACCCTGGGGGTCTATCATAGACTGAGCACCCACTGCCGCAAGAGATGGGAGGACCTTCGCCGCTGGTGCAAGAAGACGACAGAGGCCCAGCTAGGGATGCCCTCCCAATGTGAAAGGGGTGCCTGTCGCACCATGACCCCCCTTATGTTCCGGATCCTGGGGGTGGCATATCCGAAGTTGGATGGGCGCTTGAGGCCATCACAGCAGCCACAAGGGGGTGAGTACAGTATCATAAGGCTGACTCTGCGCCCTTTACGAAGTTTCTGGGTGGGTGAAGTAGGCTGTGGGTTCCCCTAGGCCAGGGCGAACATGGCAGGGTAGGTCTCTTGTTGGGCAGGCTCTGAGTCACTCCAACCCCAATATTTTTAGTGGGCATCTACAACGGGGCAGGCTCCTGTGGGTTCCAGGTGTGCAGCAAATGGTGTTAGGCACTGTACCCCATACTAACTGCTAGTGCATGGCCTAGTGCATAGGGCTGCTCCCTGTGTGTTGTGTCCACCAACGGTAGTGGCGTTGCTGGCATTGACCATGTGTGTTCTCTGACTTTCCCCCCTTCTTGTTTTGCCACCCTGTCCTTGTGTGCATTAGCATCATCTGGTAGAGGAGCAGAGGCACCGGCGATGGAGGGAGCTGCATCCCACATAGCCCTGGAGGGTGAATCCACAGAGGGTGAAGGCACCAGTGGGATGGAGGGCGAGGGGAGCTCCACGACGGGGACAGGAGGGGATATCAACGACAGCAACTCCTCCTCCGATGGAAGCTCCCTGGCGGTGGCAGACACCTCTGTGCCCACCCCAACAACAGGTATAGCGGCCACCCCCCGCCAGCACAGCCGTCCCAGCAGTCCCTCAACGTGTTTCCTGTGCCCGCTCTTCCAGTAGTGTGGGCATCTCCCCAGGCACCTCAGGCCCTGCCCCAGTCAGCCCTGCTGCCCTCAGTGAGGAGGCTATTGACCTCCTGAGATCCCTCACTGTTGGGCAGTCAATCATTCTGAATGCCATCCAGGGTGTCGAGAGGCATTTGCAGCAAACAAATGTATACCTGGAGGGCATTCATTCTGGCGTGGTGGCCCAACAGAGAGCATTTCAGGCTCTGGCCTCAGCACTGATGGTAGCCATTGTCCCTGTGTCCAGCCTCCCCCCTCCAACTTCCACTACCCAGACCCAATCCCCTCACCTCAGCCTGTCCCAAGCATACCATCAGACCAGCATGCACACACATCAACACACAAAAGTGGCTCCGGAAAACATAAGCACCACACATCCCACAGGCACTCACACAACCACCATACCCATGCACACATACCAACATCCACTTCCTCCACTGTGTCTCCCTCCTCCAACTCCCTTCCAGTCTCGTCTCCACTCACACATGCATGCACTACATCATTTGCCCCTGGCTCCATCACCAGCACGCCCATCACTACACACCGCTCACGTGCAATCACCACCCCCACTACCATTCACACATCCCCTGTGTCCTCTCCCAGTGTGTCTGTGAGCCCTCCTCCCAAAGTACATAAACGCAGGCACACACACACTTAACAGCCATCCACCTCACAACAGCCTCCAGCCCATGCACCTTCACCCAAACTCAGCAGACATACACCTCCTACAACCACTACCTCTTCCTCCACTCCCACACCCCCTCCATCTTCCCGTCCCAGTGTGTCTAAAAAACATTTCCTAGCAAACTTTGACCTCTTCCCTACACCTCCCCCGTCCTTCCCCTAGGGCCAGGATGTTTAGATCCCAGCCCAGCACCTCAGCCACCAAATCTGCTTCCGCTGTGGTCCCTGCTAGTCCAGTACGATCTAAGGGGGCACCCGTCAGAGCTGCCAGTGTGCCACCGACAGAAAAGAAGGACCACTCCATTCCACCACCTGCAAAGGTCAAAAAGGGGGCAGCTTCCAGCAGGGGACAGTCACACCACCCACCCAGCAAGGCCTCACCCAAACACCGAGTGGACAGTGCCAAGGTCCCTGCAGCGACTGTCAAGATGGGGAAGGGACACAAGCCAAAGGGCACGTCACCTCAGGGCACGATGTCTCCTGGTGAGGGGCTGGTGACCACCATATCATCAGGGATGGCAGCCACATGCACCACAGTCACCACCGCCGCTCCGCCCGCCACCTGCACCACCACCTGCACCACCACCTGCACCACCGCTGCCACAACATCAGTCTGCAGCATCCTCCCCAAGGATCAGCCATCCGAGGCTACCGGAGACGGGTTGGTGTCTCCATCCACCACAACAGTCACTTGCACCACGGCCAGCACTGGCAGCATCTCCGCCGCAGACACCGCCACCTGCACCACCATCAGCACCGCCATGTGCACAGCCGATGCCACTCTGTCGGACGTCAGCCCCATTCCCACTGTGCAGCCGTCAGAGTCTGCAGCTGACGTCCTGGACCCTGGACACCCCACTTGAGACACCACCTCCAACACTGACACAAACCAGCAATTGGCAGCCTAAGTTGCCGCAGGATGGTGTGTGGCTCTGCCTCCATGGAGTATCATGCTACCTGTTCCAGGTACATCGCGTGGCAAAGACACCCAGGTGACAGGATGTCAACTGCCACACCCCAGGTGCAGCTTTACTGGGCACAAAGCCCCCTCCAGAACCAGTGGAGAATTGCATCCACTCACCCAGTCCTTGGCAGGATGAAGTACTCTGGGCACAAAGCCCCCTCCAGAACAAGTGGAGAAACGCATCCACTCACCCAGTCCTTGGCAGGATGAAGCCCTCTGGGCACAAAGCCTCCTCCAGAACCAGTGGAGAAATGCATCCACTCACCCAGTCCTTGGCAGGATGAAGCACTCTGGGCACAAAGCCCCCTCCAGAGCTTGTGGGCAAACCACCCACTTGAGAGACTGTGACTTTGCACTCCCCAGGACCAAGCAGTGGGCAGTGAACCCATTTGAGAGACTTGAGAGACTGTGGCTTTGCACTCCCCAGGACCAAACAGTGGGCAGTGAACCCACTTGAGAGACTGTGGCTTGCACTCCCCAGGATCAAGCAATGGGCATGGAGCCCCCTCGAGGAGCAGTGGCGTCGTACTATCATCCGGCTGAGGTGCCCCCTCTCCCCTTCCCCCTGAGGTGCCTGTGTTTTTTTTTACCTGATGCCCCTGCAGTGTTCTCTCCTTTTTGAGGCAGGTGTCATGTGTGGGCTTCGCCCATGCTTTTTGGGACCACTGGTCCACGGACATTTCATGGCACAGTATATGGACTTGTGTACTTGAGGTAAATATTTGTGTATACTTATTATTTGCTGTTCACTTGATCTATCTGATTGTTCCAATATTACAATTTTGTTTGGTCCTTGCGTTCTTCCAGGGGGTGACCGGGTGTATCTGTGATATTATTGGATATGTGTGTGTGTATGTTGTGGGTGGGGGGTGGGGGGTTATGTGCCACCTGTGTGCGTCACTCTCTTTTCCCTCCTCCCCTCCCCTGTGTGCTAGGTGCAGTACTCACCGTAGTCGTCGCCGCCTTCTTTCCACTTCGTGGTGTATTTATAGATACAGCAACATGGGTAGGATCTGCAATTTGGGCTCCATGGCGTTCTAGTTCTTCCTTGGGTGTCAAAAGGTGAGTGATTTCCCTTCTGTGTACTGTTTCTACCGTGCTTTTGATGGCGGTGGTACCGCCCCGGAAAAGCTGGCGGATTGGTGCCTTGTAATAGTGTGGGCGGTTCATTGTCTTCCACCTGTCTGTTGGCCGTTACCGTCTGTGTTTGTTGCTACTGCCATGGCGATCAGAGTGTTAAAGTGGCTGTCTGTGTTGGCGGTTTCGCCATGGTCGTGATCCCTTTTTTTTACTGCCGGCCTGTTGGCGGTATTACCGCCACTTTAACACCGGCCGCCAGGGTTGTAATGAGGGCCTAAGTGTGTCATTTTCACAGCATCTGTCCGTTAAGTGTCCCCTTTGTCTACTGAACTATACTTATTTGTTATATTCAGGACTATGGCCCTCATTACGACCCTGGTGGTGCGTGATAAAGTGGCAGTAATACTGCCAACAGGCTGGTGGTAAGTACTGCCAAATTATGACCATGGCGGTGATAACTCCCATAGACAGCCAATGTACCACACCAACCGCCAGGGCGGAAACAACACTCACTAAGGTAGTAGCGGCCAACAGCCAGGCGGGAGACAAAGTACCGCCCACTATATCATGACACACAAATCCATTACTTTTTCCTGGGCGGTACCAACACCATCCAAAGCCTGGCAGAAACAGAGCTCAGAAGAGAAAGGACCCACTATCGGAGACACAGAGAAGAACAACGCTGCCATGGAATCCAAACTGCAAGTCTTCCCAATGATCTTCTACGTAATGCTCCACCTGGAACACCAATGCCAACAAAGACGACGACGGTGAGTATAGCCGCCTAGCACACAAGGGAGGGAGGGAGAGAGGAGAACGAGAGTGACACATACACGCACAACACACACCCGACACACACACCATGCTCACAACCAGCTGCAGACGTAAACCAATGGCACACAACACATGGCAGAATAATACAAGGACCAGAGTACGGATGTACAGAAAATGTATTAGCTTAGCAAAACCCACCACACAAACCAAATATATACAAATGTTCACAAAGGGCCAATGCCCAGTCCAAAGTCATAAGGGCACACAAGGCTACAGGACACAGTCCAAGGCCCAACTTGTATCCTGACATCATCAGGAGAGAACACTGCAGGGGCATCATTTTGCAAGTGGACAGGAACCTCAGATGGATGGGGGGCACCTCAGCCAAATACAGGAACTTCCCCACTGGTTCTGGAAGAGACTCCATGCCCATTTGTCTTTGCTGGGGAGTGCAAGGTCACAGTCTCTGAGCTGGGGAACATGCCCACTAGTTCTTTAGGGGGATCCATGTCTTGTCCCATTGCTGGGGAGTGCAAGGTCACAGTCTCTGAGCTGAGGAACATGCCCACTGGTTCTGGAGGGGGCTTCATGGCCATTTGTCTTTGCTGGGGAGTGCAAGGTCACAGTCTCTGAGCTGGGGAACATGCCCACTGGTTCTGGAGGGGGCTCCATGCCCATGTCCCATTGCTGGGGAGTGCAAGGTCACAGTCTCTGAGCTGGGGAACATGCCCACTGGTTCTGGATGGGGCCCCATGTGCAGCAGTCCCTGGAGGGTGGCTTAAATGTCCTCCGCTGGTGGTGATAGCTGCATTGCCCCAGCTGGTGGTGAGGGCTGCTCTGTGGCAACAGATGATGGTGCCTCGTGGCCCGCCTCTGCTGGAGGTGAGGGCTCAGTGACCACTGGTGGTGGCGGTGGTGGTTTCACCCTCCCAGCCTCTGATGGAATTGAGGGCTTCATTCCCTCCAAGGCAGGAGGTGTGGGCACCTTCCCCTTCCTGGCTGTAGGCGTTGTGGGCTCCTTCCCCTTCCTGGCTGTAGGTGTTGTGTGCTCCTTCCCCTTCTTGGCTGTAGGTGTTGTGGGCTGCTTCCCCTTCCTGGCTGTAGGTGTTGTGGGCTCCTTCCCCTTTCTGGCTGTAGGTGTTGTGGGCTCCTTCCCCTTCCTGGCTGTAGGTGTTGTGCGCTCCTTCCCCTTTCTGGCTGTTGGAGTGGAATCCCTCACAGTCCTGCCTCCACGACTAGGAGGTGCCTTCACTATCCCCATGGACTGTTTGGCTGAGGTGCAGGGCTGGCTGGTTGGAACCCTAGTTCAATGGGCAGGACGGGGGAGGGGGAGGGGGAGGGAAGAGGTCAAGTTGGGCAAGGAAAAGCTTCTTAGGGACGGTGGGGTGGGAGGAGGGATGGGAGTGGAGGTTGAGGGAGTGGTTGTTGGAGGTGTATGTCTGCTGGACTTGAGTGCAGGTGCATGGGCAGAGTGTGAGGTGGATGGTTGTTGGGTGTCTGAGTGCTTGCTTTTGTGTCCTTTAGGAGAGGGGACAGACACAGTGGGAGAGGACACAGGGGACAAGTGTTTGGATGTTGTGGAGGTGTCTGCTAGTGTGGGGATGCTGGTGGGGGATGTTGATGTAGTGCATGCAGGTGTGAGTGTGGACGTGACTGGGAGGGAGGTGGAGGAGAAGGAGGAGGAGGAGACAGTGAAGGCAGTGGATGTTGTGTCTGCAACTGTATGGTGTTTGCATGAGTGCTTGTGGGATGAATTGTGGTGCTTGTGTTTGCCTGTGCCACTCTTGGGTGTTGTCTTGTGTGCATGCTCATCTGTATGTGTGCCTGGGATGGGTTGTGGTTGAGGAGAATGGGACTGGGAAGTGGTAGTTGGAGGGTGGACAGTAGAAACAGGGACAATGGCTGCCATCAGAGAGGAGGCCAGAGCCTGAATCGCTCTCTCTTGGGCCGCCAATCCGCTGTGAATGCCCTCCAGGAATGCATTGCATTGCTGGATTTGGGATGCCAGCCTCTGGATGACATTCACAATGGTTGGTTGCTCTACAGAGATGGATCTCAGGTGCTCAATAGCCTCCTCATTGAAGGCAGCAGGGCTCACTGGGGCAGGGCCTGAGGTGCCTGGGACAAAGGAGATGCCCACCCTCCTGAGTGAGCGGGCACTGGGAACTCGCTGAGGGGCTACTGGGAGGATGGTGCTGGTATGGGGGTGGTGGCTGTACCTGCAGCTGCGGTGGTCACAGAGGTGTCCATCACCACCAGGGACCTTCCATCTGAGGAGGTATCTGAGTCTGTGTTGTCTCCTCCAGTGGTGCTCCCCTCGCCCTCCGTCCCACTGGTTCCCTCAGCGTCGGTGAACTCTTCCTCCTGGGTCCTGTGGGATGCAGCTCCCTCTGTCGCCGGTGCCCCTGCTCCTCTGCCAGATGACGCTTATGCACATAAGGACAGGATGACAAAACAAGAAAGGGGGGGAGACAAAGGATACACTGGCTCAATGACTGCACCAACACCACTATTGGCATGCACATCACCATCACACACAGGGAACAGGCTTAAGCACTATGCATTGCACTACCAGTGATATGGCTAGTCACTAAGGCAAGATGAGGCCCACACACCGCCAACTGCAGCACTCCTGGGACCCCCGATGCCCTGGCTGAAATGGACTGCTAACAAGCTAGGTTACCTGTATTTGCCATACACCCACTACCCTTCAGTTGACCCATGCTGCAATGTCTGTCCCAGCCTCAGGGGCACCCACTAACACACATCCACCACCTGGATACAACCCCACCAGCCAAAATATGTATTGATACCCACTGTACTCACCCCCTTGTAGCTGCTGTGATTCCTCAAGCGCCCATCCAGCTCAGGGTAGGCCACCACCAGAATGCGGGCCATCAGGGGGTTCAGGGTCCGACAGGCACCCCTTCCTCGTTGGGAGGCCATCCCCAGCTGGGCCTCCGGGGTCTTCTGTGCCCAGCGTCTTAGGTCCTTCCACTGTTTCTGACAGTTGGTGCTCTGCCTGTTATGGACCCCAGGGTCTGCATGCCCTTGGTGATGGCACACCATATTCCCTTCTTTTGATGGGCGCTGACTTGCAGATGCAATACAGACAGGAGAACACCATTAGACAACCAATCCAGCCTGTCACACAAATGGCCCACTATACCAGTTTCCATCACCATTGGCACACACATAGCCCAGTGCACAACATGTACACTGCCACTAGACATTCCCCCCACCCCCCACCCCCTTACACAATACTTGCACACACACCTCCATGCATCCTTCCCACATACATTGTGCACAAAATGTACTCACCTGTTGGTCTGGAGGCCTATACACCTGTCCGTACTGGGGTTGGACCCCATCCACCAGTTGCTCCAACTCCTCTGAAGTGAAGGCTGGGGCCCTTTCCCTGGTCACCCGGGCCATGGTAGGTTCCAGACACAGGTCACAGCAGCACACGCAGTGTAGGTGTTCTCCTGTTGAAGGTCAGGAAACAAGTGAGGATTCAGATTGAAAACGGCAGTCACATCTGCGGCGGTGTACACCGTCACTACCGGCGTAGATCCCCATTGGCCACTGTACTCCATAGAGCCCCATATTATCCAATTAGGAATTGCACGGCGGTGCAAGACCGCCTTCCGCCACGGCACCCAACGACGGCGGAATTACCTCACTTACACCTGTCCTTCCATACCGGACAGGCAGTCGCCATTTCAGGGGGGGGGGACAGGCCTATCGACATTTATTGCGTCACAGATTAGATTGGCACATACTAAGCCAATTACACTGTCCCAATACATAAGTGCACCATGTGGACCACAGTTGTGGTTTTGTTGTTCCAATTATGTCACCCTACTCACTCTTGTGTCCCTTAGATACCTACCACTGCGGATGAATAGGAGGTGGAGACATACCCCCGTGAACAGACCTCTGGTGGACTTGGCTACACTGGAGGACAGGCATATAATATTTACCTATAGACTGGACAGGGCCGCAATCACAGAGCTGTGTGCCTAGCTGGAGCCTGACCTGATATCAGCTATCTGTCATCCCTCTGGGATCCCCCCTCTTGTGCAATTTCTATCAGTGCTCCATTTCTTGGCAACTGGTTCTTTCCAAGTGACAGTGGGCTTAGCAGCAGAAATGTCACAGCCAATGTTTTCAATTGTGCTGGCAAGAGTTTTGTCTGCCTGGTAAAACACATGTGCAGCTACATAGCTTTCCCCCAGGTGGAAGATTTGGCCACTGTGAAGGCCGGATTGTATAAGGGACATATCCCATGATTATTGGTATGATTAACAGGACACATATTGCGTTTGTCCCCCCGCCAGAATGAACAGGTGTACAGGAATCGTAAGAGTTTCCAGTCAATGAATGTGAAGATGGTGTGCCTACCGGACCAATATATCGCCCACTTCAATGCTAAGTATCCTGGGTCGGTGCATGATGCCTTTGTTCTGAGGAATAGCAGCATCCCAAATGTGATGGCCCAACTACAGAGGCATGGGGTGTGGCTAATAGGTGAGCCTTGGTCCCCACCAACTGTATATTAGTGTATGCCTCTGGAGTTAACCCCATAGGATTGTGTGTGGCTAAATGTTGTCCCTCAATACTTGCAGGTGACTCTGGCTATCCAAACATATGGCTGCTGACCCCTGTGACGAATGCCAGGACATGGGCTGAAGAATGTTATAATGAGGCACATGGGCAAACCAGACGGATCATCGAGAGGACCTTCGGCCTCCTGAAGGCCAGGTTCAGGTGCCTCCATCTGACAGGTGGATCCCTGTGCTACTCACCGAGAAGGTCTGCCAGATAGTAGTGGCATGCTGCATGTTGCACAATCTGACCCTCAGACCCCATGTACCTTTTCTGCAGGAGGAGGAGACTGGAGATGCCCCTGTGGCATCAGAAGACCCTGCTGACAGTGAGGATGAAGAGGCTGAGGATGAGGATGAGGACAACAGAACATTAGTTATCCGTCAGTAGTTCCAATGACACATAGGTGAGACAGTGCAGATATAAATTCTATGACTATTGGTGTATTCTGTGTGGCTGTGGCTGTGGCATGATGGCATTCACTTCCTTTTACCTCTACTTACTGTCACCTATGGTTTGTCATTTTGCAGATGTTGGTGATATAACAACTGTGTACTGATGTGCTGACTACAGCCCGCTACAGGTCATTATTTCTATGCTGTCACAATGTGCAGTACATTTGCAATGGTAGAAACTGTTTCCATGAATACACATTTTCAACACGACATACAAGTAGTCGAGTTGTGTCCAAGGGTGTTTATTGTAGTGCTAAGAAATTGAGGGGAAAGTGCAATAGAATGGGGTGATGATGGAGGAAAGTCCAGGGTATTGTTCCAGTCTGTTTGTAGCACAGGTCCGGTGTCCAAGGGGCCATAGGAAGGGGAGCAATGGCAGTTCAAAGTGGGCATGGTGACACAGTGGGACCCCAGGTGGGACAATCAGAAGAATCTAATTTTCTGGTGGTGGTCTTGACACGTGTCTCTGGCTTCTGTCTGGGTCGCAGGGAACGTTTGCAGGGTGGTTAACCTTCTGCAGGGGGAGGGATGCTGGTGGCCTGTGAGTCCTGTGGCGGGGCCTACTGCCCACTAGCGGCAGCGGAAGTGGAGGGTGGGTCGATGGACTGGCTAGTGGTAGGGGTCAGCTGGTGTGCTGATGCCTCCCTCATGATGTTGACCATGTCTGCCAGCACCCCTGCTATGGAGATCAGGGTTTGTTAATGGCCTGCAAGTCCTCGATGATCCCCTGATACTGTCCCTCCTGCAGCCGCCTTTTCTCCTACACGTTGTCAAGGATCTGGCCCATCATGTCCTGGGAATGTTGGTAGGCTCTCAGGATCTCAGAGAGTGCCTCCTGGAGAGTCGGTTCCCTGCTCCTGTCCTCCCCCCGGCACACAGCAGTCCTCCTAGTGTTCCTGTTGGCCTGTGCCTCTGTCCCCTGAACAGTGTGCCCACTGCCACTGACCCCAGGTCCCTGATTGTCTTCGGGGCGAGGTGTGGCCTGGGGCCTCTCTACAGGTGGGCACACTGCTGATTGATGTGTCCTGGGGACAGAGGTGTGGGGAAGCTGGGTGGGTGCTGTGGTGTTGGATCCTGATGGGGGAGGCTCTGTGGTGGTCTGTGAGTGGGCTTGGGGGACTGGCTGTCCAGTGGTCCCTGATGGGCCAGGTAGGTCATCCAGATGTCCAGAGTTACTGTCATCACTGGGGGCATCTTCAGTTGGGGGACTGGATAGTCGTGGTACCTCCTCTCCACTGACATTGGCTGGGGTACCGGTGGGGATGTAATTGATGTATTACGCTTAATGTGTATGACATATTGTACATCCCTGGCTTCCCCTCTATGGTTGCTGTTGCCCTGCCAGCTTTGTTTGTGTATGGTGATGTATTGTGGGATTGTTAGTTTCCCTACGCTGTGCATGCTTTGGTGATGGGTGTCCATGCAGGGCTGGGAGGGCTGTCCATGCATTGGTACAGCATGCAGGGGTTGGCATTGGGGTTAATCATATGTGTAGGTGCAGTGCCAGGGACGGAGTGGAGTGATGTGAGTGAGGATGAGGGTGTGAGATGACATGCAGGTATGGGGGGGGGTGATAGGTAGTAAATGTTGAATTACCAGTGTCCAGTCCTCCGGCTACTCCAGCGAGTCCGTCAGGATGCAGTAATGCCAATATTTGCTCTTCCCATATTGTGAGCTGTAGGGGAGGAGGTGAGGGTCCACCGCCAGTCCTCTGTATGGCAAGCTGGTGCCTTGCTGCTATGGAACGTACCTTCCCCCGTAGGTCACTGCACCTCTTCCTGATGTCGTCCTTGTTCTTGCGTGCTGCCCACGGTGTTCCCCCTGTCCACGATTGTCTGCCATAGCTCCATCTTCTGGGCAATGGAAATCTGCTGTACCTGTGCTCCAAACAGCTGTGGCTGTACCCTGACAATTTCCTCCACCATGACCCTTAACTCCTCCTCAGTGAAACGGGGGTGCCTTTATGGTGCCATGGGTGTTGTATGTTGGTGAGAGTGTGTTGAGTAATGTGGTGGGGTGTGTGATGTGGGGTGCGTGAGGGATGTATGGGTGTAAGTGATATGTGTGTAGTTGTCTCTGTGATGTTGGTGGCTAACTCTTGCAGTCTTTTGGTGTTGGCAAAAGGTTGTGGGTAATGTGGGTGGGTGTTTTATAGTGGTGTGGGTGTGTAGGTGTAGTGTGTGTATGAATGTCAGGTGTGTGTTTTTAGTATTGGCCAATGTAGTGTTGTTTTGTTTGTGGGTGTCCACTCTGAGCGCAGTGGTATGTACCGCCAATGGTGATTCGTTCGTCATAATGTGGTGGGCATCGTTTTGTTGGCGTAACAGTATGGGTGTTGGTACTGCCACTTTAGCACTGACCTTTGGGCTGCAGGATTTTTGTGTGTGGCAGTATTCTTCCGGATTGGGGTGTGTATATGTCATAATATGTAAAACGGATATCCGCCACAGCAGTGGTATGTTGGCGTCCGTCAGTGTGGCGGGAAGCGGCATTTACTGCCAATGTCATAATGAAAGCCTATATCCTTTTTAAGACATGTATTTCAATGTATTGAAACTGAAATTGCAGAACAATAGTGATTATTACCCCTGTCGAGTCGTTGTGTGCATAAAGTTCAGTGCACTACTTTATTATAATAGCTCAAACAGCACATTATAATCAAGGCTGTATCTACAAGCTTACCGACCCAGATAAGAAAGAAATACTTTTTCAATCTCTAAAAAATCACAGATACACAAACTGAGGCATTATTTATTATTCAATTAACAACTGAAAGGTACACCCAGTACATATTTATTGGGAGCTTTTCACATATAGCGTCCACTTTAAAAGCTTACAGTATTTTTTCAAATACCCCTTTTTGTCATTACTTTTTAACATTTTCGCACAACACTGCCAGGTGAAACGTTTCCAAACTACCATTAGTGCCGGTAAAACACCTGTGCTTCCTGATGTGTTTTACAGATAAGCGTTTTGCAGACGATTCCCCCTGTGGCTGAAATTTGTTCTCCTCACAGTGCTATACAGATATTCCTACTGCTGTGCCATGAAGCCAAAAGCTCCAGATAATGGCAAAGTTTAGCAAGCACTTGACATTTAGCAGACTGTAGGCACCCTTTGCCACGTTTTACAAAGCCACGCTCACTTCAAATAATCCTTTTGTTCACAATTGCGGTTACCTTGCAGTTAAAAGGGGCATGATTTGAATGGTGCAGCGGCACTTTACTAACTACACATTACTGTACTCTCATACAGTGCCATATTAAATAAGGTACAAATTCTGAGTTTTGAATCCTGGGATATTAATTTAAAATACATACAAGATAAACAACTATTAACGGTTTATCAAATTTGAAATAAACATTATTATTTTTTCTTTACTATCATTTCCCTTCTTTCTTTTTCCTTCGTCTCTCATTCCTCCTTTCCAGGTTTCTCTTTCAATATTTCATTCTTTTTTTCCTGCTTTTCTCCTTCCTATCTCCCCTTCTATTTTTCCTTTATAATTTTGATGTTACTTCCTTCTTTCCGGCCATCCTTCTTTCTTTTTCTTTCTTTCCCTTTATTTTCTATTTTCGTTTCTCCCTTTTTTTCTCCATTTCTTTTTCTCTTTCTTCTTTGCCACCTTCCATTTTTCATTTGTGCCTTCTTTCATCTACTCTTCTTTTCTTTGTGACCATTTTTCCCCCTTCGCAGTCTTATTTCATTTTCCCTTTCTTGTTATCTCACTTCATTAGTCTCTAGCATACTTTTGTCATTGGGATCATTTCTTGTTTTTTCTGACACATATCTATCCCCTTTGGCATCCCTTTGCTCTAGCTTAGGCTTTTATTTTGTGTCCTACAAATCCCAGTTAAGGACAATAATTGGCAATAAAAAAAAACAAGCTATTCTGACCCCTGCTGAAGCTGGTATAGCGGAGTCTTCACTATGCCCTTGTTCAAAATCCTGCACCTCACATACCTCATGCAAAAAGGTCTTCTTAAAATGGGACTGATAGATTCAGGGAGCTGTTTGCGTTGCAGGGAGGCTGACAGGGACTTACTACACACCTTCTAGAGCTGTCCAGTGTTGGCCCACTTTTGGAAGAGAGTGTTAGGGACTTTGGGGACAATGGTGGGCTGGGGAATTACCAGGGAACCAAAACTGGTTTTACTACAAATTGCTGATGATGTGGAGGGTGACAGATGTCAAAGGGCCCTGCTCTGGTTGGGACTGCTTGTGGCAAAGCATGACACAGCGAGAGAATGAAAGAATGTAGAGAGCCCATCCTGGGAGTAGTGGGCAAAGGGGATGGACTTTTATATGGGCCAAGAGCGCCCGGTTTATCCAACTAGGAGGTACCCTCATAAGTATTTCAAGATTTGGAGAGGCTGGGTGGAACATCAAGGGGTTTATATTGCACCTTGCCCGTCTCGCCCCTGGACTATGGACAATGAGATATGCTCCTGTAATGTCCCAGCTATCTTGAGAATGTTATTATGGAATGTGGGTAATTGGAAGGTGGGGAGGATTCTGGACGGTTTGGGGCATTCTGCCCTGGGAGACCGAAGCAAGCAGAAGGCTTAAGAGATATCTGGAATAAACTATGTATATTTCATTAGTGCTTCACTGTATAGTTGTATTTCTTACAGTGGCGACGAGAGTTTGGAGATATTTTTGTTACAGTATCTCCATTTCGGACCTGAACGCGTCACTGACGTTTTATTTTTGGTTTTCTCTCTTTGTTTTCTTCCATTACGGAGACCTCATAAGCTTGGCTCTTTACGATATATGAACGAGGAGGACACTGAATTTAAGACGGACCGGATGTGGTAACTATAATTTTTAGTTACTTTACAATTCACTTTACCGGCAGTGAATTTAGCCGTTCGTGAAGCGGAATTAAAAAAACGCTGCACGCGCACCGTGGTTCATTGCGCGGCAGCATTCTAGTTCAGTGGCGGTGTAGCGCGCTTAATCTAACACGCGCTGCAGCGTTGGAGACACGCGCTGCTGTACTAACACGCGTTGCAGTGTTGGAGACACGCACTGCTGTAATAGTGCTGTACTTTGATTTGGAAGCAACTTGCGTTGGTGTGCGCGTATTGTAAGACACATTAGCCGCATGTTGTGTTTAACTTTATGGCAGCGGCTTACCTCATCTTGTGCTAAACAGTTGGTGGAGCTTGTGATTTTCCGGTATCGTGCTTCCGGTTTCCTCTCTTAAATGTTTCCTGGCTGAAATGAAAATAGAAAGAGGACTGTTTGTACTACAATAAAAGTCGAAGAAAGACTCTCAATAGGAACAACAGTTAACAACTTGTATTGAATTTAAATTTACATATACATTTTTTTTTTTTAAGGAAAATTAAAAGAGGGCCACTTAAATATTTATTTTTTGGGAGAATTGCTCTGAATTTTCCTTTTAAAGATGTAATTTGAAACGCCGGCTGAATTTTTGCAAACAAAAGGTGATCCTCCTATGCCTTGGTCCAGGTCGAAGGAAGAATCCTTGACCTATATGAAGGCGATGGATGATGTAAACATGTCCCAAGAAAGAAAAAAAATATCTTACTACATTGTTTAGGTTCAGAGGGACAAATGGTGTTCAGAACTTTACCACCTGTTGCTATGTTGGGACAAGGCGATGGAGATGTGGATGTGTTTAAAGAAGCGTTATTGAGATTGGAGAATAGATTCAAGCCGACACCAAGCATTGCTTTGAATAGATTTAAATTCTACACAAGGACACAGCATCCTGAAGAATCTTTTGATGACTTTTTTGACAGCACTGCGTGGGTTATCGGTACATTGTAATTTTGAAGAAATGACTGATGAAATGATCAGGGACCAAATTATTGTGCACGTAAAAAGTAGGAAGATTCAGGAACATTTGTGGGTTATGGGGGATCCTAAATTACAAGATGTCATTAGAACCGCTAAGGCGTTAGAGCAATTAGAAAAATGAATAAAAACCGTGCAAGAGTCGGACAAAGCTGGTAATATGGAATTGGAGGTTGTAGGTGCCGTGAAAGGGAATTCCAATAGTAATTTAAGTACCAGCAGCAGTGTGATAGGGAAAAAAGAAAGGTATGACAAAGTGGAAAAATTTGCTTGTTTTCGGTGTGGCAGTTTGAGTCACTTAGCGTCGTCATCTCAGTGTCCTGCTGTAGGAATTGTGGTAGAGTAGGACATTTTGCCAGAGTATGTAGAGATGTTAAAAAACGAAATAATATGTCGAGAGGGAAAATGGCGTGTGTGAAAGTTCGAAAATGTGAATTGGAGGGATGGGGCAGTGAGGTGAAAAGTGATGAACATAGTGGCACTGTGTTGTCTCTTAAGAGTGGTGATGGTGAAAATGGAAATGAGTCAAACGACCTATGTGTGAGGTGCTGGTGGCAGGAAGAAAGTTAGTACTTATGGCAGATTTCTTACAGCTCCTTTGTAACTGAGATATGGCGAGACACAGTGGGGGTTGTTACTGGCCTAATGGCCCACAGGCTTTCATGTACTGAGATTGTTGGGGCTGTCACGTCTAATGTTTAGGATGCCCCAGTGTACTGCTTGGAACAAACTTGTACAACAACGTTGGTGAATTGTGTGCCTAATTATTCTGTGTTTTATATATCTGCTGCCAGACCTGTTCTTGTTTTGGCTAAAACTCTAATAAAACATTGTGATGAAAAAGTCCCATTGTGATTAAGGCCTATCTGGCTAGGACAGAGAAGGGAAGGGCCCTGCCAAAGTGCTAGCTAAGATTTTCCTGTGACCGAGGAGGTCTCCTTGAATTGCGTCCTAGGTGTTGTATGTAAAACCCCAGCAGACCTGTCAAGCAGGATTTGTCTTTCAAGCAAGATTTGACTCTGTAATGTCATCATCATAATCTTTATAGTTTCAGCAATTTGCCTTACAATTTAAAACACCAACAATATGTGCAATACACAGTTAAAATTACATATTAAAAATTATTCCATACTATGAAAAGACTTGTGCAAACCACCTAAATAAGTACTAACCTTTGTGCAAAATACCAAGCTCTGCAGTTTCTTACGTATCCATAATAATCTCTGTTGAGACACAGCGACCTAAACTTGTAAATAAACCAATCCCTCTTGCTTGCATTCACAATAAAACAGGATAAAATAAGGCAACTAATATTCGAGTCCCTTGTGCCTGATCAACAAAATCAAGACATAGGAGCTATTTACATTTCCAGTGTGCAAATGACTCAAGAAAGTGCAAGTGCTTATACAAATAAATATCACAAGATTTACAACACATCCAATGTGATTTTCATTAAATACATTACAGCTTTCATTCTGAAGAATATGCCCACTATCAACAGTCAGTTTTCAGCTTCAATACTAAGATAATTATTATAAGTAACTGGTAATTCTAACTAGGGACCATGCTGCTCATAGATAAGAAACCACAAAAATAAGAATTACTTCATCATCTGTCCTATTGCAAAAAGCCATTGTTGCTGTGGCTGAACTTACCCCATAGGACCTAAATAAAGGCAAATGCTACCTTTTGAGAGCTCTTATGGTCTTGGTGCACAGGAAAAAAAGTGCATTCTCATTATTATCTTTCCCTCCAAAACTATAATTGCAGAAATCACTTTCCTTTTTGAGCCTTGCACATCTTGCAAGATATTTTCTAGTAGGAAAAATCCCTGTTCTAAACTTGATATTTAGAGTATGTTTCTGTTCAGGATAGATCTGGTCCAAATAAAACATATATCCTGAACCCATCTTACAATCAGCATAGTATGCCAATATCCTGCCTGGTCTTTTCATGAAAAACTTTGTTTCCTACATGAACATCTGATAGTTCACAATCTCCAAGCTGTGTATTTAAGTTGTAATTGATGGCTTTCAGCCCCATGTCAACAACAGTTGTAAAGCTAAATAGGCAAGCACTAGGTGGAGTACCCTGAAGAATGTGAATTGGGGCCTGTACAGACGTCTCCTTATGCCACAGGGTCACTATGAATGATCTGTGACTCCTCAACAGTTTGGAAGCAGACCATGTATACACCTTCATACTTGACGTTTTGAGTCGTGGGATAAGCGATAGACTGAAATTGTTTAACTGGCATGATGTTGATCGATGCACCACTGTTGATTACAAAACTTACCGGCCAACTCTTGACTTTCAGTTTGATTTTGGGCCAATGTCCATATGAGTTATTTTGCTTTCTCAGTTCACTTGTTTCTGCCCTTCTTCTGTCTTCCGTGCAAACAGCAAGGTCCACTTGTACATGTTGTCCCTGTAGGAAAGTACTCTTCTTTTGGCATGGTTACCCCCACTTTTGCCTCCTGTCAGTATGCTTTGACTGTTTTCACTGGGATCCTGCTAACCAGGACCCCAGTGATTGTGCTCTCTCCCTCTAAATTTGTTTGCCTAGGACTTTGCACACCCCACAATTGGAATACTGGTGCCACCATGTAAATCCCTAATATATGGTACTCAGGTGCCCAGGGCATTGGGGCACCAAGGGTTCCCCAAGGGCTGCAGCATAAATTGTGCCACCCATGGGAGCCCATGCAAAATGTGTCTTCAGGCCTGCCATTGGAGCCTGTGTGAAAAGGTGCACGTACCATTTCACTACAGGTCACTGCATCAGGTCCCTGTAAGTCACCCCTATGGTAGGTCCTCTTAGTCCAGAGGGCAGGGTGCAGGTCCCTGTGTGTGAGGGCACACCTGCATGAGTAGAGGTGCCCCCACGAACTCCAGCTCCATTCACTTGACTTTGTAAGTGCGGGGAAGCCATTTTACCTGCGTACAGGACATAGGTCACAACCTGTGTCTAGCTACATAATGTTAACTCCAAACCTGGGCATGTTTGGTATCAAACATGTCGGTATCATACCCCAATAGTGTTGCCAGTATTGGCAACATAATTCCATGCACTCTGGGGGGTCCTTATAGGACACCCCAGTATTGCTCCTACTAGTCTCCCATGGTTTTACAAGTAGCCCACACTGATACCACCCACCAGACGGGTTTCTGCCCTCCTGCTCCTTTACCAGCTCAAGCAGAGGAAGGCAGAACAAAGGATTTCTGGTGGGAGAGGGAGGCAACACCCTCTCCCCTTGGAAATAGGTGTGACATGGCTTGGGAGGGGTAACCTCCCCAAGCCACTGGTATAGTTTGAAGGGCACATTTGGTACCCTCCTTGCATAAACCAGTTTGCACCAGTCCAGAGACCCCACGGTCTCTGCTCTGGCATGAAAATTGACAAAGAAAAGGGATTGGTCACTCGCCTGCCCATCACCACCACAGGGGTGGTGGCCAGGGCTCCTCCAGGTGGCCACTTGGTTTTTCCATCTTCAATCCAAGATGTGTAGAGGCCCCTGGGAGCACCGGAGTGGCCAGGTCAAGCAGGTGACGTCACAGTCCCCTCCTGAGAGGTGATCACCCTGCTAGGTGACCAATCCCCCTTACTGGGCTATTTTGGGTCTCCCTTTTGGGTAGGTCCTCAGATTCGATGAGCAAGATTCCAGTAGGACTCCTCGGCATCATTTACGTCATCTTCTGGCCACTGGACCACAACTGGACTCTTCAGGAACCAACAATCTGCAACTCTAGAGACGACTCTGCTTTGTAACATTGTTTCTCTGGCTCCTTCCAGCAACTTCAACATTTCCACGGCTGTGCATCCTCTGAGGTCAACAAAACTCCAGCCTGCACCAAGAAGTAAGAAGGAATCTCCCTTGGAGTGAAGGAGTCACTCCCCTACATCTGCAGGCACCAACTTCAATGACGACCGGCTGTGTGGATCTGCTCTCCTCCGGAATTGCATGGATCCTGCATCACAGATGGTGGCCTGGAGTGGTCCCCTTGGTCCTCTCTGCCAGCTGTCCAACTTGGGAGATGGTAAGCTCTTGCCTCTCCTTGCAGGACAGTACTCCTGTGCACTGTGACTCTTGCAGCTAGCAAGGCCTGTTTGCTCTAGCTCCACGGAATCTTCAGGCGTTGTGTAGCCCCGCCCCCCCCAATTCTTCCTCCCAAGCCCAGTCTCCTTTCTGCTGCTCCAGCGACGAGAAACTCCTCTTCAGGTGTGCTGAGTTGGCCTCACTATGACTGCTGTGCCTGCTGCCAGTGGGTTGGCTGTGGGAGCTGCCTCCTCTTCTTGTGGCTCTCCTGACTACTGAGAGTCACCCCTGACTCCCCTCAATTGGTCGAGTCCCCTGGGCCTTGCTGGTTCTCTCCCGCCTTGCAACCCGTTGTCTTCTTCTTTTGCATTTGCCAAGGCTTGTTGGTGGTTCTCCAGGCCCACTGACAAACTGCAAAGCGACCGGCCACGTGGGACACCGCCTGCATCACTTCTGGGACTTCTTTCCATCTCCTCTGCTGGTCTTCTTCGTCCACCATCAACCTGGTCCTGCATCCACAGAAGGGTGGGCAGTGGCTCCTGCCACGACCGGACACTCTGCTTCCTTTGCAGGTCCTCTTCTGTAAGGATCCACCTTTGGGTTGTTTCAGTCTGGTTTGGGTCTTGCATAATTCTTTTCCAAAGTCCTCCTGTTGGTTTTGGGGAAAACCAGGTACTTACCTCTCCTCTCCTGGTAGCTGGGGGTCACTATGGTGCTCACCTCTTGGGGTTCCTAGTTCCTCTAGCTCCCCTCTACTGATTCCACATCCTTGGGTGGGGGACTGCCTTTAACACTCCGCTTTCTTAGTATATTGTTTGGCCCTCCTATAGGGCCCTCATCGTTTACCTATACTTTTCCCAATGCTCATTGCTTTCTTTGCTCTTTACTGATTGCTAATGTGTATATAATAGTGTGTTTACTTATCTCCAGCTGGGGGACTGCCTATTAGTATTCTAGTATTTGTGTTACCCTAATAAAGTACTTTTATTTTTGTAACACTGTGTGGTTCTTTCATGAGTGATAGTGCTGTGTGACTATAGTGGTATTGCATAAGCTTTGCATGTCTCCTAGGTAAGTCTTGGTTGCTCATCCACAGCTTCCTCTAGAGAGCCCTGGCTTTCTAGACACTGCCTACACTTCACTAATAGGCATACCTGGTATAAGGTGATAACACCATAGGTGCCCACCACACACCAGGCCAGCTTCCTACAGTCCCCCTCTATCTATGATCATCGCACATTCACCATCTTTACTGTCACTCAATGGTGACATCAAGGAATTCTTGCAGGATGAACTTGATGGTGATCAACCTCCTTTGATTTTGACATGTAACAGTTCAGGTTGTTTTTTAGGTCGAGTTTGCAAGCACTTTGACCTTTTGTAAGTATTGTGGGCTTTTAACCACACCCATTACTTTCATTTGTTCCTGGTCTTGCCTATCAAAACTCACTTGATGTCATTGGTAAATGCATTACGTTTGTCCCACCTTGAGTTGTTTTTGTCACGCCCTGCAGACTGCCCCCGTTACATGGATCATTGAATGTTTGCGCTATACTTCAGCGTGGGTGATCTATTTCTTTTCTCTCTGCCCTTCCTGCTGCATGGCAGCCATGGAGCTCACAGCATGTACATGCACAACAGTGCGGTATTTGAGCGCTGGTCACATTGCCCACAGTTCCCTAATCAGAGTAAATTCTTGTGGCTCTTCCCTTAAAACACTTGAAATGGGTGAATGTTTTACAGAAAACAGAAATTCTCAAAGCGACAGCGGGAGACAATACTATATTACTCACTGCACCCAGGAAACTTGACCCATAATGCTTTGCAGGGCATTATTTTGCCAAATTTTTTGCTCATAACTAAGCCTGTGGTGGTCCTAGGACAATGGAACCACCTTCAAACACTCTTTCTGTCTACATCATCCCTGGGTCCCCACACTAGGTTAGTGGGGACCCCAAATAATAACCCCCCCACCATTTAGTATCTTTTAAGTTTTCTTATGGCTACAACCTTTACTTTATAACTAGGAGAGGTTTTGTTTTAAAGTCCTTGTTTTCAATATCACTGCAGTAGGTCTACTAGCTCTAAAAACGCTCTCTAGGGGCTAAATATATGATTACACTGCATTACTTTCTCCTGGTTTTTTTCATGTGGTTATGCCCTCTTGGGGATAACAATCTGGTTACATGACCATGTTTCTTACAAATTATTATATTTTTGTTATGGCACACTCTAGATGTTGTTTTGAGCATTACTGTTTAATGCCAAAAGTTTATTTCTGATAAAGGTTTATATGATAACTGTATATATTTCAATAACCTCTCCTTATTACAGTTATGCTCATAATTCAGGCCATCTTAACATCCTTATTACACTATGATTGTTTGAACACTCTTGATATGGTTGGGTGACCCTTCTAGTTTATTTCTCCCCTGTGGCTGTCTTGCGCCTTTATTTGGGGAATTGTGTTAGCCAGCCAGCAACTCTGATGGAGAAGTGGTGAAAGTGGTATTCAATTGGAATAAGCATGGAAGATTTAACTTAGGATGCTAAATGGTAAAATTTTCATTTTTTTTGCAGATAGAGGAAAAAGGTAAATGAAAGTGCTTTCGTTGTAAGCAGGGCCACTGGAGTTATATGGCAGGAAAGGACGAAATTATGAGGCAAGGGTGACCAATTTATGTGGCAAGAAAAGTCCAGTTATAAAGTTACAATACCAATAGCTCTAACTCAAGCAAATGCAAGACCTACTGCATTGCAAATGCTTGTTGTCTTTGTGGGTGTGGTGAGACTGCTTCTGGAACTTTCTGGCATCCATCTTCTCCTCCTACTGTGATGCATTTAAAAAAAAATTTGCTTTACAAATGGTTATAAAGTGGTTCTACTTTCCGCAACCTTTACACATTTGTCTAATGGCTGGACACTTATCCTCATGTGGAAATGAACATCCTAATTGGAAACACAGTCATTCTTTCTCTGAGGATGTTGACTTATGTGCACCTGCTTGGCGCTGGTGTCTATTTTTCATGATTAATGCTGATTCACCTTTTGCTGTTCCCACTTTCATGTTGGTGGCTTGCTAGTCGGCTCGTTCCTAGACTTAGACTGAGTGTCTCTCTCAACCTGCGCCTTCTGAACGAGTCCGACAAACAACCATCAGTGACTTTAAGGCACATGGCTTCTTCATCATTAAATTCACTGAATTTGCAATGTTTGATGAGCACTTCGTCTTTCAACAAACTCATCCATCATTTCACTAACTTGTTGTCTCGATTGACTGAAGATGTATCTTACATAGTCTACTTTTGGCGTCGGATTGAACTTGGCTCCCAATGCTTCTTTGATTTGATGGTAAGACATTGTCTCAGTCTGTGAGAGTTTCTTTATCACTTTTTTCACTCCATCGCTAGCGAGATTCTTTAATTAGTTCAATTCAATTCAAAACAATCTTTATTCGGATTTTACTCCATAAAAGAAAAAACAGTCTCTTTAAGATAAAAAGATTATACAATAAAATACTTCCAGATACATTACAAATAAATAAAAGGATAAAAACCTTTGTTGCAACAAATTATGCGGTTATTCATTCTCGTATCGGAGTTTTTCTAAATAAGACAACTTTTTCCTCTGTTCAATTGCATGTAGGATACATTTTATCACTGCTTCACATTTCTCATTGGTATCCAATTTAAATAAATAGTTAAAAGCTTCTCTACAATAAAATAACTTGTTAGTAATAAATAGTGGTTTTAAAAATTGTTTCCTAATGTCCTGATAGAATTTACAAGATATAATAAAGTGCATTGTGGATTGTGCAAATCGTCCCACGCAGGGGCACTTCGGGAGGCTTTTACTCCAAATCCTCATCTTTGGGAAGGCTACCAAAAAGTGCAACATTCTAAAACGTAATCGGGTCAAATAAAATCTATGCTGAGTATTCACAACTGTCAGTAAGTAATTTGGTATTACCTAATTGTTTTCGATCATATAAAGTGCTACCGTTGATTTCATGCATTCTCTATTTTCTCTATCACTAACCCTCCATGCCATTAGTTGATTTTTCAATTCTTTCTTACTAAATTGGAGGACTATGTGTGGGTTGTCTAAATATGGTGTTAGATTTATACCTCTCAACAGATCTTTTAAGTGCATGAACCATGGGATTCTATCCCAATGTTCTAATGTAAGACAATCTTTAATAATCTTTTGGGTAAGATGCGTCCCTTCTTTTGACCAAATACCATGCCAAGCCGACAACGCATATATATATATTAGATCTACCACGTAAGGGCTGCCCAGTTCCTTATGTACCATGTATGTGGCGGTGGTATTTGGGACTGCAAGTAATCTGTTAAAAAATGTATTCTCTAGCACTTGTAATGAATGGATCTCGGGCATCAAGCCCCAAAGGGCAGAACCATATGTGATGCTGCTAATTGATTTACGTTTGTAGATTTGCAGCATTTCCCTTAGGGGTTTATTACCAATTTGTTTGGAGAATCTAAAGACAGCCTCAGTTGACCTAATATACTTCATCTTAATAATTTCTAGGTGTTGTTTCCAATGTCCCATATTAGAAAATTGTATACCCAAGTATGTAAATCCATTCACCTCTTCACATTTGTGTCCCTTAATAAAATAAGTTTTCTTCCTGGCCTTTCCCTGTCCCCAAGTCATTACCACTGTTTTGCTCATATTCAACATAATATCTCTTTCCTCCATGAATTCCATGAAGCCCTCCATTAATCGCTGCAACCCATTTGCAGTTCGTGACAGCAATACTGCATCATCTGCATATAAAAGGATTGGGATAGAACATTCTCCAATTTTAGGGCTGTCAATTTCTAAATTTTTTAGGTGGGCATCTACACCATTTATGTAAAGGGAAAATAGGAGCGGCGCCAAAACACAACCTTGGCGTATTCCTCTCCCTATCCTAAAACCTGGCGTACATTCACCATTTCTTCCATATCTCACCCGTGCTATTAGATGATTGTATAGTTGCGCCAAGAAGCTTATTATATCTGAGGGCGCACCCATATCTGTTAAAACTTTCCACAACTTAGCATGATTCACCAAATCAAAGGCACTACTAAGATCTGCAAAACAGAGGAACACATGACCCTTCTTTGCTATTGTATATTTACTTATTATTAGGTTGAGGTTTATTCATTGTTCCAGGGTACCAACCCCAGGCCTATTTAATTAGTTAATAATTTTCTCATCACTTACTTCTTCAAGAGCATCTATGAAATCATCAAACCTCTCGATCCACGTGGTCCATCTGGCACTAATATTCTGTTTTCTTGCGGTATCAAATGGTGGCGGAAATTTCAAGCAAAGAGCTGCTGTGTACTTCAGCTTTGTTTCTTCTGACATTAAGAGTATGAGCTGTTCAGGCAGCAGTTGTTGTGTACCTGAATATGCGTCTTCTGGAAGTACTGTCTCCGGACCTGAGCTTGGGTCACCGGATGGGCCCCTTGGCTGGACCACACCTTCTTCACTTTTGACGGCAACTGCATTTTCTGTTTCTTGCATTTTCTGGTTTTTGCTTTCATCTTTTTGTCTTGTTTGAATACTCTCGTTGTGCTATTTTGGCAGCCTTCTTTTTCTGGCCCACCTCATGACTTTGATAATAGCGAGCTGTGTGCTCAAGACGATTCAGACTGTAGTGGATGCTATTTGCTATTTTGCATGTTCCGTCTTTTTCAATGTCTTCTTTCTTTGTTGCCGCCATCTTCTTTTTTTCTTTCTGCATGCTGTCTTCTGTGTCTTCTTTCTTCTTTACCGCTTGCTGTCTTCTGCCTTCTTTCTTCACTGTCTTTTTTCTTCTTTATCACATGCCTACTGCTGTCTTCGGTGCCGTCTTCTGTCTTCACTTGTATCTGGTTGTCACTGCCTGTGCTGTTCTCGGTTGTCATTGCCTTTTGCATTTTCTTTGTATGACCGATGGCTCGGTGTTGTGGCGCAGCACCTGCTTTTTTTTCCGTAGCCTTGCTGGCACCTCTTGGGGCTTTTCCAACAATGCTCACTTGTTGGGTCTTCAACTTCTCCATGAGGCTTCGTACAGGCTGGAGTGGTGTGTGCACTCCACATACGCCAACTGCAGGCTTCTTTGTTTTGGCTTGGGCGCACGTGGCATGCACTAGCAGTTTGCTGTTTCTTGCAAACTCTTAGGAAGAGCACTTCTGTTTCTTCAGGGCACATATCTCCTCCTACTCGTCGCATCCTCCCCAGCCTGGTAGGATGGACAAGAACACACACAGAGCTTGTAGTTAACATCTTTACTCATCAGCGTACAACAGTCAACTGAACTCTCAATGTCCCAACACACCCTGACACCGTCCAGATTAATTATGTTATGTCCTTCATATGTCCGTCCCTAGTCACGGGGCCCTAATGCATACAGTTCTAAGACAAAGTGGATGGCACAACAGATGCTGCAGTTGCGCTATTGACATTTAATTTACAGGCCCTGGTATATTTCGTACCATATACAAGGGACTTATATGCAATTTAAAAATACAAATTGGGATAATGTCAATTCTATCATGTTTAAAGGGGGAGTATAGGCATTTTACTACTAATTAGCAGGTATAATGTGCAAAGAGTTCTAAAACTAAAATAGCAAAAAATTGGTGTGACCACACAGAAAAGGCAGGTTTCCTACTATTGTGAGTGTCATCTTAGATTGAGTAATGCTCAAACAAAATGACTGAGATGAGGACATGGGACACAAGAGTAATGCCTGGTTACTTTCTTGTAAATCCCATTGTCCTTGTTGCTGTTTTTCTTGTCACAGTGATTACGGCTCATCCTGGGTACTGGTATCAGTGGCTTTGTATTTTCAGGAAGTGTTGTGGGTAAGCTGATGCTTATAGCTCCCAAGGAGTGGGTAGGATGTACCTCAACTATTTATCCTATGTCAGGACCGGAGCCTCCGATTATGGTTTCTCTTTGTTTTACTGTCTCAACACAGCAGCCAATCAAATAACAGTAAAACAAAAAACATCAATACCCATGATGCTTTACATTAAATCAATTGCTCTAATTACATCTCAAGACCCCTGTCCTTATAAACTATGACCCCTTAAGTCACTCCCTCTTTCTTTGCTGCTCTGCAGCAGATAAGTACTCATTTGCTTATAATCCTGTTATGTTTGTGTATATTGAAGTATTTGCACTGTATTATTATTGTTTCGATAATTGCAGTGAATCAATTCAGCTCGCATTCATGTTTTTTGTTTTCAGCGTTTTCACGCGCTGCTTATATTTCAGGATCTGCTTTTTGCCGATTTGGCCCATTAGTGGAGAGGGAGCAGGAGCGGACTACGCAAGTAGCGCGTAATCCTATTTCTATTTTTAGTTTTCCTTCCCCACCTTGCCTCGCTTTTTTCAGCTGGCGTCCGGACCCTCTGGCTCTAGCGACAGATACCTTTCTTCAGGACTGGACGCAGTTTCGGGGGTATGCCTTTCCACTGTTCCTGATGATTTCCAGGGTTCTGTCTCACATACGGCGACAGAAGGTGGAGGTTGTTCTGGTGACCCCTTTCTGGAGAGCCCAACCATGGTTCCCGGTAGCTCTACATTTAGCTTGCGCTCCTCCGCTTCTGATTCCACCTCATCAGAATCAACAGAAAAACTGATATTGATGGTTTGGATGGTTTCAGATCAAAATGGAATTCCCCATGCATTTCTCAGAAAGCTGCAACTTTCATCAAACAGGCTTGGGCTGCAGGCACTCATAAGCGGGACACCTCAGCCTGGCACAGATGGAGTAGTTGGTGTGACGGATGGGGTTTTGATCCCATAGGGTCGGATGCTAAATTGATTGTAAATTTCTTAGCTGAACTCGCAGGTTCAGGATTGACATATAGAACGGTTACTAATTCCCGGTCCGCCATCTCTGCTGGTCATGAGCCTATTGAAGGTAAGCCTGTAGGGGAACATTCTCTGATATGCAAGGTTATGAAAGGTATCTGCATGTCGAATCCTCCTCAGGCCCAGTACTCTTCATTATGCAATGTGAATGTTGTTTTGCGATTTTTAGACAATTGGCCTTCTAATAGGTATCTTTCTCGAAAGCAGATTTCAGCGAAGTTAACTATGTCACTCTGCCTTATTTCCTGTAAAAGAGTATCAGATGTCAGAGCTTTGGATCTGGCAGGGAGAGTTTATTCTCCTGAAAGTGTTACCTTTACCATCATGAGAAGGACAAAAACTAATTGCAGGTCAGTAACGTATTCAATGTTTCCTGATAATCCACAATTGTGTGTAGTTCAACGTTTGAAAGCTTATGAAGTGGCCACTGAAGAATTCAGACAAGACTCCAGGAGTCAATTACTGATTTTTTTTACAGAAACTTTTTTAAGGAGGTTTCACCATCTACATTATCTAGATGGATTAAATAGTTAATGAACAAAGCTGGTATAGATACAAATACATTTGGGGCACATTCAGCAGGGGGAGCCATGGCTTCTAAGACTTATGCCTTAGGTTCTCGTTTAGAGGACATTATGAGGGTGGCAGACTGGTCTTCTGAGTCTACTTTTCGTAAGCTCTATCATAAGCCTGTAGTTGATGTAGCTACAGTGGTAATTGGAAGGCTTTAAACAAGCCTAATCGGAGCCTCCGGTCCTGACATAGAATAATACATTTCTAGCTTACGCGTCAAGAATTTTCAATTCTATAAAGGACACGGAGGCAAGGATTATCCCTCCCTTATATATTTTTTATGACTCTTATCAGATTTTAATGTTAAGAATCTTTTGTATTTATTGTTATACATGTTTATGGATTTTGCCCTACCTTGTTGTTTACAGATTTGCTCACAGAAATATTGAATCTGTATATCTATTTTGGGTGATATTACCTTCATTTTTTTGCTATCTAGGGTCTGATCAGAAAACACCGTGAAGTTGGCATCTTCCACAATTCAGCATTCAGAGAAGACAGCTCTGTGGACTTCTTTTTCGGCTTGTGGTTTTCCAGGATTTCAGATCTGGTTGTCATCGGAAAAGTTCATCTGTAAGGAGTTTCGTTTTTGATGCTTGATGTTTATCTGACTTTGGCAAAGAAAGAGGAAGTGACTTAACCCCTTCCCCGCCATGGATGTAATGGTTACGTCCGTGGCTGCGTCGCTGAAGTGCCAAGGACGTAACCATTACGTCCTGGGACCAGCCCTTGGGGGAAGCACTAGCGCTCCTCCCGAGGGCCACCCCCCCAGGTCAGGGTTGGAAGGGGAATCGCTTCCCCTTCAACCCTGACCCCCCCATCCTCCAATGATGTCAGCAGGGGCAGAATCCACTCATCACCATGGATCATGTATGTGTGTGTGTGTGCTTTGTGTGGGGGGAGGCCCCTTGGGCAAGGGTCACCCCCCCCCAAAGGGGGCAATATATTCTATGCCATTTCTGCCTCCTTGGGAGCAGATTGGCCAATTTATTTTAGGCACAGCAGCCCCCAAGCAGAGAACACTAGAAGAAAGGGAAAATGTATAAATGTTTGGTGGCGGGGTGTTTGTCAACTGGTGAAGTATTTGCATTTGTGATTATAACAGTTTATTTCTCCTTTTTGTTCTAGTTCAAAGCTTTTGCTTCCTTTGCTGTGGCTTGTTGCGGTTCTGGCAGTGGTTGTCCTGCGGTTTGCGTAGCTGCATGTTTTAGGTAAGTAAATAAATTTACTCCAAAGGAGTATTGTTGCCATGCATGAGTAACATGTTTGTAGGTGGTGTACTAAATCAGGATTGTGTGTGAAATTGTCCTTAGATTTATGCACAATGATATTTGTGTTGTCTTATGTCTAATTTCTTTTTCTTTTTTCTTTTTAGTGAGATATCATTGGTGATTGCTGTGGCTGTGCAGAGTAGTTGCTGGTGAGTCGATCTTTTTCTGGAACGTGAGCGGTATAGTTATTGAGTTTATAATTCTAAGTGATAAAGCTACACTTTGTTTATTACTTATCTTACACAGTGCTGGCTGTTGGTGGTGCATCTGGCCAATTACTTGTTGTAGGAAGGATCATGGTTAGCCGTAGGATGACAGCTCAGCAGGTTGTTGGTGTGCGTTTTGAGTCGTCTTCTGACAATGATTATGAGACTGACTCTGCATCTGAGGCAGAGAAGGAAGTGCAAGATTCTGGAAAGTGAATTTTATGTCAGAGAGAGATCATCTGATAATGAAGCCACTCTCAGTGCTGATGACGCGCCTGTTTTATAGGAGGACACTGATGTGCCAATAGCGCAGCAGCCAGCAGCTGAAAGGCTTCCCACTGGAAGACCTGACACGTGGGTTGCGCCAAACATGGAGCAGCCATAGTTGCCTGCGTTTACTGGTTTGCCAGGGTGTCGAGTAAATACTGAAAACTTTTTGCCTGTCAACTTCTTCGAGCTGTTTATGGACGATATATTTTTGGAAGAGATTGTTGAGCAGACTAATTTGGATGCAGAGCAGTATTTGAGGGACAACGCTGCCAGACTTAGGCCACACTCTATGCTAGCCAGTGGATTCCCACAAATCTGGAAGAGTTGAAAAAGTTCTTGGGTTTAACTTTTTTGATGGGGCTGATAAGGAAGCCATTACTGTCTTCATATTGGTCTACTAGTCCCTTGATGGCAGCTGCTATATTTCCTGCAATCATGAGTCGTAACTGGTATGAGCTTCTTCGGATGTTGCATTTTGTAGATAATGCTTTAGCCTTGCCACGAGATCACCCTGATTCTGACCATCTTTTTAAGATTAGACCTATCCTTGATCACTTGATAGATCGTTTTTCAGAGATCTATGTTCCAGGCAAAGAAATATCTATAGATGAGTCTTTGGTCCTGTTCAAGGATCGTTTGTTTTTTAGGCAGTACATTCCTAGCAAGAGGGCACGGTATGGAATTAAATTGTATATGCTGTCTGAAAGTAGTACAGGATATGTTTATAATTTCTGGGTCTACACTGGTAGGGATTCTAGTATTGACCCCCCTGGTTGTCCGCCCACTTTTGGAGTTAGTGAGAAATTGTGTGGGAACTTCATAGACGACTTCTACACTGGAGTACAGTTATTCAAGGAATTGTTCAGAGTGGACACTGTTGCTCGTGGCACAATCCACTCTAATCGGAAAGTCTATCCAGGAGAGCTTGTCTGTAAAAAACATGAGAATGGACATTACAGTGCCTTGCGGAATGATGAGCTGCTAGCTCTGAAATTTGTAAACAGGAGGGATGTGTACATGCTATCTACCATCCATGATGAGAGTACTTCACCTGTGGCTGTTTGGGGTCAAGTTGCTGAAGTGCGTAAACCTGTCTGCATTTTAGACTACAATAAGCACATGGGTGGTGTTTATAGAGTAGGTCAGAGGTTGGAACCTTACACTGCTGCTCGTAAGGCTTATGTTAGGTATAAGAAATTAGCGGTTCACCTGTTCCACTTGGCAACTTTTAATGCTTTTGTTGTGTTCAAGGATAGTTCTCCAGAGTCAAAGATGACATTTGTGAAATTTCAGGAGTCTATCATAGCGAGCCTTGTTGTGCTGGAACAGGCAAGCGTTCCTAGAGAAGCAATGGTGGAGGATGTGGTTAGATTGAAAGATCGTCACTTTGCTGAGCACATTCTTTCCACGGCCAAAAAAGACTTTCCTGCTAAGAGATGTAGAGTCTGTGCTTGAAGAGGTATCAGGAAGGAGACTAGGATGCACTTCCCTGATTGTCCTTCAAAGCCTGGGCTGTGTGTGGGTGGCTGTTTCAGGAGCTACCACACACAGAAGAATTATTGGGAAATACAGTGAGCATAAACTGCTGTTTTATATTTTCATATGTTCAGTTTCACGGTTGACATTACTGTCATGTATTCAGTTAGAGCTTTTGTGTTTGTAGTTTTGTACTTATTTATAATTAGTGGTTTCTTTGTTGTTTAAAAAAAAAAAGTGGCGGTGGTGTGCCTGTACTGGCGCTTGGCTGGCGGTGTGTGTGGGTGGTGCTTGGCTGGTGATGTGTGTGGGGTGGCGCTTAGCTGGCGGTGTGTGTGGGGTGGCGCTTGGCTGGTAGTGTGCGTGGGGTGCACTTGGCTGGCGGTGTGTGTGGGGTGGCGCTTGGCTGGCGGTGTGTGTGGGGTGGTGCTTCGCTGGCGGTGTGCGTGGAGTGGCGCTTGGCTGGTGGTGCCAGCCAAACGCCAATCCACACACTCCCATCAGCTGGTGTGATTGTTGTATCAGGCATGTGGGCGTATGAAAGTGATGGGCCCTTAAATGGCGCTGTCTGTTGATGCGAGTGTTGTAATGTGCTGGGCCCGCGGCTGGCAGCATGAATGGTCTTGTGCATGTCATGTATTAAAGGTGTGTGAACGGACTGTAAAGCGGTTGGTGCCTTGACGCAGCTTTACAGCTCACGAGCTGTGAGTCATTGGTTCCGTTTTTTGGCCTTTCAATTATTAACAGTGCATTTCACTTTTGTGAAATCTCTTATTAATCAAATTTGATCTACTGAACCATCACTCACCCTCGTGCCAAATCCAACCAATATGTGTGGTAAAAATGACAAACCCTGCTCTGCTGTAATCAGGCGTTGCAGCACACCCGGGACACGCTAGGTGTCTCAGGTGGGACCCCAATGATGAAGCATGCCACCAACTTGGTTGTTGGGTGAGGGGTCTTTTTAACATAACCTAAGTGCGTTTCTTTTCACAATTTTAGTGTTTGGAACATTACAGAAGTACGTGGACAAATCAAAATGATCTATTGCAAAACTACCTGTTTTATTTGGGGGGGCACCTATGTTTTTGGTCCCGGGTGCTGCCTTCATCTAGGGAAACCTACCAAACCCAGACATGTTTTGAAACTAGACACCCCAAGGAGTCCAGGGAGGTGAGGCGTGCCTGGATCCCCCAAAATGTTCTTACCCAGACTCCTTTGCAAACCTCAAAATTTGATTAAAAAAGCATGTTTTCCTCACTTGTCTTTGTAGGCTCACCGATCCGGCACAAATTTCCTACCACCCAGCGTTTCCCTCAGTCTCCCGAGTAAAATGATGCCTCACTTGTGTGGGTCCCCAAAGCAGAGTCAGCCTAAAGATATATAAAAGAAAAATATGTGCTTCTCACCTTGCTGTGCTATCCCCTCAATCTCTACAGGTTTTTGGCCTTTTTCTGTTGCAGGCACCCAATCATGAATTTTTCTAGGTGTCTTCTTTTCAAAAATGCACACGTTTGGTAGGTTTCCTTAGGTGCCGGCTGAGCCAGAGGCCAAAATCCACAGCTAGGCACTTTGCAAAAAACAGCTCTGTTGTTGTTTTGGGGCATTTCCTGTTGCGCGCACTAGGCCTACTCACACTAGTGAGGTGCCATTTTTATTAGGAGACTTGGGGGAATGCTGGGTGAAAGGTAATGTGTGGCTCCTCTCAGATTCCAGAACTTTCTGTCACCGAAATGTGAGGAGAAACTGTTTTTCTAGCCAAATCTTGTGAGTTGCACAGGGTTCTGGGTAAAAGAAGCTGGTGCGAGCCCCGCAAGTCACCCCATCTTGCATTCCCCTAGGTGTCTACTTTTCAAAAATGAACAGGTTTGGTAGGATTCCCTAGGTGCTGGCTGAGCTAGAGGCCAAAATCCACAGCTAGGCACTTTGCAAAAAACAGCTCTGTTTTCTTTGGGAAAATGTGATGTGCCCACGTTGTGTTTTGGGGCATTTCCTGTCGCAGGCACTAGGCCTACCCACACAAGTGAGGTGCCATTTTTATCAGGACACTTGGCGGAATGTTGGGTGGAAGGAAATTTGTGGCGCCTTTCAGATTCCAGAACTTTCTGTCACCGAAATGTGAGGAAAAAGTGTTGTGTTTTTTTAGCCATATTTTGAGGTTTGCACAGGATTCTGGGTAACAGAACCTGGTGAGAGCCCCGCAAGTCATCCCATCTTGGATTCCCCTGGGTATCTACTTTTTAAAAATGTTTTCCCTAGGTGCCCACTGAGGTAGAGGCTAAATACCACAGCTAGGCACTTTCCTTGGGAAAGTGTGATGTGTCCACGTAAGGGTTTTAGGGCATTTGCGGTTGCGGGTGTTGGACTGTAGCTTTTATAATCAATATTAACATGAAAAGCTTGCAAAATAATGTGTAATGAAGCTGTATAGAAAACGTGATAGACTAATATTAATGTACGCGTTTGAAATGTGCCCACGGGGAGTGGCCTCCAATATATACGATGATTAATTAAATTGACTAATAATGAATTATTAATGTACTAATGTTTGATTTTGTATTACCTTTATGAGGTATATGTTAAGGTTCTGCTAAATTAATCACTAGGCTTTAGCTAGCAAGGGTCTGGGCCTAGCGGCCTGGTCTCATATTAAATGTGTTTTTCTAACGTGCAATGTGCTGTCTTCCTGAAGGACATGAAACTGTACTTTTCCAGAAGCTAGAGATGTGTGTGTAACTGTAGTAAATTCTTTCTCGTGAGACACGACTTGCTCAAGGAGACATTCTTGCCGAATGCAACAGTGTAATTCGCAACAGGTGCAAGGTCGCCTTAACTGGTAAAGACAATGGAACTACTGACTGGAGCAATGAGTGTAACTTTTCTTACCTGACATTCTACCCGTTGAAGACGTTAATTACAGGAGCCAATAAACTATTTGAGAACTGTCTTAAGTGAAAACACTAGTAAGGTTGTGATGGATCATTGGACAGAGATAACGATGCACCAAATATTGCCCAATTGGAAATTAGAAGCTTGTTAGCCGGATTCGATATAACGACATGTCACAAGGAGAAATCAGCCATTATAGGGACTCTCTTACTGTTAATCTGACATTCTGCCTTAAGACTTTATGGTTTGATTCTTCGAACCATCTTCACCTATCTTGCCTTGCCCGATACTTACTTCTCCTCCTTATGAGGGAAGACCGTATTGTCCTGTCTTGCTGAGACTTTGCTGCATATCCTGGTTGATGGTGAATCAACTGATGTCCTGAGGGCGAAGACTGACTCTGTATGCTGACCCATTACGGAGGGTAACTATATGATAATGAACTGTAATATTCTGTTTGCTTTTGCTTTCTAGGTACCAACTGCTCTTTTGATAGAGACCATAGTTAGATGTTTTCTAAATTTGCATTGCTAAATTGTTTTGCATGAAGCCCAACATGCTGATGCTAATTTGAGGTTAGTTAAGGAATTCACTAAATACTGGATGCAAATAGACAAATGACTGGATCTATGCTTTGATGAATAATGCGCTAATGATACTCTGCTAAAGTTAATTCATGTTGACGTCGTGCTTTGTTCTAATGTTCATGATCTTTGCTTTGATAAAGTCTTATTCAAGTTGCCATATTGTGACATTGTTGATGTGTAACAAATAGGGAATAAATATCATAAATCTTACTAAGTTTGTGTGGTTATTCATGGCTGAAAGGTCATGGTGTATTTCGATTCTTATTAATGTCATTAACTAATTTGATTGATCGTTATTGTGAATATTGATGAGGTTATTGATCTATTGATTGAAATGCTAAATAGCTATGTCATCTTAAGGTGTCTCCAATCAGTGTCAAAAGGTTAATTGGCCTAAAACGAGTCCCCGTGTGAGTAAATTATTAAAGGTGGGATTCGTTATCACGGGCACTAGGCCTACCCACACAAGTGAGGTGTCATTTTTATCAAGATACTTGGGGGAATGGTAGGTGGAAGGAAATTCGTGCCTCCTCTCAGATTCCAGAACTTTCTGACACCGAAATGTGAGGAAAAAGTGTTTTTTTCTCATTTTTTGAGGTTTCCACAGGATTCTCGGTAACAGAACCTGGTGAGAGCCCCGCAAGTCACCCTCATCTTAGATTCCCCTAGGTGTCTAGTTTTAAAAAATGAACAGGTTTGGTAGGTTTCCCTAGGTACCGGCTGAGCTAGAGGCCAAAATCAACAGCTAGACACTTTGGAAAAAACAGCTCTGTTTTCTTTGGGAAAATGTGATGTGTCCACTTTGTGTTTTGGGGCATTTCCTGTTGCAGGCACTAGGCCTACCCACACAAGTGAGGTACCATTTTTATCGGGAGACTTGGGTGAACGCTGGGTTGATAGAAATTTGTGGCTCCTTTCAGATTCCAGAACTTTCTTTCACCGAAATGTGAGGAAAAGGTGTTGTTTTGCCAGATTCTGAGGTTTGCAAAGGATTCTGGGTAACAGAACCTGGTGAGAGCCCCACAGGTCACCCCATCTTGGATTCCCCTAGGTGTCTAGATTTAAAAAATGCACAGGTTTGGTAGCTTTCCCTAGGTGCCGGGTGAGCTAGAGGCCAAAATTCACAGCTGGGCATTTTGCAAAAAACAGATGTTTTCTTTGGGAAAATGTGATGTGTCCACGTCGTGTTTTGGGGCATTCCCTGTTGCAGGCACTAGGCATACCCACACAATTAAGGTACCATTTTTATCGGGAGACTTAAGTGAACACTGGGTGGATAGAAATGTGTTGCTCCTTTCAGATTCCAGAACTTTCTGTCACCGAAATGTGAGGAAAAAGTGTTGTTTTGCCAGATTCTGAGGTTTGCAAAGGATTCTGGATAACAGAACCTGGTGAGAGCCCCACAGGTCACCCCATCTTGGATTCCCTTAGGTGTCTAGATTTAAAAAATGCACAGGTTTGGTAACTTTCCCTAGGTGCCGGCTGAGCTAGAGGCCAAAATCCACAGCTAGACACTTTGGAAAAAACAGCTCTGTTTTCTTTAGGAAAATGTGATGTGTCCACGTTGTGTTTTGGGGCATTTCCTGTTGCAGGCACTAGGCCTACCCACACAAGTGAGGTACCATTTTTATCGGGAGACTTGGGTGAACGCTGGGTGGATAGAAAGTTGTGGCTCCTTTCAGATTCCAGAACTTTCTGTCACTGAAATGTTAGGAAAAAGTGTTGTTTTGCCAGATTCTGAGGTTTGCAAAGGATTCTGGGTAACAGAACCTGGTGAGAGCCCCACAGGTCACCCCATCTTGGATTCCCCTAGGTGTCTAGATTTAAAAAATGCACAGGTTTGGTAGCTTTCCCTAGGTGCCGGGTGAGCTAGAGGCCAAAATTCACAGCTAGGCATTTTGCAAAAAACAGCTGTTTTCTTTGGGAAAATGTGATGTGTCCACGTCGTGTTTTGGGGCATTTCCTGTTGCAGGCACTAGGCCTACCCACACAAGTAAGGTACCATTTTTATCGGGAGACTTGGGGGAACGCTGTGTGGATAGAAATTCGTGGCTCCTTTCAGATTCCAGAACTTTCTGTCACCGAAATGTGAGGAAAAAGTGTTGTTTTGCCAGATTCTGAGGTTTGCAAAGGATTCTGGGTAACAGAACCTGGTGAGAGCCCCACAGGTCTCCCCATCTTGGATTCCCCTAGGTGTCTAGATTTAAAAAAGGCACAGGTTTGGTAGCTTTCCCTAGGTGCCGGGTGAGCTAGAGGCCAAAATTCACAGCTAGGCATTTTGCAAAAAACTGCTGTTTTCTTTGGGAAAATGTGATGTGTCCACATCGTGTTTTGGGGCATTTCCTGTTGCAGGCACTAGGCCTACCCACACAAGTAAGGTACCATTTATATCGGGAGACTTGGGGGAACGCTGGGTGGATAGAAATTTGTGGCTCCTTTCAGATTCCAGAACTTTCTGTCACCGAAATGTGAGGAAAAAGTGTTGTTTTGCCAGATTCTGAGGTTTGCAAAGGATTCTGGGTAACAGAACCTGGTGAGAGCCCCACAGGTCACCTCATCTTGGATTCCCCTAGGTGTCTAGATTCAAAAAATGCACAGGTTTGGTAGCTTTCCCTAGGTGCAGGTGAGCTAGAGGCCAAAATCCACAGCTAGGCACTTTGCAAAAAACTGCTCTGTTTTCTTTGGGAAAATATGATGTGTCCACGTTGTGATTTGGGGCATTTCCTGTTGTAGGCACTAGGCCTACTCACACAAGTGAGGTACCATTTGTATCGGGAGACTTGGGTGAACGCTGGGTGGATAGAAATTTTGTGCTCCTTTCAGATTCCAGAACTTTCTGTCACCGAAATGTGAGGAAAAAGTGTTGTTTTGCCAGATTCTGAGGTTTGCAAAGGATTCTGGGTAACAGAACCTGGTTAAAGCTCCACAGGTCACCCCATCTTGGATTCCCCTAGGTGTCTAGATTTAAAAAATGCACAGGTTTGGTAGCTTTCCCTAGGTGCCGGGTGAGCTAGAGGCCAAAATTCACAGCTAGGAATTTTGCAAAAAACAGCTGTTTTCTTTGGGAAAATGTGATGTGTCCACGTCGTGTTTTGGGGCATTTCCTGTTGCAGGCACTAGGCCTACCCACCCAAGTGAGGTACCATTTTTATCAGGAGACTTGGAGGAACTCTGGGTGGAAGGAAATTTGTGTCTCCTCTCAGATTCCAGAACTTTGTAATACAGAAATGTGAGGAAAAAGTGTTTTGGGGCCAAGTTTTAGGTTTGCAAAGGATTCTGAGTAACAGAACCTGGTGAGAGCCCCACAAGTCACCCCATATGTGTCTAGTTTTGAAAAATGCACAGGTTTGGTAGGTTTCCTGTGGTATCATAAGTGCATTAAGTTACATGCACAGTATTCTGTATCCATGGGTACCCTGTAACTATGTCATGTGGTATTCTTGGAATGTAGAATGCATCATGACATAGTGCAAAGGAGGTTCTGTGACAGTTGCTGGTAGACGCTGTTGCTGACAGGATGGGGTTTCACTGAACCTATGATTTGAATCAATAAAGGAATCTTCTATCAACAAACAACGTCTCTTCCTGTGTGCATACCTCATTTTGGCAATGAGGGACTTATACTGTATATGGAGAAGTGTGAGGCCCCCACTCAAAGCAGTGTATACAGAGGATTGTATCAACACAGTGTTTACAGGGGAACGAAACTCTTGACGTAATTACAACAAGCTCTCCTTTAGTAGAGAAGAGAACACAAACTACAGGCAAGTCAAAAGAAACGTACATTATCGCTGATGCCTTTATTATTGTTGTTCGGCTCGCGACTGTTTACGGTTGGCGGTGCAGGTGCGTGTGGCAGGTTGCTCGAGAACGAGCGCTCAGTGATAGCTGAAGTATTGGTTAGACGCGCAGCGTGAGGAGGTGTTGTTCCTTAACAGAACACGTGACATGCATGCGGCATGTGAAGGCTTTGGCCCCTGTACCCTGTGACAGACGAGCGACGTACGCGCAACTTTGAGTGACGTGCTCGCAGCGTCGGAAGGCATCCTTCTCTTTGACGCGTTGACCCTCTTGTGCCCTAAAACAAATGAGTGATGTGCGCGCAACATGGAAAGGTGTTACCTCTGTGTATTCTTTGAGTGTGTGGCGAGTAGAGGCGCTGGTGTCAGCATAACTCTGGAAACGGACCCCAGCGATGACGCGCCCACCAGGAAAACCATTATAAGTCAAAGTGCGGATGCCACTATGATTCGCACACCAAGAATCCATTATCTCTATAAGAAAACTCCACGGTGACACACACACCACGAAACCATTATAAATCAAAGTGCAGGTGCCACTTTGATTCACACACCAAGAATCCCTTATTGATGATAATTTTAAAAATATATACACGGGGATGCGCACACCAAGTTGTCTTGATTAATACTTTTTTTTAAACAAGTGTGCAGCCGCTTTAAAGGTCACACAGTGTCAAGCACTACATAATTGTGTAAAGGCAAGGTTCCTCTGTAACAACTTTTATACTTATAATTATTTTATTGCATACTATTTTACATTATGCAGAATGTTCCAGCAGCGCTGTTTTTCCTAATTTCTCCTGGTGATCCAACAATAAAATGGCAGAAATGGAAAAAGGTATTCATTAACTATGCTAAAGTATGTGGTACTCTCTCAGCGTGGAGAGGAAGATGTCTCTATTAATGCACTGCCTTGGTACTGAAGAGCAGGAAATATTTGAGAACCTACCTGAATTGTCAGATAACGATGCAGCTGGACTTAATGAATATAAAATATGTATAAAAAAACTTGATTTGCATTATTTACCCAAGGTAAGCACAGTACTCGAACAGTACCAGTTTGGGAAAAAGAATGCAGCGACAAGGAGAATCAGTGGAGCCATACATAACTTACTTACGAGGTTTAGCTGCTACTTGTGCATTTGGAAGCTCATATGAAGACCGTTTAAGGGATCAATTCATGTTGGGATGTTCGTTAGAGAAAGCTAAAGAGAACATGTGGCAAAAGGACAATCCATTGTTGGATGAAGTTCTCACTATTGCAAAAACTTGTAAACATTCCAAGAACTGTGTTGAAGTTTTAAGGGGTCATAAAATAACAGCTGACGATTCTAGTATAAGTGAGAGCATTACAGTCAAAACAGTACACATTAATGATGTAGAATATAGAAATTTGAAAAGAAAGGATAATGCAAGATCAACTAAATCTTTTCCAGGCAAGTGTTATAGGTGTGGTAATGCGGGACACATGGCTAATAACAAGGAGTGTCCGGGTTGGAAGATTACCTGCAAAAACTGTGGGAAGAAAGGTCACCTAGCAAGGTGTTGTAGAACAAAAATGAATACTAAGAAAGTGAGGGAAGTTGAATGTGAAGATTTATCTGATGATGCGGAGTTAGTGGGTGAAATCGAAATTTTACAAGCTAAAAGTGGATGCTTGAGTGGCCCCATGGAAATAATTTTGGTAAATGGTGAATCTGTTAAGATTCTTTTTAATTTTGGAGCAAAAATAACACTCTTTCCAAGAAGTTTCTATGCTCAAAATTTAAAAGGAGAAGTTGAGTTGATGAAACCTGATTTAAAACCTAAAGGGTATGGTGGAGAACCAATCAAATTACATGGGTACTTTTGGGGTACCATTGAGTTTAAAGGATGCATCATTCCAGGAAAAGTTTATGTCTCCATAAAAGGGGATTCTTTAATCAGTTGGTTCCATCAATGTGATCTATATGTATATCTTGATCCAAAGGAAGATCCACCAGTTATCATGAGAGATATTAATAAACTTAATTGTGTGTCAGAGGTTGGGAGTAAGTGGATAAATAAATTCCCTAAAACCTAATGTTCAACCCAAAGTTGCTAAGTTGAGAACTTTCCCTTTAAGCGTGAAAGAACAAATGAGGGAAGAGATTGATAAATTAATTAAAAATGGAATAATTCAAGAAATTGAGGCATCAGAATGGGTGGCGCTGGTGGTCATGGCAAAGAAGGCTAATGGGGAAGCTAGGTTATGTGTTGACCTTAGAGAACTGAACAAGTTTGTAATCGTGGACCATTATCCCCTTCCTAATATTAATGAGATGTTGTACTCAATGGTGCAAAACACTTTTCTACCCTTGTTTTATCATCGGTGTATCACCAGATAAGATTACATCCTTCTTCTCAGGAACTCACCACATTTGTTACTCCTTTTGGTACTTTCAGATTTCTTAGGATGCCCTTTGGCATCTGTCTTTCATAGAGCACTAGAAAAGATTTTGAAAGGAATATAAGGAGTACAAATTTATCACAATGATATTATAGTGTATGGGACCAATTTGAATGAACATGACGAGAAACTGAAAAGGGCTCTGCACAAGTTAAAAGCTTCTGGTCTGACTTTAAAATACAAAAAAATTACATTTGACATGCCGACTATCGAGTACCTAGGGCATGAAATCTCGGAAAAGGGAATTCGTCAGAGAACGGCTTTGGTTGATACCATTAATAACATGCCAACTCCCCAGAATAAAGAAGAGTTAGTAAAATTTGGGGGATGGCAGAATTTTACAACAAATTTGTACCCAAATTTGCGGAGAGGACAGGGTGCATTCGAAAACTGTGGAGGAAAGGTAATGAATTCACTTGGTGTGATCAGTGCACTAGTGAATTTCAGGACATCAAGAATAGCTTACAAAATGCATCCAATTTGGGAAGTTTTGATACTTAGGGCGACATAGTGTTAATGACTGATGCAAGCTCTAAGGGTATAGGTGCTGTTCTGGTGCAGAAATCAAAAGGTATGCCTAGGACCATTCTCTTTTTGTCAAGAAATTTGAAAGAGGCAGAATATAAATATTCTGTTGTGGAAAAGGAGGCACTAGGAGTTTATTGGGCAGTCAGGAAATTGAGAAAAACATTTATGGGGCCGTAAATTTGAAGTTATAACTGATCACAAACATTTAAAAGAAGTATTCAAGAACAAAGGAATTGATTTGGTATCACATAGGATCCGGAAGTGGGTGGTAGCCCTACAGGAGTTTGAGTACAATGTCTCATATATACCTGGTGTCTTGAATGTACCAGCTGATTGTCTTTCAAGAATGTGTAAAGGTCACGATTCCAAGGTTGAGGAACTTTGGTATGATGATGAAGGAGAGTATTTTGCGGGTGAAGATCTAGATCAAGATATAAAGGTATGTCTTATATACGAGGGCAGTGATTCAAGAATCAGAATGGAAGGAAGAGTTGTTGAAAGATGACAATTTACAGAGAGTAATAAATAAGACGAAAAATGGATGGGGTGCATAAAGAACCTGTGATGAAATGTTGTTACCTTCTTGGCAGGTAAAGGATGAATTGGCTGTTATTGATGAAATATTGGTGAGGGGTAGCAAGTTGATTCCACCTTGTAGTCTCAGGAAGAAATTAGTGGAACATGCTCATTCCAGTCACATGGGCATTTCCAAAACTAAGGAGAGGCTAAGGACTACATATTGGTGGCCCGCAATGGATTTGCTGATAGAAAGGGAAGTGAGGAATTGTCAAGTGTGTGCCCATTCTGATAAAACCTTAAAGTGTAGAACTCAACCCATGGTGATAAGAGAGGAAGATTCTGGAGCGTGGGTTGACATTGCTTTAGATATACTTGGCCCAGTCAGATTGAAATCAGCTGATTGTTGTGTCTTAGTGTACATTGACATGCATTCACCGTGGCCAGAAATCAAAGTAGTAAGTTCTATAGATTCTGGAGATGTGATTTGCTTTCTTGAAGAGCTCTTTGAGAGGGAAGGATTTCCTGCTTCTATTCTCACTGATAATGGTGTCCATTTCACATCAGGATTGGTGAAGTCCTTTTTGAAGGATAGGGCAATCAAACACAAAAAGGCAGCGTTATATCACCCTGAATCTAATGGTGTAGTGGAACGGTTTATTAAGGTATCTAAAGAAAGTTTACAACTAGCTCAAGCACAAGGTCTGCAATGGGAAAATGAAATTTTAAAAAAGGTATGGGAATATTGCTTGACACCACATTCTTCTACTGGAGTAACACCCTTTCAGTTATTTAGGAGTAGGTTACCTTGTAATGAAGTTGCACCTGGATGGGTACAGGAAAAAAGGAAAACTATTGATCCTCCTATGGATGATGTAGAAGGTTGAAGAGGAAAGGAACATGATAAAAAGGTCAAAAGGAAAGAACAGTATGATGTATGCAAAGGTGTAAAAGAAACAATGATAAGAGTCGGTGACTGGGTAAAGATAACATTTCCAAGACTTGAGAAGAGGTCTTCCAAGTTTATGGGTCCTTTTAAAGTGATAAAGAAATGTAAAAATGCGATAAAGACAAATGATCACAGGATTTGGAATCTAAACAGGGTGGCGAAATGTCAAATTGGTGATCCGGTCACTCCACCTAATGGTGTATAGAACGCTGAGCATTGTGTTGCTGCACCTAGTTTCAATGTGGGTGGTGAATTGCGCTCCAGACCAAAACGAGAAGTAAAGAAACCAACACGGTTACAAGACTACCTATGAGTTTTGGAGTATAAAATTGGAGTTACATATTTATCTGATATGTTACATGTTTTGTGGAGGTTAGATATATGAATTTTAGAATGTTATATGTGAAGATCTATTTGTAGTTTGTATGTTTAGTATAATAGTTTTAATGTTTGAGGTGGAAGGGAGGTGATGGCGTAATGTAAGTGCATTAAGTTACGTGCAGAGTATTCTGTATCCGTGGGAACCCTGTACCTATGTCATGAGGTATTCTTGGAATGTAGCATGCATCATGACATAGTACAAGGGAGGCTCCATGACAGTTGGTGGTGGACGTTGTTGCTGACAGGATGGGGTTTCACTGAACCTATGATTTGAATCAATAAAGGAATCTTTTATCAACAAACGACATCTCTTCCTGTATGCATACCTCATTTCCCTAGGTGCCGGCTGAGCTATAGGCCAAAATCAACAGCTAGGGACTTTGCAAAAAACAAGTCAGATTTCAATGTAGAAATGTGATGTGTCCATGTTGCGTTTCCTGTTGCGAGCATTAGGCCTACCCACGCAAGTGAGGTACAATTTTTATCAGGAGACTTGGGGGAACACAGAATAGCAAAACAAGTGCTATTGCCCCTTGTCTTTCTCTACATTCTTTCCTTCCAAATGTAAGACAATGTGTAAAAAAGATGTCTATTTGAGAAATGCCCTGTAATTCACATGCTAATATGGGCACCCCTGAATTCAGAGATGTGTAAATACCCACTGCTTCTCAACACCTTATCTTGTGCGTATTTTGGAAATACAAAGGTTTTTTTTATACCTATTTTTCACTCTTTATATTTCAGCAAAAGAATGGCTGTATACCCAGTATAGAATGAAAACCCATTGCAAGGTGCAGCTCATTTATAGGCTCTGGGTACCTAGGGTTCTTGATGCTCCCCGCAACCAGAAGAGTCCAGCAGACGTAACGGTATATTGCTTTTAAAAATCTCACACCGCAGGAAAAAGTTACAGTGTAAAATGTGGAGAAAAATTGCTTTTTTTCACCTCATTTTCAATATTCTTTTATTTCAGCTGTTATTTTCTGTAGGAAAACCTTATAGGATCTACACAAATTACCCTTTGCTGAATTCAGAATTTTGTCTACTTTTCAGAAATGTTTAGCTTTCTGGGATCCAGCATTGGTTTCACACCCATTTCTGTCACTAACTGGAAGGAGGCTGAAAGCACAAAAATAGCAAAAATGGGGTATGTCCCAGTAAAATGCCAAAATTGTGTTGAAAAATTGAGTTTTTTTATTCAAGTCTGCCTGTTCCTGAAAGCTGGGAAGATGGTGATGTTAGCACCGCAAACCCTTTGTTGATGCCATTTTCAGGGGAAAAAACACAAGCCGCCTTCTGTAGCCCTTTTTTCCCATTTTAAAAAGAAAACAAATTTTTTGCTGTATTTTGGCTAATTTCTTGGTCTCCTTCAATGGAACCCACAAAGTCTGGGTACCTCTAGAATCCCTAGGATGCTGGAAAAAAGGACGCAAATTTGCCGTGGGCAGCTTATGTGGACAAAAAGTTATGAAGGCCTAAGCACGAACTGCCCCAATTAGCCCTAAAAATGGCTTGCCACCTGAGGAGGAAATGGCCTGGCAGCAAAGGGGTTAATGGTCATAGTTTATATGGACAGGGCTCTTGAGATGTGATTCAATGTAAAGCATCATGGGTATTGATGGTTTTTGTTTTGCTGTTATTTGATTGGCTGCTGTATTGAGACAGTAAAAGAAAGAGAAAGCATAATTATTGACGCAAGCAGTACATTTTTTTATTTTTCTTTCCTGGCTGATGTGTCTGCCTCAAAATTAATGACTGTGATGAGGACAATATGGACTGAGGATAATAATATTCACTGGTATGTAACCTGGCTTACTCATGAGAGAGCGTAGTTTAAATATTATATAAATTAAATGTGAAATGCTTATACTTAACAATGCTGCATTAATAATCATAAAATATTATTCGTTTGAATGTATTCTAAACATACTTATAAGAGTGAAGTTATTATTGTACACATAAACTAATGTCGACTATAAGAAATAATTGCTTGCATTGAATATGTTAACACCTACAAAGATTGCATTTATTAGAATCCATAAGCCTTAAGTTAGCGTGAGCCGAAAAGTTAGCTGTGTAGCTCTCATATTAAAGCATATTTTTTTGTTTCTCCAGTGTGCTGATTCGCAAAAGGCCATGACCCAGCATGTGTTCTTTTCTTTGTTTTATGTTGCAAAGTTAGGTTTCTTCTCACCCGCATGTTAGCCGCTTTAGTATACGTTTTATACTTTTTTGCAACAATATTTGAAACACTCAAGGACAATCGACCATGGAAAAGAGAACTTTTGACCCGAAGAACGTGCCAGAGAATGAAGTAACCCCGGATGTGCCACCTACGAAGACGTCAATTATGAAGACCAATCAAAGTGTTATAAATTATCGTGGGGTGACAATACGAATTACCTAATGTATAATTTGATAGGTTAAATATAGTGGGGTATAGAGATTATCCAATAGAATTTTGGGGGAAGGTATTACGAAAAAGGGATAAAAACTCATGACACAGAGGACTCGAGAGAATTAGGTAGGGAATGATATCGATTGTATCCAGAAACTCTGTCACTCTGATTGGTGACTTGAGACTTAGACAAATATCCTCATCCATAGACTGCCCTTTACACTTCTCCTCCTTATGAGGGAAGTGTCCCCTGTCCCTTAGATGAAGCAGACTGATGGCGATCTAACTGATGTCCTGAAGACGAAGACTGATCCTGTATGCTGACTCAATCTGAGGAGGGTAATTATGACAATTGCTATTGTAATTTGTCTATATGCTTTTCCGTTCTAGGTACCAACTGCTGTATTTTGGATAGAGACCTTAGCTAGATGTTTTCTAAATTGGTGTTCTAAATTGTTTTGCATGAAGTCCAACATGTTGATGCTAATTAGTGGTCAGATTAGGTGTTCATCTTGACTGACGCAAACGGACGTGACTGACATAGTGCTATGCTGAACTGAGACGTATATGATGTTCTATGTACTCTGATCTGTGTATATCTTACATTGGTGCTTTTATGTTCATGATCTTTGCATTGTCAAAATCTTACTTTAATTGCCATATCGTGATTATGTTCCTTTGTTTCTGGGTCTTGAGATTGATACTCTTATTATTAGATTGTAATCAATAGGGAATAAAATTCACAAAACTTCAATAAAGGTGTGGTTATTCATGACTGAAAGGTCATGATTGCGTCGACAGTTTAATCAATGTCCAAAGTAAAGTATATTGTGGTGATATATGTTGATAATATCATTGATATATTACTTGACATATTAATCAGTTATCTCGTTCTACGGTGTCTCACCACTGGGTCAAAAGATTCATCGGCCTAAAACGAGTCCTAATGTGTATAAATTAACATAAAGGGACGCGTTATCAGTTCTGGTAGAAGAACGACGGTTAGGCCCTTGGGGGCCCTAGGACGGAGATTCATTGTTTGATTTGTTTTTCTGTGATAATGCAATTCGGAGGTCGATGGGTTTCTAAGTTCACCATGGCTTTCCCGGGATCTCGGAGCCTGCCTAAATGAGTTGGGAATGTTCTCGGCGCCATAATGAATGTGGTTAGGGTTCTTGCACTTGCCTAAGCTTATGCATTTTGCAGATGATTGCGAAAATTTGTATGTATTTAGGCCAAATTAAGGGCCTCATTCTGAGGCCGGCGGGCTCTGGCTTTCCCGCTGGGCTGGCGGGCGACCGCCAGAAGACCGCCCGCCAGCCCAGCGGGAAACCCCTTCCCACGAGGAAGCCGGCTCCGAATGGAGCCGGCGGAGTGGGAAGGGTGCGACGGGTGCAGTAGCACCCGTCGCGAATTTCAGTGTCTGCTAAGCAGACACTGAAATTCAAAGTGGGGCCCTCTTACGGGGGCCCCTGCAGTGCCCATGCCATTGGCATGGGCACTGCAGGGGCCCCCAGGGGCCCCACGACACCCCTCACCGCCATCCTGTTCCTGGCGGTCGGAACCGCCAGGAACAAGATGGCGGTGAGGGGGTCGGAATCCCCCATGACGGCGCAGCAAGCTGCGCCGCCATGGGGGATTCCTCAGGGCAGCGGAAAACCGGCGGGACACCGCCGGTTTTCCTGTTCTGACCGCGGCCATACCGCCGCGGTCAGAATGCCCTGCGGAGCACCGCCAGCCTGTTGGCGGTGCTCCCGCCGACCCCGGCGGTCCTTGACCGCCGGGATCGGAATGACCCCCTAAGTGTTGTTTAGCAGGAGTGGGCGTACTCCATAGTATGAGAGTAGGGAAGTCAGCGTACTTCATGTGAATGTAGCACTTGTTGCTCAAAAATTATCCATGTGGTTGGTTGTTGTGTACAGACCTGTCGAGGTCTAAGACTCCGGAGTATGAAGAAAATGTGGTTTATGTTGTAATCTGTGTGGTTTAATAGGTCAATCGGGCGTGGTTGACAAGTCGAGTTTGAGTTATAATGTGTGTATGAAATCTTCGATGGAGATTTGACAAATTCTAAAGTGCACTAGAAGGAGTCATTGACAAGTCGAGAGTAGAATTTGCGGGTCGAATTCTGCTTGCGTATGGGGGAACTGATAAGGAGAGAGTAGCGGCCGAGGCTTCAAGTGAAATCTCTGTAAAGTTCTGAAGCGAATGTGTTACCCTTCCTGTAGTAAACCGACAGATTTGTGTTGTTATTTTAAGGTGCTCGCAATAAATTGCATTAGTTTGTGTGAATTTGTAGGGGTTCAGTGAGGAGCGGACAAGCCGCAAGACTTTGTCAGCTGCAGTGTGTGTGAGTGTGACGTCAGTGGTGCCGCGCTGAGATAGGTCAGATGTTGAGAGGGGTCGCGCACGGATTGGCTGCTGTCCGTGAGAGGCAATAGGTTGAGAAAGGCGGGTGAAGAGTGTCCTGGGAACTAAGCCATTTCTGATTAAATACGAAATAAGTGAATCGCAAAAATGAATTTTGTCAAAGCATTCAAGAGCGCTGTAAAGAGAGATGTATATATTGTTGCAACTGATGGGGAACCTACACCACCTGAGGGGACACCAGCTTATACGGTTATGGAAGAGAAAAGTGTTGCACCTTGTTTATGGATGAAGCAGTGGCGCAAATTAATAGAGAAGGAAGGGTGTCTAGCGATCCCAGAACATGGGACGTTTAATCCAAAGGTACTAGAAAATCTGAGGTGGATGTTAAGTACGCGGAAACCACCTCCGAGACCAGCACAATATGAGGCTTTGGCGATTTGGGATTTGATGGCTCTTAAACATAGACAAGAAAGGTTTCAGAGAAGACTGAGAAGGGCAGAAAAATCCTATGCAGAGGCTAGATGGGATAATGAGAGCAAAATGTGGAGACGGGGAATTGTAGACAGGTTAAAGTCATTCCCAGCAATAACACAGGGAGAAGAAACACAGGGAAAGAAAGCCTCCTGTAAACCCGACAAAGATTCAGGCATATCTAAAGAAAATAGAAGATCTTGGGAAGAGGAAGATGATTCAGACGATGAGGAATTTATGGATAGATTGTTACATGATCGTCCGCCACCATATGCGGTGAGCAACAGCGCTCCAAGTACTAGCCTGGATCCTGGGAACCAGACGCAGGAAAAGGGAGTTACTGATACGGTACAGACTAGCGATACAGCTTTGATACAGAATGGTGTCAGTGTACCCACTGCACCAGACATGCCGATACAGTTGCAGCCTCCACCACAGATAAAGAGAATCTACGCTGATGTCCCAGTGCTTTAGACAACTACGAATTTGATAGTGCCGCCGGACCCGATATACACGAAGCCAAAGCTAATACAGATCGAATCGACTCCGAAATGAATGTCTCAACCACAACCACAGTTGATACCAGGGTATAACCCTGTAGCGGGACCACCATTAGTACCTGTTCCGGGTACATCGGAACAGACCTATGGTGTTGAGGCTCCAAGAGGTTTGGGTCCAGGTCAAACACCTGCCGCTATATCGTTACCAATTACTGTTGGTTCCCCAGTACCATTGTATGCACAAGGTAAAGCAGGGATGTGTGACCAGGGAGTGATGACTCAGGAGGTGATAAGAGGAGGGTCTATGGGAACTCCACAGATAATGGCCCCTGGAGAACAAGTAAATGAACCACCAAGACCCTTAATGGACCTTAGTCCAGTGGGGGAACTTCTCGAAGCAATGCGTCAAGCAGGATTGGGAGTTTTAACTCCACAAACCATGAGTACGAATACCTCACATTCTCCAATGATACATGCAGGGAATACTTCACTGCAGGGTTTTACAGTTCAACAGTTAAATGAATGGTTAGAGGAAACTTATACTTCACAAAAGACTGCAGTGGCTACAGTTGAACCTAAGAAAGAAAAACAAGATGAATACCTGAACTTTGTATGACTAGGGGCGGAAGCTGCTGAGTTAGTAGAAGGGACAATGGGAGTAAATAGATTGGAATCATACTCGGAGGCAGAACTAAGATACTTGTGTCCCAAGATTACCAAGGAAGTAGGCAAAGTACATCAGAGATTAGCGAACTTAGCAGACAAATACAATATCAATATCGGAAATACTAAGCATTTGAAAAGGAGTTACAGATTAGATTTTGACTCAAAAGATTTTGAACACATGAGATCTGCAGGCATGAAGGCACATTTGAGAGAACTGTTGCAAAGTGCACAGATTTGGGGTGCATTGGAGAAATGGGAAAGCCGATGGGCAAAGAAAAGGGATAAGGGAAAGAGTGATAGCCCAGGGTCTAATCAAGCTAGGACCTCACCTGATTTGGAATCAGTAAAAATATTACCTATGAGAGAGACAGCTGGTGGTGTTTTAGTACATGTGCCATGGACTAGAGGAGATATTCTATCCTTTACAAATGATTATCCCAGATTGAGAGAGAAGCTGATCGAGTGGTATCAACAAAAGGACAGGTTTGTGAAACTTGCAAAGTGTCTCTGGGAAGACTTGAATACCTTGTTTGAGATCATTGTTCCGCCTGATTTGTGGCTCGAGTGCAAGAGAGGGGTAGATTGGCCAACGAAGGAGCCGGCGAGAGATAAGGTGACCGGAACACCTTCAGAAGAGGTGATGAAGTATTATCATAAAGTGATTGAGTTTTTGAAACAAAAGGTGTCGCCGAAGGTGACTGATTGGCAGAAAATCGACCGGACTTCTCAAGAGGTTAAGGAGTCAATACATGCCTATTATGAGAGATTGTTAAAAGCGTTCAAGCATTACAGTGGTACTGAGACTATCGAACCGAAGGACATGAACCATCTTGTGTTTAGGTTCGTTGAAGGATTGAGACCAGAGGTCAGCCAAATGATTAAGAATCATTTGATTTGTTGGCAAGCTAAACCGATCAATGAGGTATTGCAGTATGCAAGGTATTGTAGTGATGAGATTGAGTTGAAGCAGAAAAAGTTGAAGGAAAAGGTGATGGTGATGCAGATAAGGGCTGCACAGGCCGGAATACAGGGAAATGGAGTTCAACAGATGATACAACTCCAACCGCAAATGAATGGTGTGTTTCAGCCCCAACCGAGGGGCCGAGGTCGAGGGTTTGTGAACCGTGGCTCGGACATGAATAATGTTGTTATCCAGAATGATGTTCAAGGAGCGAAAAAGATGGCACCATGTCACGCATGCGGGGGCGTGGGGCACTGGAAACGGGAATGTCCGAATATGGTGCAGTTCAGCAAAGCACTAATGTTGGTACATTACAAAATTCACGAGGTCCAAAAATAAGACATCAAAATCCAAATTTTCAGAATAATTTGGTACAAATGCAAGGGGTACAGCCCATGAAGCAAATGCAAATGCCGCGTTTTCAGTCAATACAAATGCCACCAGTGCAACAGCAGATTCCTATGGTGCCTAGACAGCAAATACCAATTACCAATGGCTCTGATGGGACAGCAACAGGTGATGCTTCCTCAGCAGATCACAGGTCAGGTAACAAATCAAAACAACACTGTACAACAGTTTCCACTACGAGGAGAAAATTGCATGAATGAGGACTGGTCAGATGATAGTTCAGACAGTTAAGAGTGCAGACTTGCAGCATCCCTAGAGGTGGATCAGAGAGGCCCATATGTAGAGGGAAAGGTGATGGGCTATAAGGTTTCATTCTTGGTTGACACAGGAGCCACGCGCTCCACAGTTCGAAGTGCAGAAGTTCCAAGATTGCCTCTCTCAGGGCGTACTATACGAGTGGTTGGAGTAGCAAATCGGTACCTGACTAACCCGATTACCGATCCGGTACAAGTTGAAATTGGCAACTTTCAAGGGCTACATAGATTTGTTGTATGTGATTCAAGTCCAGTATCCCTACTGGGAAGGGACTTACTCTGTAAGACAAAATGTTCAATTACCTGTTCCAACGACGGAATTGAAGTACAGACAAATAGTGATGATGAGGGAGATGAAAGTCAATTTTTAGAGGAAGAAACAGGGACAAATGAAGACTACCCTCTGATTACTCTATTCCCAATGCATACTTTGATTGATCTGCCTGTCGATCTGCAAGGAACAGTAACAGAGAAAGTGTGGGATTTGACCGGGAAAGAAGTAGGATTGATAAAAGGAGTAGAACCAGTCAAAGTTCAGATAAAACCGAATGCAGTGTTCCCACAGGTGCCACAATATCACATGACCCAAGACGTCCTTATCGAAGTGTCACAAATAATTGCAGACTTTCCCAGACAGGGAGTCCTAAAGGAGGTTTTGCGCAGTCCATGTAACTCTCCTATAATGGGTTTAAAGAAGCCCTGAGGAAAAGTTCGAATTGTGCAAGATTTGCGGAAAATAAATGAAATTGTGATAAAATGTTGCCCTGTGGTACCTAACCCAGCAGTAATAATGTTCCAGGTTCCCTGTGATGCTGAATGGTTTACCGTAGTAGACCTGTCAAAAGCCTTCTTTTCAATACCTCTTCATGAGGACAGCCAATTTTTGTTCAGTTTCAAATTCCTGGATAAGGTGTACAGTTGGTGCAGAATTCCTCAGGGGTTCTCTGAATCACCATCCATCTTCAATCAGATATTGAAAAAGGATTTGGAACCTCTTGTGCTGCCTTTCAATTCAACTCTTGTGCAGTACATTGATGATTTGCTAATTGCGTCCAAAACAAGAGACAGTTGTAAATATGATACCATTGCATTACTAAATCATCTGGGAAAGAATGGGCACAAAGTGTCACCCAGAAAGTTACAATATTGTCAGAAAGAAGTCAAATACTTGGGACATTTAATTGAGAAAGGGTCCAGAAGAATATCAAAAGAAAGGATAACAGCAGTTTTGCAAATGAATCCCCCAACAACAAAAAGAGATGTCAGGATGTTTTTGGGAATGGTGGGCTACTGTCGCCAGTGGATACCCAACTTCTCAATCATTTCAAAGCCATTAATAAAACTGACAGGAAAGGGAGTCAAGGATGAGCCATATACTATAACTTTGTCAAAAGAGGAGCTTGAATCATTCGTAAAATTGAAAGAATGTATGTGCAGGGCACCAGCATTGGGAATGCCAGACTACGAGAAACCTTTTCTGTTGTTTTGTCATGAACGTGATGCTTGCTCTTTGTCTGTCTTAACACAGGTCCACGGAGATGCAAATCGCCCTGTAGCATATTTTTCAGCTACCTTGGACCCTGTCGCAGCAGCCTTACCGGGTTGTTTACGTGCAGTTGCAGCAGTTGGTCAGAGCCTTTTACAATGTGAAGGCATAGTCATGGGATACCCTCTGACAGTAATGGTTCCACCTTCAGTTGAAATTCTGTTGACATGAACTAAGACTCAGCACATGACAAATGCACGTCTCACTAGGTATGAGACGATCATACTGGGGTCGCCAAATGTCACTCTTAGAAGATGCACTGTACTGAACCCGGCAACTTTACTTCCAAATGAAAATACTGAAATCAAAGATGGGGAAGAATTTTAACATGATTGTCTTGAAGTGACTGAACTGTGTACCAAACCTCGCCCAGACATACAGGATACCCAGTTAAAAGAAAATGATTGCATTATGTTTGTCGATGGGTCCTGCGGTATGTACCATAACTGGCATCGTCGAAGCCTCCTGGCTCGAGAGAGTGTTTTCCGCACAAGTGGCAGAATTAATCGCCCTTACTAAAGCATGCCACTCAGCTGTAAATTTGAAAGTCACTATCTATACTGACAGCAGATACAGATTCGGAATTGTGCATGATTTTGGCCAACTCTGGTCAGAGAGGGGTTTTATGACCTCCTCTGGTTCTCCTGTGAAAAACGGTGAACAAATAAGAGATTTGTTGCACGCGATTCAGTTACCTCTTGAAATTGCCGTGGTGAAGTGCAGTGTTCACATCAGATCACAAGATTTTGTGTCTATGGGAAACGGCTATGCAGATCAAGTCGCAAGATTTTGTGCATTGAACTGTATATCGTTTAAGGAGCAATGGGAATTGTTACCACAATCTGAAAATGATACGTGTTTAAATCTAGCATTACGGGTGGTTGACACCTCAGATGAACTAAAAACATTACAAGGTTGTGCGAGCAAGGAAGAAAAACGCTCATGGCAAAGAATGCAATGTGTACAAAGAGTCGATGATCTATGGGTTTCAGAGGAGGGAAACTTGGTCTTGCCAAATAGCCTTTTGTCACAGTTTGCCCGGCTCTATCATGGGCAGGCACATCTGGGAAGGGATGCCATGATCAGGTCCTTTAAGATTGATTGGTTCAATCCAAAATTCAGACATGCCGCAGAAATCACTTGCCACAGATGCGTCATCTGACAACAGATGAATGCTGGAAAAGGAACTGTGGTAACTTTGAGCCACATTGGGAGAGCTGGAGGTCCATTCAACAAAATGCAAATGCATTTTATCGAAATGCCTGTTTGTGGAGGATTGAAGTACCTGTTGGTGATTGTGTGTGTTTTCAGTCATTGGATTGAGGCATATCCCACACGTAGGAATGACAGTCATACAGTTGCAAAACTACTACTTAGGGAACTGATACCAAGATTCGGATTTCCGGTTTCTATAGAATCAGATAGGGGGAGACACTTCGACAATGAGGTGATTAAACTTCTGTGTGCCGCACTCAACATTGAACAAAAGCTGCATTGTAGCTATCGCCCTGAAGCATCAGGATTAGTAGAGCAGATGAATGGTACTTTGAAATCAAGGATGGCAAAAATGTGCGCAGCAACTAATATGAAGTGGCCAGATGCCTTACCTCTAGTGCTGATGTCAATGAGAAACACCCCGGACAAGAAAACGGGACTGTCCCCCCATGAAATCCTCATGGGCAGAGCTATGAGATTACCAGCAGTACCTGCAAATGCACTAGTAAATATTACAGATGATATGGTGTTGGATTACTGCAAAGGTTTGGCTGACGTGATTCGCTCTTTTTCTCACCAGGTGGAAGCTAACACGTTGCCGCCGATTGGCGATCCAGGTCACGCTCTACAAGCCGGTGATTGGGTGGTTGTCAAGAAGCACGTGAGAAAATCGTGTCTAGAACCACGTTGGAAAGGGCCATATCAAGTAATATTAACGACCACCACTGCTGTGAAGTGTGCCGGGGTTACCAACTGGATACATGCCAGTCATACGAAAAAGGTAACGTGTCCTGTTGAAGAGGAACTTGAAGTTTCCGGCACAGCAACTTTAGAAAGAGAAGTCTCAGGGTTAGAGAACAGACAAGAAGGAACTGAGACTATTGGAAAGCCCACTGAGAACAGCCTTGTCCCTCAAACTATCAATGAGTTTGAGAGAGGTGACAGAGTGCCTATCTCAGTAGAGGCAGCAGGAGAACTAAGCCAAGGAGAGGTTCTCCCAGAAGTAGACGAATACGGATTAGAGCCTGAACCCAACATAGGAAGAAGAAAGAGAAGGAGAAACTGTAGAGAAAAATCAAAACGTGTCAGAGTCTCCTGAACCAGTTGCAGGTCTGTCAAGAGAAAACACCATATCACAAGAGGAGGGTGCTGTCCAACGTCCTGAAGGAAAACATCGAGTAAAGACACATAGAGGTGACAATTGGCCAGACAAACCACACCCTAAGATAAGGGAGGTATCAAATGATACAATAATAGAAGAGAGTGATACCTCACAAGCAGATGATCTGAGTGAGGGAGAACAACAAGGTGAACGAAGATTAAAAAGAAAAAGAATCGCAAACAGAAGATATACAGGTCCTGAATGGGCGTACGCTACAACCTCTGAATGGCAACAAGAATTCCTAGCATTCTGTTTTGATCGAGAAGTACCAGGCCAATATTACGGTACCTGAATGAGTTCAAGGGGAATATTTGGCTTAAATTGAAAACTGAAAAGATAGAGACTCTAGAAACTACTGGAAGTGACACTAAAACCGAATTTGACTCTTGAAGGAACCTGATTACGACAAGCTGCTAACCTGAATTGACTCAAAGGGTCCTGGAGTGAGTGAAGACGCTGTGACAAAAAAAAAAAGTTTATCCTCAAGTTGATTGTTGATCTGCTATTCTGATTCTATATAAACATGGCTTACAATAGAAATAGTAGCAAAGGGAGTAAGGTGTGTGGTTGGTTAGGTCTTATAATAGGTGTTGTATGTGCAGTGATAATTGTGGGAGTGATTGTGGGAATGCCATGGAGAGAGAAAGAGACTATTAACGCAACTTCAAAACCTGAAACTACTACACTAACACCATGGGAGAGTTTGAACAGGATGCAAGACATATGCATGAAGGAACTAATGCAAAGGGAGAACTTTCTACTAATGTCTTCTATCGCTTACTAAATGAGTATGTGGAAACCATGGATGCGAAAGATTGTTATGTATGTACTAAAATTCCTTCATCTGTGCAGGAGGGAGTTACCTATCATAGTCTCCCTCTTACTTATGGAATTAGTTGCAGCTTGCTACTAACAAGATTCTATAATCAAGAGCATGTGCAATACTTTTATTCAAATTTGGACGTTGTGTTTTCCTTTGTGCCTGTGAATGAATTCTTAAATAAATTAGCTAAAGAGCACGATATAAAAATAGTTAGAGGATTCTTTGAGCCAACACTTACATTTGGAACTGCTTATGCACATCGCAATAATTTGACTTGCTTATTGTCATCTGTAGAGAAAAGCTTTCTAGATCATACAGACGATAGACGCAAAGCATTGAAAGAAAGATTAGAAAAAGGGCTAGAGAAACGTACCTATGCAAATGATTATGTTTACACTGCAATCAAGACGCAAGGCAAGTTAGCTATAGATGCATTACACGTAGGTAGGCTTTGTGTATATAGGACAAAATCTGATCAAGACAATTTGTTTGTGAGTACGAGTGAGTGTAGGCATGTGTTTTTGTTTCAGAGTAAATGGACCTTTATGTTGAATGGACAAGATCCAGCAATCCCTGGAATCTATTACATCTGTGGGCTAAATGCTTATTACCGTCTCCCTAAGGGATAGTATGGGACATGTTATTTGGGGATAGTATTCCCAAAGATATATCAGATTGATGACTTAAAACAAATACCTAAAACTTCTGAATTACAACATCCTAGACAAAAACGAGAATCAGTGGCGGCTGTCATTGGTGATATATTTGGAGCCATAATCCCATCAGTAGGGGTTATCTTGAATTCTATGAAAATTCAAAAGTTGTCTACCATAGTGGATAACATGTTGACTAATTTTACAGGGGCTATACTCCTGATGGATACTGAACTTGCTGCAGAAAGGGCTATGACTCTTCAAAATCGGCTTGCTTTAGACATTCTTTTAGCTAAGAGTGGAGGGGTCTGCAAGATGCTCAATGAGCGTCATTGTTGTTCATTCATACCAGATAACAGTAAGAAAATTAGAAGCATGCTTACTAACCTTACTAGAGATAGTACAGATTTGAAGGATCTGAAAGAACTTGGTGTTTGGGAGAAATTTGGAAAGGGAATTGCTCGAGTCGGAAGCTGGTTTACCAACATTTGGAATGGGGTACTTGCAAAAATATTAATGGGTCTATTAATTATTCTGGTTTGTCTATTAGGACTATGGGGAGCATGTAAAATTAATGACAAAATAAAAAGAAATTGGACCAAAAGAACCAGAAGAAATGAAGAAAGTGAGAGAGAGAAAATGTTCAATGAGATATGGGAAAGCTCACATAAAGGGCAAGATGTTGAAATGCGTATTATGCGCAAGGTGAAAAATTAGAAATGAAGGATCAAAGAAAGATTTGTGTGATGACGAGCGTCATCAGAGGAGGGACTGAGAGAGCGTAGTTTAAATATTATATACAATAAATGTGAAATGCTTATACTTAACAATGCTGCATTAATAATCATAAAATATTATTTGTTTGAATGTATTCTAAACATACTTTTAAGAGTGAAGTTATTATTGTACACATATACTAATGTCAACTATAAGAAATAATTGCTTGCATTGAATATGTTAACACCTACAAAGATTGCATTTATTAGAATCCATAAGCCTTAAATTAGCTTGAGCCGAAAACTGAGCTGTGTAGCTCTCATATTAAAGCATATTTTTTTGTTTCTCCAGTGTGCTGATTCGCAAAAGGCCATGACCCAGCATGTGTTCTTTTCTTTGTTTTAAGTTGCAAAGTTAGGTTTCTTCTCACCCGCATGTTAGCCACTTTAGTATACGTTTTATACTTTTTTGCAACAATATTTGAAACACTCAAGGACAATCGACCATGGAAAAGGGAACTTTTGACCCGAAGAACATGCCAGAGGATGAAGTAACCCCAGATGTGCCACCTACGAAGACGTCAATTATGAAGACCAATCAAAGTGTTATAAATTATCGTGGGGTGACAATACGAATTACCTAATGTATAATTTGATAGGTTAAAGATAGTGGGGTTTAGAGATTATCCAATAGAATTTTGGGGGAAGGTATTACGAAAAGGGGATAAAAACTCATGACACAGAGGACTCGAGAGAATTAGGTAGGGAATTATATCGATTGCATCCAGAAACTCTGTCACTCTGATTGGTGACTTGAGACTTAGACAAATATCCTCAACCATAGACTGCCCTTTACACTTCTCCTCCTTATGAGGGAAGTGTCCCCTGTCCCTTAGATGAAGCAGACTGATGGCGATCTAACTGATGTCCTGAAGACGAAGACTGATCCTGTATGCTGACTCAATCTGAGGAGGGTAATTATGACAATTGCTATTGTAATTTGTCTATATGCTTTTCCTTTCTAGGTACCAACTGCTGTATTTTGGATAGAGACCTTAGCTAGATGTTTTCTAAATTGGTGTTCTAAATTGTTTTGCATGAAGTCCAACATGCTGATGCTAATTAGTGGTCAGATTAGGTGTTCACCTTGACTGACGCAAACGGACGTGACTGACATAGTGCTATGCTGAACTGAGACGTATATGATGTTCTATGTACTCTGATCTGTGTATATCTTACATTGGTGCTTTTATGTTCATGATCTTTGCATTGTCAAAATTGTACTTTAATTGCCATATCGTGACTATGTTCCTTTGTTTCTTGGTCTTGAGATTGATACTCTTATTATTAGATTGTAATCAATAGGGAATAAAATTCACAAAACTTCAATAAAGGTGTGGTTATTCATGACTGAAAGGTCATGGTTGTGCTAACGCGTCCGTCTATGTTAACTTATACACATCAGGACTCGTTTTAGGTCGATGAATCTTTGGACCCAGTGGTGAGACACCGTAAGATGAGATAACTGATCAATACATCAATCAATATGTCAATAACATTGTCAACATATATCACCACAATATATTTCAATTTAGACATCAATAAACCTTCGGCGCAACCATGACCTTTCGGTCATGAATAACCACACCTTAATGGAGTTTTTGTGAATTTTATTCCCTATTGATTACAATCTAATAGCAAATGTATTAATCTCCAAACCAAGAAGCAAATGAACATAATCACAAGACGACAACCATGATAAGCTTTCAATAATGCAAAGATCAGATGCATAAGACAATCAGGTGAATATCAGCAGATCGCGATACATAGAACCTGCTAAAGGTCTTAGTTCAGCATAGCATTACGACAGTCACGTCAGTTTCGTCAGTCGAGATGAATGCCTCATCTAATCTCAAATTAGCATTAGCATGTTGGGCTTCATGCAAAACAATTTAGAACATCAATTTGGGAAACATCTAATTAAGGTCTCTAATCAAAAACACACAGCAGTTGGTACCTAGAAAGAAAAGGCAAATAAATGAATTTCCATTAGCAACATTATAATTACCCTCCTCAGAATAGGTCAGCATACAGGATCTGTCTTTGTCTTCAGGACATCAGTTAGATCGCCTTCAGTCTATCTAAGTTAAAGTCTAGGGACCCTTCCCTCATAAGGAAGGAAGTGTAATGGGGCAGTCTATGGGCAAGGATGGTTGTCTAAGTCTCAAATCACCAAATAGAGTGACAGAGTTTCTGGATGCAATCAATATCATTCCCTACCTAATGCCCTTTGTCTCTTGTGTCATGGGTTTTTATCCCTTTCCTAAAATACATTCCCCCAAAATTCTATTGGACGGTCACTACACCCCACTATCTGTAACCTATCAAATTATACATTAAGTAATGCATTTGTCATTTCACAATATATCTCGAACTTCTAATTGGTCTTCATAATTGACGTTTTTCGTAGGTGGCACATCCGGGGTTACTTCATTTCCTTGGCACACACATCAGGTCAAGAGTTCTCTTCTCCACGCTTTAATGTCCTTGAAAGTGTCCATATTTGTTTCAAAGTCCATAATTTTATACTAAAAGCTGCTAGCATGCGGATGAGAAAATCTAGCATTGTTGCAAACAAGTAAGGAAAAGAACAATTGCTGGGTCATGGTCTTTTGCAAGTCAGCACACTGGAGAAACAGAAAAATACGCTTTAATATGAGAGTTACACAGCTAGTTCTCGACTCACGCTAACTTAAGATATACAAATTCTAATGAATGCAGTTTTATACGTGTTAATGTGTTCAGTTAGGCATAATATGAATGATTATTTCTTATAGTTGACATTAGTTTACACATATGAATAAGTCTCCACGTTTAATACGTTTCAATGAATAATATTGTTAATGCTGTATTGTTAAAACATAAGCATTTCACGTCTATAATATGTAATATTTAAACTACGCTCTCTCAGTCCCTCCTCTGATGACGCTCGTCATCACACAATCTTTTGATCTTAATTTTTCATCTTACGCATAACACGCATTTCAACATCTTGCCCTTTATGTGAGCTTTCCCATATTTCATTGAACATTTTCTCTCTTTCACTTTCTTCATTTCGACAGGCTCTTTTAGACCAATTTCTTTTTACTTTGTCATTAATTTTGCATACCCCCCATAATCCTAATAGACAAATCAAAACAATTAATAGACCCATCATAATTTTTGCAAGTACCCCATTCCAAATGTTGGTAAACCAGCTTTCCACTCGGGCAATTCCTTTCCCAAATTTCTCCCAAACACCAAGTTCTTTTAGATCCTTCAAATCTGTACTATCTCTAGTAAGGTTAGTAAGCATGCTTCTAATTTTCTTACTGTTATCTGGAATAAATGAACAACAATGATGTTCATTAAGCATTTTGCACACACCTCCACTCTTTGCTAAAAGAATGTCTAAAGCAAGCCGATTTTGAAGAGTCATAGCTCTTTCTGCAGCAAGTTCAGTATCCATCAGAAGTATAGCTCCTGTAAAATTTGTCAGCATGTTATCCACAATAGTAGACAACTTTTGAATTTTCATAGAATTTAAGATAACCCCTACTGATTGGATTATAGCTCCAAATATGTCACCAATGACAGCCGCCACTGATTCTCGCTTTTGTCTAGTATGTTGTAATTCAGACGTTTTAGGTATTTGTTTTAAGTCATCAATCTGGTATATCTTTGGAAATACTATTCCCAAATAACATGTCCCATACCATCCCTTAGGGAGACGGTAATATGCGTTCAGTCCACAAATATAATAGATTCCAGGAATTGCTGGATCTTGTCCATTTAACATAAAGGTCCATTTACTCTGAAACAGAAACACATGCCTACATTCACTCGTACCCACAAACAAACTGTCTTGATCAGATTTTGGTCTCTATATACAGAGTCTACCTACGTGTAATGCATCTATAGCTAATTTGCCTTGTGTTTTAATTGCTGTGTAAGCATAATCTTTTGCATAAGTACGTTTTTCTAAGCCTTTTTCTAACCTTTCTTTCAGTGCTTTGCGTCTATCATCTGTGTGATCTAAAAAGCTTTTCTCTACAGGAGACAGTAAGCAAGTCAAATTATTGCGATGTGCATAAGCAGTTCCAAATGTAAGTGTTGGCTCAAAGAATCCTCTAACTATTTTAATTTAATGCTCTTTAGCTAACTTATTTAAGAATTCAATCACAGGCACAAAAGAGAACACAACATCCAAATTTGAATAGAAGTATTGCACATGCTCTTGATTATAGAATCTTGTTAATAGCAAGCTGCAGCTAATTCCATAAGTAAGAGGGAGGGTATGATAAGTAACTCCCTCCTGCACAGATGAAGGAATTTTAGTACACACATAACAGTCTTTCGCATCCATAGTGTCCACATACTCATTTAGTAAGCGATAGAAGACATTAGTAGAAAGTTCCCCTTTGGCATTAGTTCCCTCATGCATATGTCTTGCATCTTGCTCAAATCTCTCCCACAGTGATAGTTTATTAGTAGTAGTAGTCTCAGGTTTTGAAGTTGCATTAATAGTTTCTTTCTCTCTCCATGCCATTCCTACAATCACTCCCACAATCATTATTGCACATACAACACCTATCATAAGACCTAACCAACCACACACCTTACTTCCTTTGCTACTATAAGCCATGTTTGTATAGAATCAGACTAGCAGATCAACAATCAACTTAAGAAGGCAAAACTCTTTGTGGCAGGTTCTTTATCCCAAGTGAGAGAGATATTGGAATAATGCGACAGGTGCCAGATTTAAGGGGTTTAACTGATTTATTTGAGTCCTGTTTAGGGCGGACTGTTTTGATCTCTTGTTTCTTTCCACAAGGTTTGTCCTGTTACATTTACTCAACTCCCTTTTTCTCTTTCAGGGCTCTTTCTGTGGTCCCGGTGTGGTCTGGTCCAACCTCGGAAGGGTCCGGTCTTCCCCTTGTATCAGCCGCCCAGGTTCCCCAGAAATGAAAAAGAAGAACAAAAGCAGGTAAGTGGGCGTAAGGGAAAGTCTATATAGGGTTAGTAGGGTAGTGAGGGAATAGGTAGAAGGGGGTGGGTTGTGATGGGATAACTTTTAATTGTCGGTGACCTTCACCCTTTCGTGTTTTCTCAGGAACTCCCTTTCTTCCTGAGAGTTTCTTGTTGCAGTGTCCCTACACGTGTAGTTAGGGATATCGAGGTTAGGGCTTCCCTTTTTGTTAGAGGGTCTCCCCCTCTCTGTAGGACCTCCCCGTTTTCCTCCCTTTATCCCCCAAAAACCCCCTTAGTCCTGGCAGCCACTCTGTCAGGAAATCCCAGTTATGGTACAAACGCACCTGAGGAGGCCACGCCCCTCCGGGGACGCGGCCGGCTGTTTGGCGATCTCCCGGCTTCTCTTCAACAGGGGCGGGAGGCGTCCTGGGCTTTTCGTCCTTTCCGTTGGGTTCCTTTCGTCCGGTCTCCGTCTCCTCGTCTTGCTTTTCCTTCTCTCGCGTTCGCCAAGCGTCTCCCGTCTCTCCACACACTCCTCTCTTGTGTCCGTCTTCTTTTTCTATCGTCCCAACGCCTTCTACGTCTGACGTCATACCCCCGAGGCTCTCACCGGTGCCCCGGGGGTATGTTACTATGGCAAGCACTCTGGACCCGTTGTCGGCGGCGGTCCCGTTACACATCCCCTCCCTTGAATGGGGCTGTTCGAGACCCAAAGGGCCCGGGAACCAAGACAAATAGTCAGCCTGTCCCATAAGATCACCAGGGAGATGGCAAACCTGGAAGGAGAAAGGTTGAAGCTCCATGAACCATCTCAGAATGCGATCGTTGGTATCTTTATATCTCGAGAGCCATGTAAGAGGAGCGTGATCCGTGTACAACAGGAAGGGTCTCCCTAGGAGGTAATATTGAAGGCTTTCAATCGCCCACTTAATGGCGAGACACTCACGTTCTATAATGGGATATTTCTGTTCCCTGGGAAAAAGCTTGCGACTAATAAAGACCACCGGATGGCATACATTGTTACTATCCTTTTGAAAAAGCACGGCCCCTAGACCTACGTCTGAGGCATCTGTTTGAAGGTGAAAAGGAAGATCAAACTCAGGGCATTTTAAAACCGGTTGTGTGGTAAGACACCTTTGTAAGGTATGATAACTATGGGACTGTGCCGGGTTAAGCCTGGTAATATTTTTGGGCTGGCCTTTCCTCAGTAGGTCCGTCAGAGGAGCGGCCAAGGTGGAATAATGCAGTATAAATCTCCGATAGTACCCCACCAGGCCCAAGAATGAACGGATTTCTTTTTTTGTTGTGGGGGTATTTATGCGTAGGATGGCCTCTACTTTGTTCATTTGTGGTCTAATGATGCCTTTTCCTATGTGATATCCCAGGTAGGGGATTTCATTAAATGCTAGCCGGCTTTTTGAGGGGTTGGCTGTCAGTCCAGCCACTCGTAGTGCTGTAAGGATTGTGTCTAAATGCGTTAAATGGTCTTCCCAGGTCTCGCTATAAATAACGATATCATCCAGATAGGCGGCAGCATATCTGGTATGACGTCGTAAGAAGGTGTCGATGAGTTGTTGGAAAGTGGCGGGGGCCCCATGTAATCCAAAAGGGAGAACATTAAAATGATACAGGCCGGAGGAGGTGGAGAACGCCGTTTTTTCTTTATCTTCTTTGGCTGAAGGAATCTGCCAGTACCCTTTTGTTAAGTCTAGGGTAGACATGTATTTAGCTTTACCTAATCTTTCTAGGAGTTCGTCTATCCTTGGAAGGGGATAAGTATCGAATAGGGATACGGCATTGACCTGCCTAAAATCAATACAAAAGCGTATAGACCCGTCCGGTTTTGGCACTAACACCACCGGGGAACACCAGGGGCTTTGGGAAGGCTCAATAATGCCCATGTCTAACATCTTTTTGATTTCCTTTTCTACTATGACCTTCCTAGCTTCTGGGATACGGTAGGGCCGTAGCCTGACTATCTTACCAGGTTGAGTTATAATCTGATGTTGTACTAATTTGGTTTTACCCGGTATCGGGGAAAATACATGGTTATGAATGTTGAGTAGTTGGGTTAATTGTCTGTTCTGTTGAACTGTAATTTCTATATTTCGCTGGGGTACCTCATCTCGGGAGGGGAGTTCTGTAGGACACCATCCTATTTCCAGTTCCTTAACTGTATTAACTAAACAGCCCTTGGTCTGGTCTACCATAGATTCTTCCCACCTTTTTAGCAGGTTAACATGAAAGATCTGAGATCGTTTGGGATTAACCGCGAGTTGTATGTTATATGTGACAGGAGTTACTACTCCTATCACCTTATACGGCCCCTGCCATTTAGCCAAGAGTTTGTTATCGGAACTGGGTAGAAGCACTAACACCCTGTCTCCCTCTACAAAAGTTCGCATTTGTGTGTTCCTGACGTAATATCGCTTTTGCTTCTCCTGAGCTTTTTCCATATGTCCCCTTACATCTTCCCATACTCTTTGTAATCGGGATTTTAAATCGCTGGTGTATTCCAGAAGAGATTTCTCTCCATCCTCCTCCTCCTCCCAAAACTCTGCTGCCATGTCTAGTAAGGTCCTAGGTTGTCGTCCGAACAGCAGTTCAAAAGGACTATGTCCCGTAGAAGCTTGTTCATGGGTCCTGATGGCATATAATACTAAGGGTAGCTTCCTGTCCCAGTCCTTGCCCGACTCGGAAATGGACTTCCTTAAGAGTGTTTTTAGGGTGCGGTTGTATCTCTCCACTAACCCATCTGTTTGGGGATGATAGACCGCTGTCCTCAACTGCTTGATCCCTAGCAATTGACAAATCTGAGCCATCAAATTGGACATGAATTGGGTACCTTGGTCCGTTAATATTTCTCGGGGAAAACCTATTCGAGAAAAGAACCCTATCATGGCATTGGCAACACTTTTGGTGTTAATACTGGTGATGGGTATGGCCTCAGGGTATCTAGTGGCGTAATCGACCAATACAAAAATATAACGGTAACCTTTAAAAGAAGGTAGAAGGGGGCCTACAATGTCCATTCCTATCCTTGAAAAAGGTACGTCAATAATGGGAAGGGGCTGTAAGGGGGCTCTTTTCCTTGGTCCCGGATCGATCAGCTGACATTTAGGGCATTGCTGACAGAATTTTCTGATCTGAGAAAAGACCCCAGGTCAGTAGTATTTCCTTAACAGGTACTCTTCTGTCTTTTCCCTCCCATAATGACCACCCCCCGGTTGATTGTGGGCCAGGTGCAGCACCTGCTGCCTATAGGGTTCCGGAACCAGTAGTTGTTTCTTTTCTTCTCTGCCATTACTCGTGATTCGGTATAACAGGTTTTTAACTATCGTAAAGGAGGGGCCCTTATCATATAGGGTTCTGGGTTTGGCAGTTTTCCAGGCATTGATCAAGCTCGGATCTTCTCTTTGACTATTTCGGAAGGGGGGAAGACCAGTGAGGGTATGGACCTGTGTAATTACCCTATCATGGCTCGCGTCCCCTCTCGCATAGGATTTTCTTGCTTCTCGTTTTTCTTTTTTAGTAGGTTTATATCGAACCGCAGGGGTTTGTATGGGTAGTTTAGAAAAAGGAGCACTTCCCCACCATGTATTCAGGTCCTCCTTATTCCGTGTACTATCTAACAATATCAGAAAGTCTTTAAAGTCTGTTCCTATTATGGCCTCTTCAACCAGGCGTTCAACCACCCCCATCCTTATGGGGGTCTCTTTTCCTTCCCATGAAAGGGTAGTCCATATTAGGGGATATTCTCTTGTTTCCCCGTATATCTGCCCTAATTACGGATTGACTGCACCCTGAGTCGATGAGTGCCACCGTTTGTCTCCCATTGATGAAAAGTTCCATTTTGTATTGGGTTTCTTTTACCCCGGTGTGGAATACCCTGCCCCTAGTAACCCCTATTTCCATAGGTTCAGGTTTCTCGGATTTCAGAGGACGGAATCGGGCAATGTGACCCCATTCCCCACAACTAAAGCATTGGGGTTGCTGTACATAGGGCTTCTCCGTCCCTCGTGGTTTTCCTGGTTCTTCTACCGGTCTTTTCCCCATGGCCGAGGATAGTCCCAGGTTCTGTCTAGGGGGGTTAGGTAATGTGCGTGGGAGGGGTGTCTTAAACTCGAGGGAGCGATGGAAGGCACAGGCTAACTCAATGGTAGTGTTCGTATCCGGGCTGGGGTGTTGTTTGATCCAGTTGCGCGTATTGGTAGGTAGGGCGTCTAGATATTGTTCCAAGAGGACGACCTCAATAATATCCCCCCTATTTGTTCCTATGGGCCCTAGCTACTTGAGACCCAAATCTTTGATCCGAAAGTATAAGGCTCAAGGGTTCTCGGAGGGGCCCCACTTGGCTTTTCTGAACCTAACCCGGTAATGTTCCGTGTCAAAGCCCACCCGCTCCAGGATGCTCTTCTTGATATCCTGATAGGGCGTTGTCCCTCCCGGGTTAACCGCTTGATATGCTGCTTGGAGGGTCCCTGTTAATAAAGGAGCTATATACTGGCCCCATCTATCTTGCGGCCAGGTGGCTGAAGTGGCAACGCACTCAAAGTTGGTAAAAAAGGCGTCCGGATCTTCGCCTTCCTGATATCTCTGTAAAACTGAACTGGGTACATTAGGATGTACCCGGGTGGCTGCAATGGTATCAGTCAGAGTCTTTATCGCGTTTTCGTGTACCAACTGGTTGTTGGCCATGATAGTGGCCTGACTTTTAAGAGCGCCTTGTAGTGCCTCCCTTTCCACTTTAGCTTCTTTCTGTTGTTCCTCCCACACAATTTGCAGATGTCTCTGTCCCTCAGCTAACTGCTGCATCATGTCCGCTATTGTGGGAGTACCCTCCATGTTCTCCAGTTATCCTGTCGCCAGTTCCAATATCCCACTTCTGACACCACTGTGGCAGGTTCTTTATCCCAAGTGAGAGAGATATTGGAATAATGCGACAGGCGCCAGATTTAAGGGGTTTAACTGATTTATTTGAGTCCTGTTTAGGGCGGACTGTTTTGATCTCTTGTTTCTTTCCACAAGGTTTGTCCTGTTACATTTACTCAACTCCCTTTTTCTTTTTCAGGGCTCTTTCTGTGGTCCCGGCGTGGTCTGGTCCAACCTCGGAAGGGTCCGGTCTTCCCCTTGTATCAGCCGCCCAGGTTCCCCAGAAATGAAAAAGAAGAACAAAAGCAGGTAAGTGGGCGTAAGGGAAAGTCTACATAGGGTTAGTAGGGTAGTGAGGGAATAGGTAGAAGGGGGGGGGTTGTGATGGGATAACTTTTAATTGTCGGTGACCTTCACCCTTTCGTGTGATCCCAGGAACTCCCTTTCTTTCTGAGAGTTTCTTGTTGCGGTGTCCCTACACGTGTAGTTAGGGATATCGAGGTTAGGGCTTCCCTTTTTGTTAGAGGGTCTCCCCCTCTCTGTAGGACCTCCCCGTTTTCCTCCCTTTATCCCCCAAAAACCCCCTTAGTCCTGGCAGCCACTCTGTCAGGAAATCCCAGTTATGGTACAAACGCACCTGTGGAGGCCACGCCCCTCCGGGGACGCGGCCGGCTGTTTGACGATCTCCCGGCTTCTCTTCAACAGGGGCGGGAGGCGCCCTGGGCTTTTCGTCCTTTCCGTTGGGTTCCTTTCGTCCGGTCTCCGTCTCCTCGTCTTGCTTTTCCTTCTCTTGCGTTCGCCAAGCGTCTCCCGTCTCTCCACACACTCCTCTCTTGTGTCCGTCTTCTTTTTCTATCGTCCCGACGCCTTCTACGTCTGACGTCATACCCCCGAGGCTCTCACGGGTGCCCCGGGGGTATGTTACTACGGCAAGCACTCTGGACCCGTTGTCGGCGGCGGTCCCGTTACACTCTTTCTGTGTATTTTACAGTGTCTTCACTCACTCCAGGACCCTTTTCGTCAATTCAGGTTAGCAGCTTGTCGCAATCAGGTTTCTTAAAGTCAAATCCAGGTTTAGTGTCACTTTCCGGTAGTTTCTAATGATTCTTTCTCTTTTCAGCTTTCACGAATTCAAGTTTTCTTGTTGTATATTTTCAGGTACCGTAGTATTGACCTGGTACTTCTCGATCAAAGCAGAATGCTAAGAATTCTTGTTGCCATTCAGAGGTTGTAGCATATGCCCATTCAGGACCTGTATATCTTCTATTTGCTATTCTTTTTCTTTTTAGCCTTCGTGCACCTTGTTGTTCTCCTTCACTCAGATCATCTGCCTGTGAAGTATCGCTTTCTTCTATTACTGTCTCGTTTGGAATCTCTCTTATTCTAGGATGTGACTTGTCTGGCCAATTATCGCCTCTGTGTGTCTTGTTTCGGTGTTTCCCTTCAGGACGTTGGACAGCACCCTCCTCTTGTGATATGGTGTTTTCTCTTGATGGACCTGCAACTGATTCAGGAGACTCTGACTCGTTTTGATTTGTATTTACAACTTCTCCTTCTCTTTCGTCTTCCGGTTCTATGCTGAGTTCGGGCTCTAAATCGTATTCGTCTACTTCTGGGAGAACCTCTCCTTGACTTAGTTCTCCTGCTGCCTCAACTGAGATAGGCACTCTGTCACCTCTCTCAAACTCAATGACAGCTTGAGGGACAAGGCTGTTCTCAGTGGGCTCTCTTGTAGTCTCAGATCTTTCTTGACTGATCTCTGACTCTGAGACTTCTCCTCCTGAAGTTGCTGTACCGGAAACTTAAAGTTCCTCTTCAACAGGACACGTTACCCTTTTTGTGTGACTGGCATGTATCCAGTTGGGAACCCCGGCACACTTGACAGCAGTAGTGGTCGTCAATATTACTTGATATGGCCCCTTCCAACGTGGCTCAAGACACGATTTCCTCATGTGCTTCTTGACAACCACCCAATCTCCAGCTTGCAGAGAATGTCCTGGTTCGCCGATTGGTGGCAACGTGTTAGCTTCCACCTGGTGAGAGAAAGAGCGAATCACGTCAGCCAAACTTTTGCAGTAATCCAACACCATATCATCTGTAATATTCACTAGTGCATTTGCAGATACCGCTGGTAACCTCATTGCTCTGCCCATGAGGATTTCATGGGGGGACAGTCCCGTTTTCTTATCTGGGGTGTTTCTCATAGACATCAGCACTAGAGGTAATGCGTCTGGCCACTTCATGTTTATTGCTGCACACATTTTTGCTATTCTTGATTTTAAGGTACCATTCATCTGTTCAACTAGTCCTGATGCTTCAGGGCGATAGCTACAATGCAACTTTTGTTCAATGTTTAGTGCGGCACACAGGAGTTTAATCACCTCATTGTCGAAGTGTCTTCCCCTATCTGATTCTATAGAAACCGGAAACCCGAATCTTGGTATTAATTCTCTGAGTAGTAGTTTTGCAACTGTAAGACTGTCATTCCTACGTGTGGGATATGCCTCAATCCAATGACTGAAAACACACACAATCACCAACACGTACTTCAATCCTCCACAAACAGGCATTTCGATAAAATCCATTTGCATTTTGTTGAATGGACCTCCAGCTCTCCCAATGTGGCTCAAAGTTACCACAGTTCCTTTTCCAGCGTTCATCTGTTGACAGATGACGCACCTGTGGCAAGTAATTTCTGCGGCATGTCTGAATTTTGGATTGAACCAATCAATCTTAAAGGATCGGATCATGGCATCTCTTCCTAAATGTGCCTGCCCATGATATAATCGGTCAAATTGTGACAAAAGACTATTTGGCAGAACCAATTTTCCCTCTTCTGAAACCCACATATCATCTGCTCTTTGTACACACTGCATTTTCTGCCAGGAACGTTTTTCTTCTTTGCTAGCACGGCTTTGTAATGTCTTTAGCTCATCTAGAGTATCAACCACTCGTAATGCTAGACTTAAACTCATGTCGTTTTCAGGTTGTGGTAACAATTCCCACTGCTCCTTAAATGATATACAGTTCAATGCACAAAATCTTGCAACTTGGTCTGCATAACCATTCCCCATTGATACAAAATCTTGTGATCTGGTGTGAGCACTGCACTTCACCACGGCAATTTCAAGAGGTAACTGAATCGCATGTAACAAATCTCTTATTTGTTCTCCATTTTTCACAGGTGAACCAGAGGAGGTAATGAAACCCCTCTGTGACCAGAGTTGGCAAAAATCATGCACAATTCCAAATCCATATCTGCTGTTAGTATAGATAGTGACTTTCAAATGTACAGCAGCGTGGCAGGCTTTTGTAAGAGCTATTAATTCTGCCACCTGTGCAGAAAACACTTTTTCGAGCCAGGAGGCTTCGACTATGCCAGTTATGGTACATACTGCGTAACCGTCTCTCAATGTTCCTGCTGAATCTCTTAAACAGGACCCATCAACAAACATTATGCAATCGTTTTCTTTTAACTGGGTATCTTGTATGTCTGGGCGAGGTTTGGTACAGAGTTCGGTCACTTCAAGACAATCATGCTCAAATTCTTCCCCATCTTTGATTTCTGTATTTTCATTGGGAAGTAAAGTTGCCGGGTTCAGCACAGTGCATCTCTTTAATGTAACATTTGGTGACCCCAGAATAATCGTCTCATATTTGGTAAGTCGTGCATTTGTCAAGTGTTGCGTCTTAGTTCGTGTCAACAGAATTTCGACAGATTGTGGGACCATTACTGTCAGAGGGTATCCCATGACTATGCCTTCACATTGTGAAAGGCTTTGACCAACTACTGCGACTGCTCGCAAACAACCCGGTAAGGCTGCTGCGACAGGGTCCAAAGTAGCTGAAAAATATGCTACAGGGCGATTTGCATCTCATTGGACCTGTGTTAAAACAGATAAAGAACAAGCATCACGTTCATGACAGAACAACAGAAAAGGTTTCTCATAGTCAGGCATTCCTAATGCTGGAGCCCTGCACATGCATTCCTTCAATTCTAGAAATGATTCAAGCTCCTCTTTTGTCAAAGTGATTGTGTATGGTTCGTCCTTGACCTCTTTTCCTGTCAATTTTATTAAGGGTTTTGAGATGATCGAGAAGTTGGGTATCCACTGACGACAGTAGCCTACCATTCCCAAGAACATTCTGACATCTCTTTTTGTTGTTGGGGGATTCATTTGCAAAACAGCTGTTATTCTTTCTTTTGATATTCTTCGGGACCCTTTCTCAATCAGATGTCCCAAATATTTCACTTCTTTTTGACAGTATTGCAACTTCTTGGGTGACACCTTGTGTCCATTCTTTCCCAAATGATTCAACAATGCAATGGTATCATATTTACAGCTGTCTCTGGTTTTAGATGCAATCAGCAAATCGTCAATGTACTGCACAAGAGTCGAATTAAAAGGCAGCACAAGAGGTTCCAAATCCTTTTTCAGTATCTGATTGAAGATGGACAGTGACTCAGAAAACCCTTGAGGAATTCTGCACCAACTGTACACCTTATCCAGGAATTTGAAACTGAACAAAAATTGGCTGTCTTCATGAAGAGGGATCGAGAAAAATGCTTGTGATATGTCTACCACAGTAAACCATTCAGCATCACATGGAACCTGAAACATTATTACTGCTGGATTAGGTACCACAGGGCAGCATTTTATCACAATTTCGTTTATTTTTCTCAAGTCCTGCACAATTCGAACCTTCCCACAGGGCTTCTTCAAACCCATAATAGGAGAGTTGCACGGACTGCTCAAAACTTCTTTCAAACCTCCCTGTCTGAGAAAATCTGAAATTATCTGTGTTACTTCAATGAGGACATCCTGAGTCATGTGATATTGTGGCACTTGTGGGAACGCTGCATTTGGCTTTATCTGTACCTTGACTGGTTCTACTCCCTTGATTAATCCAACCTCTTTTCCAGTCAAATCCCACACTTTCTCTGTTACAGACCCTTGTAGATCAGCAGGCAGATCGATCAAGGTAAACACTGGGAATAAAGTAATTAAAGGGTAATCTTCATTTGTCTCTCCTCCTTCTTCTATGAATTGACTCTCATCTCCTTCATCGTCACTGTTTGTCTGTACTTCTATTTCATCATTGGAACAGGTAATCGAACATTTGGTCTTACATAATAAGTCTCTCCCTAGTAAGGACACTGGGCTTGAATCGCATACAACAAATCTATGCAGGCCTTGGAAATTTCCAATTTCAACCTGTACTGGGTCAGTAATTGGATTAGTCAGGTACTGATTTGCCACACCGACCACTCGTATGGTACGCCCTGAAAGAGGTAATCTCGGGACTTCTGCACTTCGAACTGTAGAGCGTGTAGCTCCCGTGTCAACTAAAAATGAAACCTTATAGCCCATTACCTTTCCCTCTACATATGGGCCTCTCTGATCTACCTCTAAAGATGCTGCAAGTCTGCACTCTTCATTGTCTGAGCTGTCATCTGACCAATCCCCATTCATGTCACTTTCACCTCGTAATGGGAATTGTTGTACAGTGTTGTTTTGGTTTGTTACCTGGCCTGTGACCTGCTGAGGAAGCGTCACCTGTTGCTGTCCCATCGGAGCTATGGGTAACTGCATTTGCTGTCTAGGCACCATAGGAATCTGCTGCTGCATTGGTTGCACTGATACTGTTTGGAAACGCGGCATTTGCATCTGCTGCATGGGTTGTACCCCTGGCATTTGCACCAAATTATTCTGAAAATTCGGGTTCTGATGTCTCATTTTTGGACCTCGTGAATTTTGTAATGTACTGACATTAATGCTCTGCTGAACTGCACCATCCTGCACCATATTCGGACAATCCCGTTTCCAATGCCCCATGCCCCCGCACGCATGACATGGTGACATCTTTTTCATTCCCTGACCATCATTTTGAATAACAACATTATTCATATCCGAATTACGGTTCACAAAACCTCGACCTCTGCCTCTCGGCTGTGCCTGAAACACACCATTCATTTGCGGTTGTTGCTGTATCATTTGCTGAACACCATTTCCCTGTATTCCAGCTTGTGCAGCCCTTATCTGCATCACCATCACTTTCTCCTTCAACTTTTTCTGCTTCAACTCAATCTCATCACTACAGTATTTTGCATACTGTAACACTTCATCAATCGGTTTAGCTTGCCAACAAATTAAATGATTCTTAATCATCTGGCTGACCTCCGGTCTCAGCCCTTCGACGAACCTAAACACAAGATGGTTCATGTCCTTCGGTTCGATAGTCTCAGTACCACTGTAGTGTTTGAACGCTTTCAACAATCTCTCATAATACGCATGTATTGACTCTTTAACCTCTTGAGAGGTCCGGTCGATTTTCTGCCAATCGGTCACCTTCGGCGACACCTTTTGTTTCAAAAACTCAATTACTTTATGATAATATTTCATCACCTCTTCAGAAGGTGCTCCAGTCACCTTATCCCTTGCCGGCTCCTTCGTGGGCCAATCTACCCCTCTCTTGCACTCGAGCCACAAATCTGGCGGAACAATGATCTCAAACAAAGTATTCAAGTCTTCCCAGAGACACTTCGCAAGCTTCACAAACCTATCTGTCTGTTGATACCACTCGATCGGCTTTTCTCTTAACCTAGGATAATCATTCGTAAAGAATAAAATGTCTCCCCTAGACCAAGGCACATGCACTAAGACACCACCAGCTGTTTCTCTCATAGGTAGGATTTTCACTGTGTCCAGATCGGGTGTGGTCGTGACTTTATTAGACCATGTGCTATCTCCCTTTCCCTTATCTCTTTTCTTTGCCCATCGGCCTTCCCATTTCTCCAGTGCACCCCAAATTTGCGCACTTTGCAACAGCTCTTTCAGGTGTGCCTTCATGCCTGCAGATCTCATGTGTTCAAAATCTTTAGTGTCAAAATCTAATCTGTAGCTCCTTTTCAAATGTTTAGTGTTTCCAATATCGACATTGTATTTGTCTGCCAAATTCGTTAGTCTCTGGTGTACTTTGCCTACCTCTTTGGTAATCTTAGGGCACAAGTACCTCAATTCTGCCTCAGTGTATGATTCCAACCTATTCACTCCCATTGTTCCTTCCACTAACTCAGCAGCTTCTGCTCCTAGTCGTACAAAATTCAAGTATTCATTTCGGTTTTCTTTCTCAGGTTCAACTGTGGTCACTGTAGTCTTTTGCGAAGTACAAGTTTTCTCTAACCACTCATTTAGCTGTTGTAAGGAAATGCCTCCTTGGCATGGTTGCCCCCTGACTTTTTGCCTTTGCTGATGCTATGTTTACAATTGAAAGTGTGCTGAGGCCTGCTAACCAGGCCCCAGCACCAGTGTTCTTTCCCTAACCTGTACTTTTGTATCCACAATTGGCAGACCCTGGCATCCAGATAAGTCCCTTGTAACTGGTACTTCTAGTGCCAAGGGCCCTGATGCCAAGGAAGGTCTCTAAGGGCTGCAGCATGTCTTATGCCACCCTGGAGACCTCTCACTCAGCACAGACACACTGCTTGCCAGCTTGTGTGTGCTAGTGAGGACAAAACGAGTAAGTCGACATGGCACTCCCCTCAGGGTGCCATGCCAGCCTCTCACTGCCTATGCAAGTATAGGTCAGTCACCCCTCTAGCAGGCCTTACAGCCCTAAGGCAGGGTGCACTATACCATAGGTGAGGGTACCAGTGCATGAGCATGGTACCCCTACAGTGTCTAAACAAAACCTTAGACATTGTAAGTGCAGGGTAGCCATAAGAGTATATGGTCTGGGAGTTTGTCAAACACGAACTCCACAGCACCATAATGGCTACACTGAAAACTGGGAAGTTTGGTATCAAACTTCTCAGCACAATAAATGCACACTGATGCCAGTGTACATTTTATTGCAAAATACACCCCAGAGGGCACCTTAGAGGTGCCCCCTGAAACTTAACCGACTGTATGTGTAGGCTGACTAGTTCCAGCAGCCTGCCACACCAGAGACATGTTGCTGGCCCCATGGGGAGAGTGCCTTTGTCACTCTGAGGCCAGTAACAAAGCCTGCACTGGGTGGAGATGCTAACACCTCCCCCAGGCAGGAGCTGTAACACCTGGCGGTGAGCCTCAAAGGCTCACCCCTTTGTCACAGCCCAGCAGGGCACTCCAGCTTAGTGGAGTTGCCCGCCCCCTCCGGCCACGGCCCCCACTTTTGGCGGCAAGGCTGGAGGGAACAAAGAAAGCAACAAGGAGGAGTCACTGGCCAGTCAGGACAGCCCCTAAGGTGTCCTGAGCTGAGGTGACTCTGACTTTTAGAAATCCTCCATCTTGCAGATGGAGGATTCCCCCAATAGGGTTAGGATTGTGACCCCCTCCCCTTGGGAGGAGGCACAAAGAGGGTGTACCCACCCTCAGGGCTAGTAGCCATTGGCTACTAACCCCCCAGACCTAAACACGCCCTTAAATTTAGTATTTAAGGGCTACCCTGAACCCTAGAAAATTAGATTCCTGCAACTACAAGAAGAAGGACTGCCTAGCTGAAAACCCCTGCAGAGGAAGACCAGAAGACGACAACTGCCTTGGCTCCAGAAACTCACCGGCCTGTCTCCTGCCTTCCAAAGATCCTGCTCCAGCGACGCCTTCCAAAGGGACCAGCGACCTCGACATCCTCTGAGGACTGCCCCTGCTTCAAAAAGACAAGAAACTCCCGAGGACAGCGGACCTGCTCCAAGAAAGGCTGCAACTTTGTTTCCAGCAGCTTTGAAAGAACCCTGCAAGCTCCCCGCAAGAAGCGTGAGACTTGCAACACTGCACCCGGCGACCCCGACTCGGCTGGTGGAGATCCAACACCTCAGGAGGGACCCCAGGACTACTCTGATACTGTGAGTACCAAAACCTGTCCCCCCTGAGCCCCCACAGCGCCGCCTGCAGAGGGAATCCCGAGGCTTCCCCTGACCGCGACTCTTTGAATCCAAAGTCCCGACGCCTGGGAGAGACCCTGAACCCGCAGCCCCCAGGACCTGAAGGACCGGACTTTCACTGGAGGAGTGACCCCCAGGAGTCCCTCTCCCTTGCCCAAGTGGAGGTTTCCCCGAGGAATCCCCCCCTTGCCTGCCTGCAGCGCTGAAGAGATCCCGAGATCTCTCATAGACTAACATTGCGAACCCGACGCCTGTTTCTACACTGCACCCGGCCGCCCCCGCGCTGCTGAGGGTGAAATTTCTGTGTGGACTTGTGTCCCCCCCGGTGCCCTACAAAACCCCCCTGGTCTGCCCTCCGAAGACGCGGGTACTTACCTGCAAGCAGACCGGAACCGGGGCACCCCCTTCTCTCCATTCTAGCCTATGTGTTTTGGGCACCACTTTGAACTCTGCACCTGACCGGCCCTGAGCTGCTGGTGTGGTGACTTTGGGGTTGCTCTGAACCCCCAACGGTGGGCTACCTTGGACCAAGAACTGAACTCTGTAAGTGTCTTACTTACCTGGTAAAACTAACCAAAACTTACCTCCCCTAGGAACTGTGAAAATTGCACTGTGTCCACTTTTAAAACAGCTATTTGTGAATAACTTGAAAAGTATACATGCAATTTTGATGATTTGAAGTTCCTAAAGTACTTACCTGCAATACCTTTCGAATGAGATATTACATGTAGAATTTGAACCTGTGGTTCTTAAAATAAACTAAGAAAAGATATTTTTCTATACAAAAACCTATTGGCTGGATTTGTCTCTGAGTGTGTGTACCTCATTTATTGTCTATGTGTATGTACAACAAATGCTTAACACTACTCCTTGGATAAGCCTACTGCTCGACCACACTACCACAAAATAGAGCATTAGTATTATCTATTTTTACCACTATTTTACCTCTAAGGGGAACCCTTGGACTCTGTGCATGCTATTCCTTACTTTGAAATAGCACATACAGAGCCAACTTCCTACATTGGTGGATCAGCGGTGGGGTACAAGACTTTGCATTTGCTGGACTACTCAGCCAATACCTGATCACACGACAAATTCCAAAATTGTCATTAGAAATTCATTTTTGCAATTTGAAATTTTTCTAAATTCTTAAAAGTCCTGCTAGGGCCTTGTGTGTTAAGTCCCTGTTTAGCATTGTCTTTTAGAGTTTAAAAGTTTGTTAAAAGTTTGAAATTAGATTCTAGAAACAGTTTTAGATTCTTAAAAAAGTATTCCAACTCTTAGCAGAATAATGTCTGATACAGAGATGCAGGTGGTGGAACTCGACACCACACCTTACCTCCATCTTAAGATGAGGGAGCTAAGGTCTCTCTGTAATATAAAGAAAATAACCATTGGCTCCAGACCTACCAAAATTCAGCTCCAGGAGCTGTTGGCAGAGTTTGAAAAAGCCAACCCCTCTGATGATGACATCACAGAGGAAGAAATTAGTGACTTGGAGGCCAATGTCCCTCCTCCAGTCCTAAATAGGGAGAACAGGACCCCTCAAGTCCTGTCTCCAACTGTGTTAGTCAGAAATAGTGAGTCCCTCACAGGAGGGTCCCACATTTCTGAAATCACTGAGGATGCTCTCAGTGAAGATGACCTCCTGTTAGCCAGGATGGCCAAAAGATTGGCTTTAGAGAGACAGCTCCTAGCCATAGAAAGGGAAAGACAAGAGATGGGCCTAGGACCCATCAATGGTGGCAGCAATATAAATAGGGTCAGAGATTCTCCTGACATGTTAAAAATCCCCAAAGGGATTGTGACAAAATATGAAGATGGTGATGACATCACCAAATGGTTCACAGCTTTTGAGAGGGCTTGTGTAACCAGAAAAGTGAACAGGTCTCACTGGGGTGCTCTCCTTTGGGAAATGTTCACTGGAAAGTGTAGGGATAGACTCCTCACACTCTCTGGAAAAGATGCAGAATCTTATGACCTCATGAAGGGTACCCTGATTGAGGGCTTTGGATTCTCCACTGAGGAGTATAGGATTAGATTCAGGGGGGCTCAAAAATCCTCGAGCCAGACCTGGGTTGACTTTGTAGACTACTCAGTGAAAACACTAGATGGTTGGATTCAAGGCAGTGGTGTAAGTAATTATGATGGGCTGTACAATTTATTTGTGAAGGAACACCTATTGAGTAATTGTTTCAATGATAAACTGCATCAGCATCTGGTAGACCTAGGACCAATTTCTCCCCAAGAATTGGGAAAGAGGGCGGACCATTGGGTCAAGACAAGGGTGTCCAAGACTTCAACAGGGGGTGACCAAAAGAAAGGGGTCACAAAGACTCCCCAGGGGAAGGGTGATGAGACAACCAAAACTAAAAATAGTAAAGAGTCTTCTACAGGCCCCCAAAAACCTGCACAGGAGGGTGGGCCCAGAGCCTCTTCACAAAACAATGGGTACAAGGGTAAAAACTTTGATCCCAAAAAGGCCTGGTGTCATAGCTGTAAACAGCATGGACACCAAACTGGAGACAAGGCCTGTCCCAAGAAAGGTTCCACTCCAAACTCCCATCCAGGTAACACTGGTATGGCTAGTCTCCAAGTGGGATCAACAGTGTGCCCAGAGCAAATCAGGGTCGACACTGAAGCTACTCTAGTTTCTGAGGGTGGGGTGGATTTAGCCACACTAGCTGTCTGGCCGCCTAACATGCAAAAATACAGACAGCAACTCTTAATTAATGGGACTAGAATAGAGGGCCTGAGGGATACAGGTGCCAGTGTCACCATGGTGACAGAGAAACTGGTTTCCCCTGGCCAATACCTGACTGGAAAAACTTACACAGTCACCAACGCTGACAATCAGAGAAAAGTACATCCCATGGCAATGGTTACTTTAGAATGGGGAGGGGTCAATGGCCTGAAACAGGTGGTGGTCTCCTCAAATATCCCAGTGGACTGTCTGCTTGGAAATGACCTGGAGTCCTCAGCATGGGCTGAGGTAGAACTAAAAACCCATGCAGCAATGCTGGGTATCCCTGAACTGGTGTGTGTGAAAACAAGAGCACAGTGCAAGGCACAGGGTGAAAAAGTAGAGCTGGAGTCTGGAAAAATGGCCCAGCCTACCAAGAGAACAGGAAAGTCAGTTGGGAAACCAACTGCAACACAGCAAAAGAAAGGGAACCTCTCTTCACAGGAAGAAGTTCTGCCCTCTGAGGGAACTGAGCCTTTGGAGCTTGAACCTTATCAGGTTGAGCTCTTAGGCCCAGGGGGACCCTCAAGGGAGGAGCTGTGTAAGGGACAAGAAACCTGTCCCTCTCTTGAAGGCCTTAGGCAGCAAGCTGCTGAAGAGTCCAAAGGCAAGAAAAATGGAACACATAGGGTCTATTGGGAAGATGGACTCCTGTACACTGAGGCCAGAGACCCCAAACCTGGTGCCACTAGGAGAGTGGTAGTGCCTCAGCTGTTCAGAGAGTTCATCCTAACATTGGCCCATGACATTCCCCTTGCTGGACATTTGGGACAAACCAAGACGTGGGAGAGGTTAGTCAACCACTTCTACTGGCCCAATATGTCCAACATGGTTAAGGAGTTTTGCCTCTCCTGCCCCACCTGTCAAGCCAGTGGTAAGACAGGTGGGCATCCAAAGGCCCCCCTCATTCCACTTCCAGTGGTGGGGGTTCCCTTTGAAAGAGTGGGTGTGGACATAGTTGGTCCACTAGAACCTCCCACAGCCTCAGGAAATATGTATATCCTGGTAGTAGTGGATCATGCTACCAGGTATCCTGAAGCTATTCCCCTTAGGTCGACTACTGCCCCTGCAGTAGCCAAGGCCCTCATTGGTATCTTTACCAGAGTGGGTTTCCCTAAGGAGGTGGTGTCTGACAGAGGTACCAACTTCATGTCAGCATACCTAAAACACATGTGGAATGAGTGTGGAGTGACTTACAAATTCACTACACCATACCATCCACAAACTAATGGCTTAGTTGAGAGATTCAACAAGACATTAAAAGGCATGATCATGGGGCTCCCAGAAAAACTCAAAAGGAGATGGGATGTCCTCTTGCCATGTCTGCTTTTCGCTTACAGAGAGGTGCCACAGAAGGGAGTAGGATTCTCACCCTTTGAACTTCTGTTTGGTCATCCTGTAAGAGGACCACTTGCCCTTGTTAAAGAAGGCTGGGAGAGACCTCTCCATGAGCCTAAACAGGACATAGTGGACTATGTACTTGGCCTTCGCTCTAGAATGGCAGAGTACATGGAAAAGGCAACCAAAAACCTTGAGGCCAGCCAACAGCTCCAGAAGTTTTGGTATGACCAAAAGGCTGCACTGGTTGAGTTCCAACCAGGGCAGAAAGTCTGGGTTCTGGAGCCTGTGGCTCCCAGGGCACTCCAGGACAAATGGAGTGGCCCTTACCCAGTGCTAGAAAGGAAGAGTCAGGTCACCTACCTGGTGGACCTGGGCACAAGCAGGAGCCCCAAGAGGGTGATCCATGTGAACCGCCTTAAGCTCTTCCATGACAGGGCTGATGTGAATCTGTTGATGGTAACAGATGAGGATCAGGAGGCAGAGAGTGAACCTCTCCCTGATCTTCTGTCATCAGACCCAAAAGATGGCACAGTAGATGGAGTGATCTACTCAGACACCCTCTCTGGCCAACAGCAAGCTGATTGTAGGAGAGTCCTACAACAGTTTCCTGAACTCTTCTCCTTAACCCCTGGTCAGACACACCTGTGTACCCATGATGTGGACACAGGAGACAGCATGCCTGTCAAAAACAAAATCTTTAGACAGTCTGACCATGTTAAGGAAAGCATCAAGGTGGAAGTCCACAAGATGCTGGAATTAGGAGTAATTGAGCGCTCTGACAGCCCCTGGGCTAGCCCAGTGGTCTTAGTCCCCAAACCTCACACCAAAGATGGAAAGAAAGAGATGAGGTTTTATGTGGACTACAGAGGGCTCAATTCTGTCACCAAGACAGATGCTCATCCAATTCCAAGAGCTGATGAGCTCATAGATAAATTAGGTGCTGCCAAATTCTTAAGTACCTTTGACTTGACAGCAGGGTACTGGCAAATAAAAATGGCACCTGGAGCAAAAGAGAAAACAGCATTCTCCACACCTGATGGGCATTATCAGTTTACTGTTATGCCCTTTGGTTTAAAGAATGCCCCTGCCACCTTCCAAAGGTTGGTGAATCAAGTCCTTGCTGGTTTGGAGTCCTTTAGCACAGCTTATCTTGATGATATTGCTGTCTTTAGCTCCACCTGGCAGGATCACCTGGTCCACCTGAAGAAGGTTTTGAAGGCTCTGCAATCTGCAGGCCTCTCTATCAAGGCATCCAAATGCCAGATAGGGCAGGGAACTGTGGTTTACTTGGGACACCTTGTAGGTGGAGGCCAAGTTCAGCCACTCCAACCCAAGATCCAGACTATTCTGGATTGGGTAGCTCCAAAAACCCAGACTCAAGTCAGGGCATTCCTTGGCTTGACTGGGTATTACAGGAGGTTTGTGAAGGGATATGGATCCATTGTGACAGCCCTCACTGAACTCACCTCCAAGAGAATGCCCAAGAAAGTGAACTGGACTGTGGAATGCCAACAGGCCTTTGACACCCTGAAACAGGCAATGTGCTCAGCACCAGTTCTAAAAGCTCCAGATTATTCTAAGCAGTTCATTGTGCAGACTGATGCCTCTGAACATGGGATAGGGGCAGTTTTGTCCCAAACAAATGATGATGGCCTTGACCAGCCTGTTGCTTTCATTAGCAGGAGGTTACTCCCCAGGGAGCAGCGTTGGAGTGCCATTGAGAGGGAGGCCTTTGCTGTGGTTTGGTCCCTGAAGAAGCTGAGACCATACCTCTTTGGGACTCACTTCCTAGTTCAAACTGACCACAGACCTCTCAAATGGCTGATGCAAATGAAAGGTGAAAATCCTAAACTATTGAGGTGGTCCATCTCCCTACAGGGAATGGACTTTATAGTGGAACACAGACCTGGGACTGCCCATGCCAATGCAGATGGCCTTTCCAGGTTCTTCCACTTAGAAAATGAAGACTCTCTTGGGAAAGGTTAGTCTCATCCTCTTTCGTTTGGGGGGGGGTTGTGTAAGGAAATGCCTCCTTGGCATGGTTGCCCCCTGACTTTTTGCCTTTGCTGATGCTATGTTTACAATTGAAAGTGTGCTGAGGCCTGCTAACCAGGCCCCAGCACCAGTGTTCTTTCCCTAACCTGTACTTTTGTATCCACAATTGGCAGACCCTGGCATCCAGATAAGTCCCTTGTAACTGGTACTTCTAGTGCCAAGGGCCCTGATGCCAAGGAAGGTCTCTAAGGGCTGCAGCATGTCTTATGCCACCCTGGAGACCTCTCACTCAGCACAGACACACTGCTTGCCAGCTTGTGTGTGCTAGTGAGGACAAAACGAGTAAGTCGACATGGCACTCCCCTCAGGGTGCCATGCCAGCCTCTCACTGCCTATGCAAGTATAGGTCAGTCACCCCTCTAGCAGGCCTTACAGCCCTAAGGCAGGGTGCACTATACCATAGGTGAGGGTACCAGTGCATGAGCATGGTACCCCTACAGTGTCTAAACAAAACCTTAGACATTGTAAGTGCAGGGTAGCCATAAGAGTATATGGTCTGGGAGTTTGTCAAACACGAACTCCACAGCACCATAATGGCTACACTGAAAACTGGGAAGTTTGGTATCAAACTTCTCAGCACAATAAATGCACACTGATGCCAGTGTACATTTTATTGCAAAATACACCCCAGAGGGCACCTTAGAGGTGCCCCCTGAAACTTAACCGACTGTCTGTGTAGGCTGACTAGTTCCAGCAGCCTGCCACACCAGAGACATGTTGCTGGCCCCATGGGGAGAGTGCCTTTGTCACTCTGAGGCCAGTAACAAAGCCTGCACTGGGTGGAGATGCTAACACCTCCCCCAGGCAGGAGCTGTAACACCTGGCGGTGAGCCTCAAAGGCTCACCCCTTTGTCACAGCCCAGCAGGGCACTCCAGCTTAGTGGAGTTGCCCGCCCCCTCCGGCCACGGCCCCCACTTTTGGCGGCAAGGCTGGAGGGAACAAAGAAAGCAACAAGGAGGAGTCACTGGCCAGTCAGGACAGCCCCTAAGGTGTCCTGAGCTGAGGTGACTCTGACTTTTAGAAATCCTCCATCTTGCAGATGGAGGATTCCCCCAATAGGGTTAGGATTGTGACCCCCTCCCCTTGGGAGGAGGCACAAAGAGGGTGTACCCACCCTCAGGGCTAGTAGCCATTGGCTACTAACCCCCCAGACCTAAACACGCCCTTAAATTTAGTATTTAAGGGCTACCCTGAACCCTAGAAAATTAGATTCCTGCAACTACAAGAAGAAGGACTGCCTAGCTGAAAACCCCTGCAGAGGAAGACCAGAAGACGACAACTGCCTTGGCTCCAGAAACTCACCGGCCTGTCTCCTGCCTTCCAAAGATCCTGCTCCAGCGACGCCTTCCAAAGGGACCAGCGACCTCGACATCCTCTGAGGACTGCCCCTGCTTCAAAAAGACAAGAAACTCCCGAGGACAGCGGACCTGCTCCAAGAAAGGCTGCAACTTTGTTTCCAGCAGCTTTGAAAGAACCCTGCAAGCTCCCCGCAAGAAGCGTGAGACTTGCAACACTGCACCCGGCGACCCCGACTCGGCTGGTGGAGATCCAACACCTCAGGAGGGACCCCAGGACTACTCTGATACTGTGAGTACCAAAACCTGTCCCCCCTGAGCCCCCACAGCGCCGCCTGCAGAGGGAATCCCGAGGCTTCCCCTGACCGCGACTCTTTGAATCCAAAGTCCCGACGCCTGGGAGAGACCCTGCACCCGCAGCCCCCAGGACCTGAAGGACCGGACTTTCACTGGAGGAGTGACCCCCAGGAGTCCCTCTCCCTTGCCCAAGTGGAGGTTTCCCCGAGGAATCCCCCCCTTGCCTGCCTGCAGCGCTGAAGAGATCCCGAGATCTCTCATAGACTAACATTGCGAACCCGACGCCTGTTTCTACACTGCACCCGGCCGCCCCCGCGCTGCTGAGGGTGAAATTTCTGTGTGGACTTGTGTCCCCCCCGGTGCCCTACAAAACCCCCCTGGTCTGCCCTCCGAAGACGCGGGTACTTACCTGCAAGCAGACCGGAACCGGGGCACCCCCTTCTCTCCATTCTAGCCTATGTGTTTTGGGCACCACTTTGAACTCTGCACCTGACCGGCCCTGAGCTGCTGGTGTGGTGACTTTGGGGTTGCTCTGAACCCCCAACGGTGGGCTACCTTGGACCAAGAACTGAACCCTGTAAGTGTCTTACTTACCTGGTAAAACTAACCAAAACTTACCTCCCCTAGGAACTGTGAAAATTGCACTGTGTCCACTTTTAAAACAGCTATTTGTGAATAACTTGAAAAGTATACATGCAATTTTGATGATTTGAAGTTCCTAAAGTACTTACCTGCAATACCTTTCGAATGAGATATTACATGTAGAATTTGAACCTGTGGTTCTTAAAATAAACTAAGAAAAGATATTTTTCTATACAAAAACCTATTGGCTGGATTTGTCTCTGAGTGTGTGTACCTCATTTATTGTCTATGTGTATGTACAACAAATGCTTAACACTACTCCTTGGATAAGCCTACTGCTCGACCACACTACCACAAAATAGAGCATTAGTATTATCTATTTTTACCACTATTTTACCTCTAAGGGGAACCCTTGGACTCTGTGCATGCTATTCCTTACTTTGAAATAGCACATACAGAGCCAACTTCCTACAGCTGTTGTACTGTAAAACCCTGCAGTGAAATGTTCCCTGCATGTATCATTGGAGTGTGGGAGGTATTCGTACTCATGGTTTGGGGAGTCAAGACTCCCAACCCTGCTTGACGCATCGCTTCTAGAGGTGCCCCTATTGGACTAAGGTCCATTAAGGGTCTCGGCTGTTCACATACCTGTTCTCCCTGGGCCATTATTTGTGGAGTTCTAATAGGCCCTCCTCTTATCGCTTCCTGAATCATAACTCCCTGTTCACATGTCCCTGTTTTATCCTGTGCATACAACGGCACCGGGGGACCAACAGTAATAGGTAACGATATAGCGGCAGGTGTCTGACCTGGTCCCAAGCTTCTTGGAGCTGCAACACCATAGGTCTGCTCTAGTGTACCTGGTACAGGTTCTATCGGTGGACCCGCTACGGGGTTATACCCAGGTATCAGCTGTGGCGGTTGAGACACTAGCTTTGGAGTTGACTCAATCTGTATTAACCTTGGCTTTGTATATATCGGGTCTGGCGGCACCACCAAGTTCGTAGTAGTCTCAAGCACTGGGACATCAGGGTAAATTCTTTTTATCTGCGGTGGAGGCTGCAACTGTATCGGCAAGTCTGGTGCAGTGGGTACACTGACACCATTCTGTATCGAGGTTGTATCGCTAGTCTGTACCGTATCAGTAACTCCCTTCTCCTGCGTCTGGTTCCCAGGATCCAAGCTAGTACTTGGAACACTGTCACTCACCGCATACGGTGGTGGACGATCATGTAACAATCTATCCATAAACGCCTCTTCATCTGAATCATCTTCTTCTTCCCAGGACCTTTTATTTTCTTTGGTTTTGCCTGAATCTTTGTCGGTTTTGCAAGAAGCTTTCTTTCCCTGTGTCTCTTCTTCCTGTGTTATTGCCGGGAACAACTTTAACCCATCTACTATTCCTCGTCTCCACATTTTGTTCTCATTGTCCCATCTAGCCTCTGCATAGGATTTTTCTGCTCTTTTCAGTCTTCTGTGAAACCATTCTTGCCTATGTTTAAGAGCCATCAGGTCCCAAATCGCCAAAGCCTCGTATTGTGCCGGTCTCGGAGGTGGTTTCTGTATACTTAACATCCACCTCAAATTTTCTAACACCTTTGGATTAAATGTCCCATGTTCTGGAAACGCTAGACACCCCTCTTTCTCTGTTAATTTGCGCCATTGTTTCATCCATAAACAAGGTGCAACACCCTTTTCCTCCATAACTGTATAAGCTGGAGTACCCTCAGGTGGTGTAGGTTCCCCATCGGTTGCAACAATATATACATCTCCCTTCAAAGCGCTTTTGAATGCCTTGACAAAATTCATTTTTGCAATTCTTTATTTCGTATTTAATCAGAAAAATGGCTTAGTTCCCAGGACGCTCTTCACCTACCCTTTCTCAACCTATTGCCTCTCACGGATGGCAGCCAATCCGTGCGCGACCCCTCTCGGCATCTGACCTATCTCAGCGCGGCACCACTGACGTCACACTCACACACACTGCAGCTGACAAAGTCTTGCGGCTTGTCCACACTTCACGAACAACTCATATAAACTAATGCGAATTATTGCGAGCACTTAAAATGACAACACAAATCTGCCGGTTTACTACAGGAAGGGTAACACATTCCCTTCAGAACTTTACAGAGATTTCACTTTAAGCATCGGCTGCTAATTTCTCCTTCTCAGTTCCCACATACGCAAGCAGAATTCGACCTGCAAATCCTACTCTCGACTTGTCAATGACTCCTTCTAGTGCACTTTAGAACTTGTCAAATCTCCATCGAAGGTTTCACACATGCATCAAAACTCGAAACTTGACTTGTCAACCACGCCCGATTGACCTATTAAACCGTACAGAATACAACATAAACCACATTTATCATCATACTCCGGAGTCTTAGACCTCAATAGGTCCGTATACAACAACCAACCACGTGGATAATTTTGAGCAATAAGCGCTGCATTCACATGAAGTACGCCGACTTCCCTACTCTCATACTGTGGAGTACGCCCACTCCTTCTAAACAACACTTAATTTGGCCTAGACACACGCAAATTTTCACAACCACCTGCAAGATGCATAAGATTTAGTAAGCGCAAAGACCCTACCCACGCATACTATGGCGCCGAGAACATTCCCAACTCATTTAGGCAGGCTCCGAGATCCCGGGAAAGCCATGGCGGACCTAGCAACTCATCATCTCTCCAAATTGCATTATCACAGAAAAACAAATTAAACAATGAAACTCCGTCCTAGGGCCCCCAAGGGCCAAACCGTTGCTCTGCTACCAGAACTGCTAACGCGTCCGTCTATGTTAACTTATACACATCAGGACTCGTTTTAGGTCGATGAATCTTTGGACCCAGTGGTGAGACACCGTAAGATGAGATAACTGATCAATACATCAATCAATATGTCAATAACATTGTCAACATATATCACCACAATATATTTCAATTTAGACATCAATAAACCTTCGGCGCAACCATGACCTTTCGGTCATGAATAACCACACCTTAATGGAGTTTTTGTGAATTTTATTCCCTATTGATTACAATCTAATAGCAAATGTATTAATCTCCAAACCAAGAAGCAAATGAACATAATCACAAGACGACAACCATGATAAGCTTTCAATAATGCAAAGATCAGATGCATAAGACAATCAGGTGAATATCAGCAGATCGCGATACATAGAACCTCCTAAAGGTCTTAGTTCAGCATAGCATTACGACAGTCACGTCAGTTTCGTCAGTCGAGATGAATGCCTCATCTAACCTCAAATTAGCATTAGCATGTTGGGCTTCATGCAAAACAATTTAGAACATCAATTTGGGAAACATCTAATTAAGGTCTCTAATCAAAAACACACAGCAGTTGGTACCTAGAAAGAAAAGGCAAATAAATGAATTTCCATTAGCAACATTATAATTACCCTCCTCAGAATAGGTCAGCATACAGGATCTGTCTTCGTCTTCAGGACATCAGTTAGATCGCCTTCAGTCTATCTAAGTTAAAGTCTAGGGACCCTTCCCTCATAAGGAAGGAAGTGTAATGGGGCAGTCTATGGGCAAGGATGGTTGTCTAAGTCTCAAATCACCAAATAGAGTGACAGAGTTTCTGGATGCAATCAATATCATTCCCTACCTAATGCCCTTTGTCTCTTGTGTCATGGGTTTTTATCCCTTTCCTAAAATACATTCCCCCAAAATTCTATTGGACAGTCACTACACCCCACTATCTGTAACCTATCAAATTATACATTAAGTAATGCATTTGTCATTTCACAATATATCTCAAACTTCTAATTGGTCTTCATAATTGACGTTTTTCGTAGGTGGCACATCCGGGGTTACTTCATTTCCTTGGCACACACATCAGGTCAAGAGTTCTCTTCTCCACGCTTTAATGTCCTTGAAAGTGTCCATATTTCTTTCAAAGTCCATAATTTTATACTAAAAGCTGCTAGCATGCGGATGAGAAAATCTAGCATTGTTGCAAACAAGTAAGGAAAAGAACAATTGCTGGGTCATGGTCTTTTGCAAGTCAGCACACTGGAGAAACAGAAAAATACGCTTTAATATGAGAGTTACACAGCTAGTTCTCGACTCACGCTAACTTAAGATATACAAATTCTAATGAATGCAGTTTTATACGTGTTAATTGTTGTGTTCTCCGATGTCAGGAGAACACTCGCTTTGGGGGCCTGGGACCCGCGGCAGCATGCGCGGACGCGCGGTAGCATACGCGCTGAACAGAGCACACCACACCAAGTGCTAGTAAACGTTCACTGCCTCCGCCCCTCCCTGCAGTGTCTTTTATTACCTTGGTCCCTGACGTCCGGACCATACCACATTGGCCGGACGCCAGAGGGTCACCATTATTCTTTTCTCACATTTAGTGAGGGTCACCACTTCCCCCCCCCGGGACTGGTGGTATCGTCCGGGGTCGGACATAACATTCCTCATCACCTTAAAATAAAACCAAACATGATGATGTCAAACGAATACAAACTGCAAACTCAGGTTCCCAGGCCTGAAAAAGTTATCAAGGTAAAAACACAATTGTTAAACGGAAGGATCCACTTCCCTCGTTCTGTGGCTCCGCTACTCACAGTCATAGTCTTGGAGGTTCCGAGGGGTCGTGATACGGGGTCGCAAATTGTACCTGTTCCCCCCTCTTTTTGTCACAGTCTCAGGTACCTCCGCTTCCGGCATTTCTTCCGACGCTCTCATCCTGAACTCTCGGTTTACCTCACCAGCGTCCTGTGTTCCCTCTTCTTGCTGAGTCTCGGGGCTGCAGAAGACGGTTACCGGGAGACGTAGGCTTCCCGGTGATTCTGGCCTTACCCATTCCTCCGGCTCTTCCTTAACCTCCTCCCTTGAAACCGTCTTTTCGAGGGCAGTCTCATCATAGTTGTATCGTTTGAACCACGATACATTTCGAGTGACCGTTTCCTCATCCTTCTTTGCAGTTACTAGAGTCCCTTTTATTCTCACCACGGCCCAGGGATCAGACTCAAAAAGAGTCTTAAACTTTCCTCCCGGATGTCGATTCTTTATTAATACTCTGTCGCCTACTTGCAGATCTTTCACACACGCTCGTCTTTTCTTAGACATTTTATCATTTTTGGCTTGTCTCTCTCCTAACTTTATTTGCACTTGTTCGTACATCCTGGTATCAGGGCTGATCTGGGGTATTGTGTCTCTGACATTTCGTCTTATACATACCGAGCTCGGGGACATTCCCGTGGTGCTGTGTGGTGTCAATCGATATTCTCGCAGAAATCCAAATATCGCACAGTCTATATTCTTTCCTTGGGCCACGGCGATTCGTATCACTTTGTTTAGGGTTCTCATGAACCTTTCTGCTTCCCCATTGGCTTGAGGCCATCGAGGGGTGATCTTTCGGTGATGAATCGAGTGAGACGCCAGATATTTGGAAAACTCACTGCTCGAGAATGGGGGACCATTGTCAGTCCTCAACTCTTGCATAATTCCATGGGTGGCCATTACTTTTTCCAAACATGGTATCACCTTCTCCGTGGTAGTAGATTCCACCACCTCAACCTCCGGATACTTCGAAAAATCATCAATGACCACTACCATGTGCCTACCGTCTGGTAAGCTCCCTAAATCCGCACTTGCTCTGTACCACGGGGTGGATGGAATCGGTTCTGTGATTATGGGGGACGGGGGATCCGCCGGCCCCACCATTTGGCAAACATGACACTTCTGTATTGTCTGTTCCACTCTGGAATCCATGTCCGGAAACCACACTTTACTTCGCAGTCTGGCTTTGGTTTTTACCATGCCTTGATGAGCAGCATGAGCTAGGTCAATCGTACGCTGTTGGAGTGCCTCCGGAATGACCAGACGATTTCCTCGTAAAAGGCAGTCCTCCGAAGATACAGCCAGCTCATGTCGAACACGAAACAACGCCTGTAAGGCTAGACCTGCCTCCTCCGTCCTGAGTGCCAAGTTTTGTTTCAGCAGATGCCACTTCCCGTTTTGGACACATGACATGGCCAAGCATAACACCTCATCTCGTTGGGTGGCTTCCTGAATTTCTTTCAGCGACATGGGCAGTGGTTTGGATCGTTCTATCACCAGTCGCACATATTCCTCAATCTCTTCTGCTTCCTCCTTCTCTTCCTCTGAGGCTGGTCTGGCATGACGTGATAGGTAGTCAGCAGGGTTTTGAGCGCCCGGCCGATACACCACTGAGAACTGATACCCTTGGAGTTGTAAAATCCACTTCTCTATTCGTGGAGGGGGTTGGGATGCTGTTTTGTTGAACAGCGGGATCAGAGGTTTGTGATCAGTGTATACCAGGAATGGATGACCGTATAGGTATAAATGATAATGGCGGCACCCCCAACTCACTGCTAGGGCCTCTTTCTCTATGTGGGAGTATCTTTGTTCAGTCATCGTTAGTGCTCTGCTAGCATAGGCTACTGGGGCCCATTCTCCGTCTTTGCCCTTTTGGGATAACACAGCCCCCAGCCCGACGGGGCTGGCATCTACTGACAGCTCAGTGTCTCTTGCCGGGTCAAAATACACTAGCGTTGTTTCTGAGGACAGTGCTTGTTTTGTCGCTTGAAACGCTGCCTCCTGTGTCTGATTCCATTCCCAGGGGACGTTTGTCTTTGTGAGCTCTCTTAGCGGGGCTGTGAGAGAGGCTAAGTTCTTCATGAATCTTCCACAGTAAGTCGCCATCCCCAGAAAGCTTCGGACTCCCGTGACAGAGGTGGGGGCAGGCGCCGATTTTATGTCTGCTACTTTCTCCGGGTCAGGTCGAACACCCTGTTCTGAAAAATGGTACCCGAAAAACGCAATGTCCTGTCTTAGGAACTCGCATTTTTCTCTGTGCAAAGTCAGCCCACTTATTTTTAGTCTTTGAAACACCGCCCTGAGTCTCTTTAAATGTGCTTCTATGGTGGGGGCATGTACCAAAATGTCATCACTTACATTGATCACTCCTTCCAGCCCCGCGAGTACCCCCCTTATTGTGTCCTGGAACACTTCCGCCGCACTGGCAACTCCAAAACTGAGGCGTTTGTACCGCCTCAGCCCTACATGTGTGGAAAATGTTGTTATTGCCCGAGACTCCGGGGCTAACATAATCTGATGATAGCCAGCCCGCAAATCCATTTTTGAAAACCACTTTGAACCACTGACTTCCGTCACGATATCATCTACTGTAGGCGTGAGGTGGCGTTCTCTCCTAATGGCCACATTTGGTAGGCGCATGTCCACGCATATACGCACCTCTCCTGGCTGTCTCGGTTTGGTGGTAACCACAATGGGAGACACCCAGGGTGTGGGCCCCTCCACTTTTTCGATAATGTCTGCATCTTCCAGTTTCTTGAGTTCAGCCTCCACTCGCGGTCGGAGGTGAAACGCTATTCTCCTGTGCTTCAGCGCCACTGGCTCTATCGATTTGTCAATGTGCAATCTCACTTGCCTCCCCTTCAGACAGCCAATCCCTCTGAATATCTCGCTATATTCTTCCAGGATGTTATCCAGCGTTCCTATATGTATGCTGAATGCAAATGTTACCAGTTTTAGTTCTTCGGCTGTGCGGCAACTGAGTAGCATCCCTGTACCTATCTTGGCGACATAGACCTTGGCTTGGACTGTGTGTTCTTCATGACTGATCTTTGTTGTAAATACTCCCGCCAGCGGAATCGGCGTAGTTGACCCATACGCGAACACTTGTACAGCCGTTCGACGAAGTGGAGGAGGTTGTTGTAATTGTCTGAATGCTGATTGAGCCAGTATATTGATTGAGGCCCCTGTGTCGATTAGAGCCGTCACTTGATGGTCAGCTATTTTCACTTGGCATTTCGGGGCCCTCTTTCGTGCTCGGCTGCCTGGCTCTGTGGCATGTATTACATACACTGTTCCCTCCGGTTCATCATCGTCATCATCCATGTCCGGAATTACGTCTGGCTGTTGAATGGTTTTGGCCGAGTGATTTCCTCTTTGTCTCTCTGCCTTGGGTTTCGTCCCGGAGCGACATACCTTCGCAAAGTGATTTAGCTTTTGACAGTTCGAGCACTGTTTTCCTAACGCGGGACATCTTCCTTGATGTGGGAACGTCCCTCCACACATGTAGCATTGCCGATGGTTGGTCGCCAACCTTGGTTTGTCTTTCCTTTTTGTAATAGGTCCCGAGTTGATTGTGTTTACTGGCTCCGTTTTGATCACTTGCGTGAGCGCTGACTCCATGTGTGCCGCTCTCACTTTGGACAGTTCTTTTGATCTGCCCATTGTTAACATGTCAGCCATTGCCATGCCAGGGATTTGCAATATGTGTTCCCTCAGTTTAGTGGAGAAGCAGCCTTGTATAAACTGGGCTCTAATTTCGTCTTCCGGATCTTGTAGAGTGCATGTACTCGCCAATTCCCTTAGTCTTGCATAGTAGGTGTCTACGGATTCTTCCGCTTGCTGTCTGGCTTGGCGGAGTAAAAATCGTTCATAATCTGGATTTGCCATTGGCTCAAAATAGGCTGTAATTGCCCTTTTTAGCGTTCGATAGTTGAACGGGGGCCCCTCCTCCACTACTGTTTTGCTTATTTTGTGTATCATTGCTCCTCCCATGTGCAGGAGCATTGGTCTCTGTCTGTCTGGGTCCAGCGCCATTGCCGCAAAGTAATTTTCTAGGCGCTCTACCCACATTTTCCACTTAGCCGCCTGAGCTGACGGAGGCCCTTCTACTACGAACGGCTCCAATGCTGGGAACGTGGCCATTGTGCTGCCGAGCCGTGTTTTTTTTTTTTTTTTTTTCTCTACTGTCCTCTCTTCAGATTCCCCTGTATTAGCGTTTTCTCCTGTGCTTGCAGTGTATGCCCTGCCACTGGGACCCAGTTGCTGTTCCCTTTGTGCTTGCTGAGGTTTTTTTTTTTTTCTGTATCGGGTGCTGTGAGCTAAGGCTCGCGCCGCCTTTCCTCCTGTTTTATGCCTCCTTTTGCCACTGCCACGCCCCCTTTTCTCACCGTGTGCTCTGCCACCTCGTGGTATCGTTTATTTCCTTCTGTGGGCTTGTCGGAGTGCCGGCTCCCCGTGGCTCCACCTCCTCGCTCCCCAGCCGGCCGTCTCTGCCGCTTCGGAGCTGCGCTAGGAGACGTGTCTCCACGAGACCGCTCCCGACCACGTGTCTCCGCCAGGCCGCTCCGACCCGCGCGGCTGCATACAGCGCTGTCGCTCCTCCGGAGGGATGTCAGTTATCGTATCCCACCCTCGTCGCCAGTTTGTTGTGTTCTCCGATGTCAGGAGAACACTCGCATGCGCGGACGCGCGGTAGCATACGCGCTGAACAGAGCACACCACACCAAGTGCTAGTAAACGTTCACTGCCTCCGCCCCTCCCTGCAGTGTCTTTTATTACCTTGGTCCCTGACGTCCGGACCATACCACATTGGCCGGACGCCAGAGGGTCACCATTATTCTTTTCTCACATTTAGTGAGGGTCACCACTTCCCCCCCCGGGACTGGTGGTATCGTCCGGGGTCGGACATAACATTAATGTGTTCAGTTAGGCATAATATAAATGATTATTTCTTATAGTTGACATTAGTTTACACATATGAATAAGTCTCCACGTTTAATATGTTTCAATGAATAATATTGTTAATGCGGTATTATTAAAACATAAGCATTTCACGTCTATAATATGTAATATTTAAACTACGCTCTATCAGTTGCGTCGACAGTTTAATCAATGTCCAAAGTAAAGTATAAAGAACTTTGCTACAGTAAACTAAAAAATCCGCATTTTATCGCCCAACAGGTCGCAATCAAATGGAGGCAGATTGTAACAAGTGTATTAAATAACAGCAGTTTCCGGTCCACTCGTAAAGGTGGATTTACGGTTTACGCACTTTTAAGCGAAATGTAACCTTCCCATTCAAACATGGATATCGCATGCGTTCGTTGGAGAGGGTATGGAGCGGGATTAGTCTTCTTTCTAGGTCTTTGCGTATCTCTCATCAAGCGTCAGTCTCTAGACTGTGGGTGTTGTGAAATCTCGCGAGTAAGCCCTTTTCCTGGGACTGGGAAACCCCGTTCTAACTCTGATGAGACCATCAGCCATTTTGTGGTTCTGAATCGAAGAAGGGTGTAAACCGAAGAAGAAAGTCCAACCCCTGCCCTGCCCGTGGTCCTACTCCCTGCATCTGAAGCACCGGAGTGTCTTCTTTTACTGCTTTGTTCTCTGTAGGTTCACCAGGAAGCGAAGGAGACAGACTGCCGAGCTCACCTCCAGTTAGAGGCCTTGACGGGGACGCGCATTTCCAACACGAGCTTTGTTTTTACAGGTAACCCAAGGTGCACTCCGGAATCTTGACGTCGGATGGAAGAGCGTCTCGTATTCCTAAAAAACTATTTACTATGAATTTTTAGGTATTTCTGACGCCCTTCTATATAACCATGTTAGAGCTGTGCGACATTCCGCTGTGTATTTACGTCCCCCCTCCCTCTTTAGATGTTGTCTGTAGAACTACCGTTAAGTAGCTCTAGCTGCTGATCGCTAACGAGGTATGGAGGGTCTAACCCTTTGGCCTTCTTGAATATGTTTTTTGCTTATCCACTGACCCAGTTCGTAGGTCTTGCAACTCTGTCCCTGGGGTTGGTTTAGTAGCAGCCCTTCCCTGGTGTGTGTTCTGACAGAGGGTGATTCTAGAGGGTCTAGTCCCAGTATGTACACGTAATAAAGCGTTTTAGGCATTTGTACTACATACGTGGTACAAACTGACAAATTGTATTGTGGGTGCGCGCTTTCCTCACACAAGACCAGGTAGTAAAAGCTTGGTTGTCGGTTCCAAATATTTGCTTTGTGATTTAATTAATTAAGGACTGAAAGTACAGGAACGCTACATGAGTAATAAGTTATTAGAGGTAACTAGGGGAGAAGGCAACTTTTAATTTAATAGATGCCCAGTATTCCGGCAATATAATGAAACACGCGAGTTCGTGCATAAACTAGTAAGTCATACTCGGGCAATGTTGTTGGCTAGCTTTTATCTTATAAAAACTCGTTTCCTCTACAGTTAATCATGATCGTCATTTTAGTTTTTTTCTTACCGCAGCCAGCTATCAAATTATGAAATTAATAGGAAACATCTAGACCTAAGGCACTGTGCCACAATGACGTTCTAGAACAGAAGTCTTCAAATCTTTGCAAGCGAGACCTCCTGACAAATTTCGGAAACCTGGTACCCGAGATTGACAGCCATAAACTCGCCCAATTCCCACAGCAAATCATTTTTACAGTGAGGAAATAGTATTAAATAGTGTTTAGCAACCCAAATGTTCATGTTGGAGGCTTACTACACAGCTCAAAAAAAGTCTCCAAAACGAATGACCCCAAAATGCATAATGGCACATTTTTTCCACAACAAAACATCATGTGGCAAAAATTACTTAGATGAAAACACTTTTCTGAACAAATGTGATGAGTGAAGCCTGTTTTTCTCCAGGGAGATGGTCAGACTGTGGTTGCACCTCATTAATACCCAGATATAGCAGTAAGCAAAAAAAGGTGAACAGTCATGCTTTGCAAATGACCTTCTACTGCGCACCAACATGTGTTGCTGCTTTTTAGTAATCTTTTAATCGTTTCAGCTATACACAATTTTTTTGTTTTGTTAAAATCATCAGGTTATGTGGCACATCTGTAATTATGTGAAAATTGCTGCACAATCACATAATTTTAGTGGCACTGGGTATACCTGCTTTAATGCACTGGCAGCAACTTTAGTGCACAGCGTTAAAGGAGAACCATACTATATTTCATGGGATGCTGATGGCTTGGCTTTTACAAATGCATGGAACTGGAGGTTGCTGAACATAATTCATCTTAATTAAAACATACTATTTACAGTCATTATTGGTGACCTCTAAGTAGGGTGCTTTCTTTAATTGTAGGGGAGGAAGTGGTCCCTTAATTTTCTTTGAAACTTTTCCTTAAAAGTGTTTTATTTTTTACTAAATAAAAACAAATGTTTATATTTTAGCAAAAACGGACTCTTGATAATATGAGTTTGCTGCAGCTGTTGACTTTAGTTTTGATGTCTTTCACCGCCAGGTATCTACATATGGAATAACAGGCAGCTTAAATGATTAACTTAAAAAAAGGTTATTACTCTGCAGGAAAGGCACTATAATACATCATGGAACCTCTATTAGTTAATGCACTGCAGAGGTCTGTGTGTAACCAGAGGGCCACATAATTCAATCTTGGTTGGTGAAGTGGAAAATAGTGACTTGAGTATTCTTTAGTTCGATCAGTCACAGCATGCGACAGAAGGCACTGTGAAATATGTAAGTCATTATTTTAGGTTTGCTTTCCACACAATATAAAATAGACTACTTACTACAAGGTGTGCAAAATGTTTTACCATAAAATGGTGCTTTCAAAATATCGATTTCAGTAATACCCAGACCATAGTCATACATTTCTTTTTAAATAACTGTCCCTTCAACATCTTCTCAGGGGTAGTAAACACTATGTAAATACAATTACATTTAAAAGCATGCACTTCACAGTTAAATTGTAAACTTTTTTTCCCTATCACTCAAAAAGCATAAAATCTGTCATCACAAATTTTCCACTGTTTCGATCAATTATAGCCAGTATGGCTCCCAAGCATACTTTACGTTTGTAGATTACCCTTTACATTTGCAGATTAACTCGTAGCGCATATTTGCATTTCTTTCAGGTAAAACTGGCACTCTGGCAAAAATGCTTATTCAGATGCCTGCCCCTCCCTCGGTTTCACTTAACAGGAGACTCACTGAAGCCACTCTTTTTCCAAAAACAAGACAATTTGGATTTGAGGCAGATGTGAGGCTGCGGAATACGTGCCCCCCCTTTCATGACTCCATGCCCCCCCCACCCCCCCCCTTGAAGTTGCAACCCACAGTTTAAAGACCTCTGTTCTAGAAGTTCTTGAATTTTGCCACAAGGTGTCTCGGTTTAAATGTTATTTCCTGTTAATTATATGCTGAAGATATCAATTATACATTGATAGTAAGTACTTTAATTGGACATGTTTTTAATCATTCTAAGTAAATTGATGTACTCCAACACAAGCCAGGCGGCGGATAGAAAGTATCACACCAGTTTGTTAATGTGAGGTTGTATAGTTGAAAGTATGGTATGGGCAACCAGTTTTCCCAATGTACTTTCCTGATGCTATCCAATATGTGCTATAGCTAAGATAAAATCATAATTCCCTTGTGATTTGACTTGTACATTCGATTCAAATCACATGAAGGCTTGTGGCATTGATGTCCCACTCCCTAAAGGCACAGTGTAGCTTACTCTAGTATTCCTCCCTAGAAACAGTTGCCTTGTATGGTAATTATGCCACTAGCTTTGAATCAGACATACATAACAACGGGATATGCACGTTTTTCCTTCCATTGTGCTTTTCAGCAGGCTTGGACTCCTTGCGTTGCTTTAAAAAAAAAAAAAAAAAAAAAAAAAAAAAAAAAAAAAACTCTGAAAGCTTAATCTAGTTAATAGTGCAAGAGGAATTAAGCAGTCAGGTAAGGTTATGGTTGTGTAACCAATGCAGAGGAAGAACTTTATTTACCGGAGGCTTTTGATTTTTCTGTAGACTAAACACATTTACGTAAGTATTGCAACTGTTTGACTTTGTAGTTTTAGGGATTTTTAGAATTATGTGTTGAATTGTCTGTCTCTTGTGCAGTGGAATGTTGCCATTGTTAAATTGTACGCGATCATAGTCTTCCCCATTAGCGTTTAGGAGAGTGGGACTGTTGAGGTTATTGTTTATGTAGACATTGCTCCCAGGTAATGGCTGGCGGAAATATCAAGGGAGTTGCAGGCTCCAAGAGAATTTGTACTGCTGTTAGATAAGAACTCCTTTTTTTTTTTTTTTTTGAGGTCTTGCCTGCACGCGGGCTTGTGCGCATGTTTGCAAAATCTTTTGTTATTTAAAAAAAAAAAGCTTACGAGAGGATTGGAACTAGCCCCTTGCTTACCTGAACTTACCATTGGCTTACTCCAAAGTCGCTCTCATACACGTGCTTCGGATGGGCCAGGATGTCTTCTTCACGTCACTTCCTGTCATTGTCTTCTTCGCCGAGCTTGCCATCAAGTTGCCTGTAGTCCTAGTACTCCTTCCGGTCACTTACGTTTTCTATACTGGCCAGGGTTCTTTCTGCTGCTTGCGACGCTGAAGGTACTTCTTTTTTTCTTTCTGCATTCCGTCTTCTTTCTTCACTGATGTTGTCTTTCTCTTTTGCTGTTTTCTCCTCTCATGCCGACTTCATGCTTCGCTGCTGTTTTTTTTTTCTTTTTTTTCGGACACACTGTCTTCTTCAGTCTTCTTTACCGCATGCCTACTTTTGTCTTCATTCCTGTCTTGTTTTCTGTCTTGCATGCTGTCTTCTGGCTAGTAGGTGTCGCCGTTTTCTTTTTTTTGTATCTTACTGGCTTACAGATATTCGAAAAATGTTATAATAATGTTTGATTTCCAAAATATAAGACAAACATAACATTTTTCAAATATATTTAAACCAGTTTGATTAAAAAAAAAAAAAATACAAAGACGAAACTATTGGCTTTGCCAATGCTTGTTTAATTAATATTATTGCTTATGTAACTTTTTTTTTTTTTTTTTTTTTTTTTTGTCCAATCTAAGACAGTGGCAGACACATGAGGTCAAGTGTTTTGGGCAGTTGTAGGAGAAAACAGACACAAGGGATGTGTGTAATCTATTTGTGGAAGGAATGCTTTAGGTTTCCTCAAATGGAGTGTTTTATCTTATGACCATAAACCAGTGTGATGCCCCTGAAGGTGCTGCCAGCTGTGTGTGTTTCTGCAGTCCCAAGGATACTACGTAACAGTGGTATAGATGATGTATAGGGCATAATCCCCGCTATTTTGCACCGTTGGGCAAGATGTTGAAGGGCTTTCTGGGGATATCTTTAATTGTGGCAGATGTGACGGTGGGGCTCTGAAAAGACGATACATCTGTGTTTTGCCTTATTTTGTTCGTGACATTGGGTGGTATGTATCCCTCATCTTTTTAGGTCTTGCATGAGACAAAGCATGCCCTGCCTCTTTGGAGACATTTTGCTAGCTTACAGGGAGAGCTAAAAGCATATCTATTGCTTCCTATTGGTTGACCACATTGTCACTTTAATTTCCTTGTTCTCATTGATCAGCGTATGCCGTCTCCACTTCCTCTGTGTGTTTGTCCCTCCTCTGAAGCGTGGGTCCAAGTACTGTTTCCTTCCATTTCTCACCCTTTCGGGTCTATGCTTTTTATTTATTTTGCTTTAGTTGCAGTGCTCCATAACAGTGCATGTGCTTGCTGACTGTCTCCCTCCTGTCCTTCTATCCCCTCCGTGTTGTTGCTTACCCACCTCCGGCCACTCATTTTATTGCTCCCCTCTCACACATTGGTGGTGGTGGTTCTCACAAACCCAAGATTTTAAACATCAGAATTTCAGTGTGGGTCTGGTAAATTTTTATATGTTTGAGGTTTCTGGCCTGTTTTAAAGCAGTTTTTGGCTGCTAATAGTACGCTGCTGTACACAGGTGCAACGACCGGCAGTTAAAATGCATGTTTCTCTTCACAAATTAAAGGTGTGACCTGCCGAAATTTAACAGACCTCAAGGTATTTAACACATCTGGTGATTATCGGATACGTTAAATATATTTTAACTTGTAATAGAAAATCATGTTCTAGCAGGCATTTACGCACATTTAGGATACTCCAACCACATCATCATCAGGCCTCTAAGAAGGGTGAAGGACTGCACCTGAGGAGATATTAGTGACAGGATTATACATTGTTGCAGTTTTGTTATTTTATGCAGCACCAACATGTAGTTTTCAGCGTCTTTGGTGTGCCACACAGTCAGGGGAAGGCTAATGTTTAACAATTAGGTTTGCTTTTTTGACTTGACCTTATAGTGCAACCACTTATAGTCTGCGACCACTGGATATCTTGTGTTTGATTGAAGGGTGGGTATGGCGGTCTCACTTAGGAAAGCAGCCGAAATGGATGAGGAGAGAGTCGGTGTAGGTTTATGGAAATAGTTCACCTGTGGCAAACTCAGACGAACGACTGTCCTCATCCCCCAAAAAATAATCAGTAGATAGACATCTGACATAGCAACATGGATATGCCCCCCTCCAAGCAATTACTCACACAACCTCTAGCCTTGGCTCATTTTAGGGAACTCAGGATCTCTTGAGAGAAACTTTGGATAAAGCAAAGGTTTTACAACAACTATCTAAAGTTCTTACTACAGTGTGAAGTGCTTTACTGCCCTTGGGCAGAGTGTCCGCTATAGGCGCGTTCTCTGACTGTCAGACAAGGAGTGTTGTTTTGTAGGCTTAAAATCACGTCATGCATACACACTGTCTGTGGGGACGCTGAAGCACACATTACAATCTTGGCGACAGTGAAACTTTCGAGTAAAATAGAGCAATAAAGTGGTTCTACTGGACCTTTTCCATCCCTGCCAGCTGAAGGGGTGTCACTGGGGTTCTGTGTAATATGATTGGAAAAGACGCTGCATTCTCAAATGTTGAAGTCTGTATGCTTGTGGACATGCATATTTACAATGTTCTTTATTTTAGCAACAAGGAATAAGTAAAGAAAACAACTTGGATTACAATCCCTAGAGTGGGTAAAAACATGAATAGCTTTAAAATGGGCAACCCATTTCTCTTCACCAATATTGGACCCTAAAAAAAAAAAAAACATTTAAACCATTAGTCAAGGCTTTTGTCGGCTTAGGCCTATTAATGGTTTTCCAAAAGTCTCCTGTATCTTTAAGTTGGATAACTTCCATCAGCCTATCCCAGGTGTCCTGTTTAATGGTTCGCCTTATGTTCCTAATGGTTGATCAGTAGGCAGCACGACACACTGCTACTTTCTCCTTATCTCTAGGGACGAATGCTAAAGCATGTCTAAGGTGCCTATTTGGTTTCCTTCGGTCCCTATAAAACCACCCTGGTTCTAAGTTATACTTCACTTGGCAGAGGAGTGTTTGTTCCAGCTCTATGGTCAAAATATTGAATGTTCTCAAGAGTCACTAGGCTGGATCTCCTCCATCAAAACGTTCGGAACTAAGGATAAATTAGTTTTAACCAGTAAGGTTTAAGGGATTGGCAGTAGCCAGCATCCGCCACCTGAGCCTCAGTACTTGATCATGGGGGTGAACAAACAGCCACAGCACTGGCTTGGTTGAAGGGTGGCTAGTTCAGGTAACACTAATATAGTGTAAGGAAATGCCTCCTTGGCATGGTTACCCCCTGACTTTTTGCCTTTGCTGATGCTAAGTTTTGATTTGAAAGTGTGCTGAGGCCTGCTTACCAGGCCCCAGCACCAGTGTTCTTTCCCTAACCTGTACTTTTGTTTTCACAATTGGCACACCCTGGCATCCAGGTAAGTCCCTTGTAACTGGTACCCCTGGTACCAAGGGCCCTGGTGCCAGGGAAGGTCTCTAAGGGCTGCAGCATATCTTATGCCACCCTGGGGGCCCCTCTCTCAGCACAGACACAGTGCTTGCCAGCTTGTGTGTGCTGGTGAGGACAAAACGAGTAAGTCGACATGGCACTCCCCTCAGGGTGCCATGTCAACCTCACACTGCCTATGCAGTATAGATAAGTCACCCCTCTAGCAGGCCTTACAGCCCTAAGGCAGGGTGCACTATACCATAGGTGAGGGCACCAGTGCATGAGCACTGTGCCCCTACAGTGTCTAAGCAAAACCTTAGACATTGTAAGTGCAGGGTAGCCATAAGAGTATATGGTCTGGGAGTCTGTCATGCACGAACTCCACAGCACCATAATGGCTACACTGAAAACTGGGAAGTTTGCTATCAAACTTCTCAGCACAATAAATGCACACTGATGCCAGTGTACATTTTATTGTAACATACACCCCAGAGGGCACCTTAGAGGTGCCCCCTGAGACCTTAACCAACTACCTGTGTAGGCTGACTGGTTTTAACAGCCTGCCACACTCGAGACATGTTGCTGGCCACGTGGGGAGAGTGCCTTTGTCACTCTGTGGCTAGTAACAAAGCCTGTACTGGGTGGAGATGCTTATCACCTCCCCCTTGCAGGAACTGTAACACCTGGCGGTGAGCCTCAAAGGCTCACCCCCTTTGTTACAGCACGCCAGGGCATTCCAGCTAGTGGAGTTGCCCGTCCCCTCCGGCCACGGCCCCACTTTTGGCGGTAAGGCCGGAGGAGATGATGAGAAAAACAAGGAGGAGTCACTGGCCAGTCAGGACAGCCCCTAAGGCAACCTGAGCTGAGGTGACTCTGACTTTTAGAAATCTTCCATCTTGCAGACGGAGAATTCCCCCAATAGGGATAGGAATGTGACCCCCCTCCCCCTGGGAGGAGGCACAATGAGGGTGTAGCCACCCTCCGGGCTAGTAGCCATTGGCGACTGCCCTCCCAGACCTAAACACACCCCTAAATTCTGTATTTAGGGGCTCCCCAGAACCTAGGAACTCAGATTCCTGCAACCTAAGAAGAAGAGGACTGCTAAGCTAAAAAACCCTGCAGAGAAGACGGAGACACCAACTGCTTTGGCCCCAGCTCTACCGGCCTGTCTCCCCACTTCTAAAGACACTGCTCCAGCGACGCTCTCCCCAGGGACCAGCGACCTCTGAATCCTCAGAGGACTGCCCTGCTCTAGAAGGACCAAGAAACTCCTGAGGACAGCGGCCCTGTTCACCAAAGACTGCAACTTTGTTTCAAAGGAGCAACTTCAAGACAACTGCGTTTCCCGCCGGAAGCGTGAGACTTGCTACTCTGCACCCGACGCCCCCGGCTCGACTTGCGGAGAAACAACACTTCAGGGGGGACTCCCTGGCGACTGCGAGACTGTGAGTAGCCAGAGTTGTCCCCCCCTGAGCCCCCACAGCGACGCCTGCAGAGGGAATCCCGAGGCTCCCCCTGACCGTGACTGCCTGACTCCCAGATCCCGACGCCTGGTAAAGACTCTGCACCCGCAGCCCCCCGGGCCTGAAAGATCGGAACTCCAGTGCAGGCGTGATCCCCAGGAGGCCCTCTCCCTTGCCTAGGTGGTGGCTACCCCGAGGAGCCCCTCCCTTGCCTGCCTGCATCGCTGAAGAGACCCCTTGGTCTCCCATTGATTTCCATTGGAAACCCGACGCGTGTTGGCACACTGCACCCGGCCTCCCCCGTGCTGCTGAGGGTGTACTTTCTGTGCTGACCTGTGTCCCCCCCGGTGCCCTTCAAAACCCCCCTGGTCTGCCCTCCGAAGACACGGGTACTTACCTGCTGGCAGACTGGAACCGGGGCACCCCCTTCTCCATTGAAGCCTATGCGTTTTGGGCACCATTTTGACCTCTGCACCTGACCGTCCCTGAGCTGCTGGTGTGGTAACTTTGGGGTTGCTCGGAACCCCCAACGGTGGGCTACCTTGGACCCAAACTTGAACCCCGTAGGTGGTTTACTTACCTGCAAAAACTAACTTAACCCCCCAGGAACTGTTGAAAATTGCACTGTCTAGTTTTAAAATTGATATATGTGAAGACTGTATATGCTATTTTGATTATTCAAAGTTCCTAAAGTACTTACCTGCAATACCTTTCATTTGAAGTATTACATGTAAAATTTGAACCTGTGGTTCTTAAAATAAACTAAGAAAACATATTTTTCTATACAAAAACCTATTGGCCTGGAATTGTCTTTGAGTGTGTGTTCCTCATTTATTGCCTGTGTGTGTACAACAAATGCTTAACACTACTCCTTTGATAAGCCTACTGCTCGACCACACTACCACAAAATAGAGCATTCGAATTATCTCTTTTTGCCACTCACTATCTTACCTCTAAGGGGAACCCTTGGACTCTGTGCATACTATTCCTTACTTTGAAATAGTGCATACAGAGCCAACTTCCTACAGATAGCCTCAGTGGGGTGAGGAGCGCTAAAAGCTTGTGCTGAAACAGTGGTCGCTTCAATAATTTTACCCATAGATGCAGAGAGAAAGACCTAATCGATAACAGAACCTGAACCTCACTGTTTGAAAATGGAAGGATCTGTGTTCTCCTGGTTCCGTTCTATTGCATACCCCAGCCTCAAGTAAAAAATGTAATTAGCTTCCAATCCCCTTGATTAGTGAGCCCCACTTCCCACAGCCCCTGAAATGGCTTAAACACTGTGGCACTTAATCCTATTTTAGCGCTACAATCCCACCCCTCATTAAAGTGTTAAAATCATTTTTAAATCTTCTCTTGAAACACTGTCACAAAGAAAAAAATCCTCTAAGTTTCAAGAGGAATCTTTATGACCTGAAGAATTGTAAAAGTTAAAGAGGCAAACTTAAACCCCCCCAATTCTGAATACCCGGGTGAATATGGTAGACTGGATAGATTCTGAATTTACATGTCCTGCAGACATAGATTGTCTAACTCCCACTAGCCCTTCTCCTCAGCAGCCTCCGGGTGGGCACACTAGAGCACTGGAAATCTTCCCAAGTGAAGAAGTCCAGGCACCAAGTGTCTCAAATGGGATCAAAACCAGATATAATCAGTCCAGTCTTCATTATCTATTTTGGAGGCTAACCCAGGCACGTTCTAACAGACAAGTTTGTCCCCACAGATGGGAACACAGTGACTTCCTTTGGGGTTGGAGAGGCCCTTCTAGGGTCCCCATAGTAGGTTCACGCACTGAAGACATCAGCCAGCAAATTAAATGTCACTAGGATTTGAGGGGGAACCTGGCACCTGAGGAAAACACCAATTGATCTCAAAACATTTTTAAATGAGTTGAGATTTCTAAAGATGAGAATCTGTTATAGTAGAAGATGCCCGAATCAACCCTCGGGGGTACTATTTGACAGTTCAGATCAAATTGATAAAGTGGCTGATTTCCACATGGATTTAGGTGCAGGGGGGTGAAGGAAGGAAAAAAAAAAAGGCCCTTATTTTTACGTTGTTTGAAGAACTCTGTTGGCGGGTCATCCAGTTTAGGGACGTTCCCCAGAACCACCACAAAAGGACAACGCTTGGGTGGTAAATCAAAACAAGAGGAGGCATTTAAGCATCTGGGAGGAAGGTTTAAGTTTACTCCAGGAGGATTGCATCCCTGGTTCTGCCTCCACCCACTCAAAGGCTCATTTGCAGGGAGGTAAGTCAAGGGGCTCTCGGGATTTACTGGGAGCAGGCTGTAAACCAAGTGCAAAGGGGCCCAAGGCATCTCCAGCTTCAATAGAAGATGATGTGGAGGGGGGCTACCAAGGGCACGTTTGGGGAAGTCATCAACACAGTTGACACCAAAAGCCTGCCCGACTCGCACACAAATGAGATCTTTGTGACTTCAATCTTTTCAAGACTAATAATCAGTGATGCCGAACAGGCTTTCAAAGTATCAGCAGGGTGTGCCATGAGAGGACCCCAGGGAATTGCATTCATGGGGTCAGAGGGGCCACCACCCATATCCATGGAGGGACTTGGTTTAGTGTCCTTTTAGATCTGTCTTCCTAGTAATGTTTACATTTTTCAGCTTACACTTGGGTGCAAATCTCCGTCCATGGAGTGACTCCTGTGCCACCAGGCTGACCCAGTGGGCTGTGGGCCATTGATAACTAAAGATACTGAGGAAGCTATGCAGGTCAAATCAGGCACAGTTACCAAAAGGAAATTTGGAGGGTTAGCTGAATACAGGGAAATAAAACTCTTTGCCAAGTCTATCTCTTTGGTAACAACCCCCACAGCCCTGGTGAAGAAATTGTCTATGGTTGCACAGTTGGCTGTCGTAGGGGCTTTGGTAAGCGTAACCTTCCTCTTTTCCCGTCTCCCAAGCTGAAAAACACATAAACCAGCAAAAAGCTGAAAAGCGGAATAAAAGTCGGTCACTCTTAAAACCCAGAACCTTATTGAAGTTCAGAGTGGGCTCAGCCTTGCACGTCCATGGACAGACTCAGGTGGGCCTGCTTTTGACCCTTGCGCCTCCTGCTTTGCGTGGAAGCTATAGCCGATATATAGCATCCAACTGGTGCTGCACTCCTCCCACCTGCTTTCTGGTGAAAGGGTACTTGAGGCTTGAAGTCCTGCCCCAGAAGCAAGTGCATGTCTTGGTCACATGAGCAGTAATCCTTCATTGAACAAGCACTGTAAAAGCAGTACGTCTTCCTAACTTGAGAGCGATTGGCTTTGTCAGTTGTTTTTTTTTACCTTTATTTTTTTTAAGCCATGTTGTACAAAATTGTGGCTGCTGTGCATCAGGGCTGAAAGTAAAGAAAAAAACAGTGTGACGTGTCAAATGGCTTTTTTTCTTTGTTTTCAGCAGTGATATATGGCAGTTGTACTGCTGTTCAACATGGCTAAAAAAATCAAGAACCAAAAGTTCTTGTCTGGGTAAGACCCTATTTGCTTCACAAATACTTGTTTGTTTTGCATTGGACTTTGAGATAATCAAACCTTTCTAATGTGTAATGAAAAAGACCACACTCTTGTATTTGCAGGATGCCTTGAACTAATCCACTACAAGGATCTTATTTTTCCAAATTGTCCAGTTGTCAACCAGCGTTCAAATGGCATCAGAAGTAATAAATAGTTCTTGGACAAAAAATGTGATAGCTCAGTGGCTAAACTGCTTAATTCCATATATGTCAAATCGGAAGCCGTTGCTTCATGTGGTGTTGGTTTTTGAAATTATTGCCAAACACTTCTGCAGTAGGTGGAAAACTGAATTTATAAAATGTCTCCTTATCTGTCCACTCTACATGTATTTTACCTTCCTCTGTTGGTTCACTGTGTGCTAATGATACTTTTAATATGCACATTAAGTATTATGAATGTTGGTTTGGCCAAACATTGCCGACATCAGTTAACTGAATAACTTAGTTTCATCTTAGTATGTTCTTTGACTGTCCGGCTTAAATCCAATTTCTATAATTGTATGAAAATGTGACCAAGCTGGACAGGTTCTGGTTTTGTCCTGCAAAATCAGTTGGTACGTATCCAATTGGTGAAACCTACCGTGTAGCATTCTTCTCTTGTAAAGTGTGTATTGGGATAGATAAGGTTAATTGAAATCTGATGTTAGCCGTTTACATACTATATATATGCTGTAATTACTGTGTAGGATCAGCAAGTTCTGGGCCCTCTGGGCAGTTCTAATGTGGCTATTGAGCCCTAGAAACTGCTAAACGTTTTATTTTACTAATTTGAATTGCACCGTAAAGCAGATAGATTCATTTGGTAATACTAGCTTTGGGCTTGGCAGTACTTGCCTTAGTGTAGTTGTTTATAGTAGAAAATGTACCTTTGTATTTTGCCTTGGGTAGAATGAATGTACTACACAAGCTTTGAGTCCGGGGAGTGGCAGTCAAGCATTTAGTCCCAATTTTCTTTAATTCAGAATTTTTGCTTTTGTAGGCATGTTGTACCTGTTAGGAAGTTAAAGTTGTTAAACATTGCATCCTATTTTCATTGACATAATGTAACGAATCTAAATCGTTTTTTGGACCATGATTGTATGCTTGTTTAGGAAACAACTGGAAGAATAATTCATTAGTTGATTACGCGTCTGTCCTCTTTGAGCAACGTGTATACACTTAATTTTGGGCAACAGAAACTGATTTTAATCTTCAATTGTAATAAATATAGTGTGGCTTTAGCAAAGTCAAACAAGGAATTTGTGAACAAATGGGATAGTTTTCTCCTTCACCTCCCGCGCCTGCTACCTTCTATTGCCAACCTCTTCCTTTTCTTCATATCACCTCTGACCCTGATCTTAAAGTTGTAGGTATTGTGGTGAAAAATACATTTGCATACCTTTTTAAATATCTTTAACAACTTGTTTAATACCAGTTACCAATTTGAGTCACTCCATTATACAGACAGACTTGCATTATACCAGAGATTGATCTTTATCACAGAATATTGCACTAGTCAAAAAAGTGCAAACCAGTTTAAAATCAGTTGCACCACTTTAGTATTAATTTACTTAATTTCTAAAAGGAGTTTGAGGCCCTCCCGTTTATTATTCATTAACCTCGTGACAGTCTTCTTTGCTGCCTCCTAATTGACCACTGCTTGTGAGCTTCGCTTCCTCTTGCGTATGAAGCATGGAGCAGCTACTGATTTAGCTTGATTTGTGTCCTTTCACTCTGTCCACTGCTTGTGCTGTGATTCCGGTACTCCTTTTTTTTTCTTTCCTTTATTTGCTTCTTCCCCTCCCACCCCCCATGCTCCTGCTGCTTCTTCTGACGCCTTCTGCTGTTGTCAGTGTTAATTCCTTCATCAGTCAACCACACCCTCACACTCTGTGTTGTCTTGCCCCCTGCCCCCATTCGACAAAAAAAATTAACGTGCAACGATGACATCACTGCTGGTCATGTCATAATGCTTTTTTTTATTACTGTCCTGTTTCTGCTCTCATTTTCAGTCTTTCCCATTACTGTTGCCAGTATTGCCTAGCCCCAATCGCCAGAAAAATCATGAAGTGCTGTGATGCGGCAAGTATTGGCTGCATCATAGTGCATTTTTCTCACGTTAGTTTTAGCCGTGCTGCACAGCCGCGCTGCTATACAACATTGGCTAAAAGATATTGGCTGTCAATAGCTCTTGCATAGGTGAGGCCCATATTCTTTGCCATTGCTTGTTGTTTGTAGGCAAAACACAGCAAGCATGCCTCCCAGGTGATAAGACTGAAGCTCTTACACAAATTTATTATTGTCAGTGATTCTTACCCTGTGGTCCATGGACCGCCAGGGGTTCTGTGACTCCTATGTGGGGGTGGGGGGGGGGGGGGGGGTATAAGGTGGTTTCTGCAACTTTGTAGAAAAGTAAATAATATATTGAGAACGTTTACATAAAGAAGTAAAATGGAAGATGTGAAAACGTTTTATTTAATGTGAATTTGGAGGCTAACACTAAGTTGGCATTTTTAGGTTTATTTTGTTGGAGCTGCACAAGTACTACAAACACAGTATACTGTGGACAAAGGGTCTTCTTAATTTGAGCACCGATCCAAAAAAAAAAAAAACCATTTATTAAGAGGAAATTAGACTGTGATGTGCTAGAGCAGTGGTTCCCAACCTGTGGTCCTGGGGGTCCGCGACTGCTTAGAAAATTAAATAATATTAAAAGATTAAGCCCCAGCAGTCAGTGGAGGGGGTCCTCGGATTCTAATAATGATTCAATGGGGTCCCTGGGTTCCAGGAATGATAAAGTGGGGGTCCACAGAAGTCAAAAGGTTGGGAACCACTGTGCTTGAGTTCTTTTTCTCTCTTTTTTTTTTTTTTTTTTTTTTTTAAATAAATAAAAAAACAAATGTAGAAAAACTCCAACTGTTCCATGAAATATTTAATTTTCTGTTTTTCCACCTTTCGAAATTTTAAAAATCCTAATGTATTTGCTTGCTGTATAAATTTGTTTCTATATTGTTTGTTCTATTGTAGAAATTGCATTGGGGTCCTTTGCTTCCAATAGTGACTCAGTGGGGGGTCCCCAAATTCCTTTAATGATTCAGTGGTTGTTCACATCAGCCAAAACGTTAATAACACTGTTTTAGGTTATTGCTGCTAAAAGGGATTCCAAATACTACAGCATCGCGGGAATGCACTTCACACAAGACTACTAAATGTGGTTAGCTTATTTTTATTCTTTATTTAACAATAACAAAATTAAATTTGTATTACTTGTTGCAGAAGATTAAGTTGACCTATTATGGCCTAGTGACATTTCTGCTCCCCCAAACCCCCCCCCCCCCCGCCCCCCCCCAGGCCGGCTGAGCTAGAGGCCAAAATCTTTGCAAAAAACACCTCTGTTTTCTGTGGAAAAAATGTGATGTGTCCACGTTGTGTTTTGGGGCATTTCCTGTCGCGGGTGCTTGGCCTACCCAGACAAGTGAGGTATCATTTTTATCGGGAGACTTGGGGGAGGGGGGTAGCTGGGTGGAAGGAAGTTTGTGGCTCCTCTCAGATTCCAGAACTTTCTGTCACCGAAATGAGAGGAAAGTGTTTTTTGGCCAAATTTTGAGGTTTGCAAAGGATTCTGGGTAACAGAACCTGGTCAGAGCCCCACAAGTCACCTCATCTTGGATTCCCCTAGGTTTCTAGTTTTAAAAAATGCACAGGTTTGGTAGGTTTCCCTATGTGCCGGCTGAGCTAGAGGCCAAAATCTACAGGTAGGCACTTTGCAAAAAACACCTCTGTTTTCTGTCAAAAATTGTGATGTGGCCACGTTGTGTTTTGGGGCATTTCCTGTCGCTGGTGCTAGGCCTACCCACACAAGTGAGGTATCCTTTTTATCGGGAGACTTGGGGGAACATAGAATAGCAAAACAAGTGTTATTGCCCCTTGTCTTTCTCTACATTTTTTCCTTCTAAATATAAGAGAGTGTGTAAAAAGAAGTCTATTTGAGAAATGCCCTGTAATTCACATGCTAGTATGGTCACCCCGGGATTCAGAGATGTGCAAATAACCACTGCTCCTCTACACCTTATCTTGTGCCCATTTTGGAAATACAAAGGTTTTCTTGATAGCTATTTTTCACTCTTTATATTTCAGCAAATGAATTTCTGTATACCCGGTATAGAATGAAAACCCACTGCAGGGTGAAGCTCACTTATTGGCTCTGGGTACCTAGGGTTCTTGATAAACCTACAAGCCTTATATATCTCAGCAACCAGAAGAGTCCAGCAGACATAACAGTATATTGCTTTTAAAAATCTGACATTGCAGGAAAAAGTTACAGAGTAAAACGTAGAGAAAAATTGCTGTGTTTTTTCACCTCAATTTCAAAAAAAAAATTTCAGTTGTTTTCTGTAGGAAACCCTTGTAGGATCTACACAAATTACCCCTTGCTGAATTAATAATTTTGTCTACTTTTCAGAAATGTTTAGGTTTCTGGGATACAGCATTGGTTTCACACCCATTTCTGTCACTGACTGGAAGGAGACTGAAAGCACAAAAAATCGTAAAAATGGGGTATGTCCCAGTAAAATGCCACATTTGTGTTGAAAAATTGGGGTTTCTGATTCAAGTCTGCCTGTTCCTGAAAGCTAGGAAGCTGGTGATTTTAGCACCGCAAACCCTTTGTTGATGCCATTTTCAGGGAAAAAAACACAAGCCTTCTTCTGCAGCCACTTCTTCCCATTTAAAAGAAAAAAACACGAAAATGTCACTGTATTTTGTAATATTGAGTTGTCTGATCCCTTGGTATATCAACCTAGGCAGCCCCGCGCCTCGCTTTTTCTCATCTGTATTATATAGGCTATGCACAACACCTGACTGGTGCACCCACATTGGGTGTGGGTCTTTTGGGGGTGGGGTGGGGGGGAGACTGTGTTTAGGAATAACCTACTACTACACACCTGCTGCAGAGTATTTTGTGTGCCCAGCTTTCAGGCAGCAATTAAAAAAAAAAAAAAAAAAAAAAAAAAAAATGTCAAGTTGCCTCTTGTGATTAATGTCCCTGCTAGAGAGAGAGAGCAAAGTTTTGTATGGTGGCTATTTTGACCATAAAGTAGCACAGAAGGTTAATATGCTTGCTACTAAGAACGTATATCATGCAGATCACAGATCTGTCTATTGTGTGGACAGCTTATTCGAGTGCTGCTTTTGTCACAGGTTCTTTTGTTACCACAGTGACTATTACGAACTGTCACCAAAGAGCTGCTTGCAAACTGCATAAAATGGGTTAGGATGTTTTTTTTTTTCTCCCAAACTTTATCTATCCCTAATGTTGCTAAAATTGTTCATTTGGATCGATAAACTTTCTTATTAGTAAAGTCAGCCTTTATTAATGCTTTAAAACAAAATGTATGTGATAGTGGGGCTTTGGAGAGATTAAGGGCACTTTTGCCCTGTTGTAATGTGAGAATCCGAGGGGTGTGTGTGTGCCAAAAAATGTTTGTCTCACATGGCTCCACCTGCGCCAGAGCTAGTACTGGATATACCTTATGCTTTCCTGCCCACACTACCAGTGCAGTTATCTCCGTGGACATAGGTGATATCAGTGCACATGGGTGGGGAGAGTGTTTACCCCTTAATTCTTGAAAACTGAGAGACAGAAATCCAACCCACAGACTTTGAATCTAAAATTCATGGCCCTTTTATTTGCCAAATGACCAAGGTTCCTGCCGCTCTTGAATTTGACAAGCCTCAACACTGAGCATTTTGGAAAACATGACAGGATATGCTCCTTCCAGTGGTGCGGAAAAGCCTACTCCTTCCAGTAGTTGCTAAAAGCAAAGTGGGTTACACTGCACCCTGATATGGAATCTAGTGTGTAAATAGTGACTTGTATGATTGTTGGCTAGCACTTTTTGAGTCTTATGGTTTCCTAATCATGGGGTAGGGTGCAACTAACAGCCGTTTTTATTGACATTGGAAAAATGAACTGCAGAGTTATTTTTGCTGGATTTGAATTGTATGACATGCAAGTTGTGCAAAAATTGCAATAGACCATAGGTACTCACAAACGTTTCTCAGGGAGGGGCCAAAGAGTACACTCTAAGGCAGTGGTCTCCAAACGTTTTAATTCCGCCCCCCCCCCCCCCCCCCCATTTGAAAAATAAAAATCATTGCCCCCCCCCTCAGAATTTTTCACAAATATTTCATAAAAGTAGCAATGTTTAAATATGTCTAGACGTATTTAAACATTGCCGTTAAGTACTCTTGCCATTTTAAAAATGCAATAACCTGTTTCTGCTTTAAACAGAACACTATCTGCCTAATGTATCTTTTGGCCATAGCCTGATGTCCCATACCCCCTGGGATCACTTCAGGCCCCCTTAGGGGGGCCCGACCCCTGCTCTAATGTATGACTGGGGGCCACACTGATGTCTAGTGGGGAGGATAGATATGAAGTCTGGAAGAAACCATACTAGAGATTCAGAGACTACAACAATATGGTTAGGCTGCTTACTTCTTTCAAGAAACCTTTCACAAGATTATCCGGAAAGGCTGCATTTATTTAAAAAAAAAAAAAAGTGATGCATGTGCAGGGCTGATATGTAACTATAAAGTTTGATGATTATTTTACAAGGGGCACCCTCAAAGCAAACCTTTTCCAGACATCTCTCACTTGGCAGCAGACAATGGTGCTCACTGTAAATGTATTGCTCATTACCATCCTATTTCCAATAGGCTGGTAACGTTATTTAATTACCTGCTGGTGAAGTTAGTGTTCATACAAAGAAGAAACAAATAAAACGGGTGGTTTTAACCACTGATATAAAATAAGTCTAGAAATTGGGTTGGGGAAGAGGAATGGTAGAGGGCAAAAAAATGATTGACATCTACCCAGGGAAGCCACTTAGCAGGTATTTCACTTTTGGTGCTGACATAACAATAAACACCATTTAAAAACGCAAACGGCAAGTCCAGAGCTGAGGTGACCCTTACTTTTAGAAATCCTCTATCTTGTAGAAGGAGGATCCCCCAATATGATTAGGGGCGTGCCCCCCCTCCCCACAGGGAGGAGGCACAAAGAGGGTGTAGCCACTGGCTACTGCCCTCCCAGACCTAAACACCCCACTAAATCCAGTATTTAGGGGCCCCCAGAACCGAGGAAGGTAGATTCCTGCAACCTAAAGAAGGACTGCTGACCTGAAGACCTGCAGTGAAGACGGAGATGACAACTGATTTGGCCCCAGCCCAACCAGCCTGTCTCCCTACTTTGAAGAAAACTGCAACAGCGACGCTTCCAACAGGGTCTAGTGACCTCTGAAGCCTACATCTAAAGGACCAAGAAGCTCCCGAGAACAGCGGGCCAGTTCAACAAACTGCGACTTTATGCAACAAAGAAGCAACTTTTAAAGACCACACGTTTCCCGCCGGAAGCATGAGACTTTCCACTCTGCACCGACGCCACCGACTCGACCTGCAGAAAACTAACACTACAGTGCAGGAGCGACCCTCTGCCTAGCCCAGGTGGTGGCTACCCCGAGGAGTCGTCCCCCCCTCCCTATGCCTGCCTGCATTGTTGAAGAGATCTGAAACCAGACGCCTGTTTGCACTCTGCACCCGGCTGCCCCTGTGCCGCTGAGGGTGTACTTTCTGTGCCTCCCCCCCCCCCCCCCCCTCCTCCCAAGGTGCCCTACAAAAACCCTCCTGGTCTGCTCTCCGAGGACTGGAACCGGGGGCATCCATATTTCTATTGAAGCTTATGTGTTTTGGGCACCACTTTGACCTCTGCACATGGCCGGCCCTGAGCTGCTGGTGTGGTAACTTTGGGGTTGCCTTGAACCCCCAACGGTGGGCTATCTTGGACCCAACTTTGAACCCTGTAAGTGTTTTACTTACCTGTGATCTTAACATTTACTTACCTCCCCCAGGAACTGTTGATTTTTGCACTGTCCACTTTTAAAATAGCTTATTGCCATTTTTGACAAAACTGTACATGCTATTGTTCCTAGAATACCTGAGTGAAATACCTTTCATTTGAAGTATTACTTGTAAATCTTGAACCTGTGGTTCTTAAAATAAACTAAGAAAATATATTTTTCAATATAAAAACCTATTGGCCTGGAATAAGTCTTTGAGTGTGTTCCTCATTTATTGCCTGTGTGTGTACAACAAATGCTTAACACTACCCTCTGATAAGTCTACTGCTCGACCACACTACCACAAATAGAGCATTAGAATTATCTATTTTTGCCACTATCTTACCTCTAAGGGGAACCCTTGGGCTCTGTGCACACTATTTCTTACTTTGAAATAATATATACAGAGCCAACTTCCTACATACGTCCTTAGCAAGATGGCAACCCCAGGTGGAAACCATGTTGTGGGACTCTTTTTAAAATGAGGAAAATGAAAACTATCTTTAAATTGCTGTTACAGTATTTGTTTAAATCTCACAGTACATCTGATCATTATTGATTAACTTATTTTCATAGAACTAATTCATTTACATTAGAAACGTTTAATACATGCTCTTAAAATGTTTATGAAAAATACAATGTGCACCTCTTGCTCAAATAATAAAATGTTTAAACACCAATTAGCTTAATTATGAGTTGTGAATTATGTGCACAAGTACCCAGAGAAGACTAAAAATCATACCGCCACTCACCCGCACGAGGAAGAGGTCACTCGCCATGGACTCGTTGATCAGCATTCAAAATATAATTCATTCACCTTTCAAAACCTCTCAAACTTCTCGACGGTTGATAAGGTTGAGAGTTAAGCTACAATATTGAAATTTAAGTATAAAGAACATGGTAGCTCTTACTGTTAACAGGCACATTGGAAATCCAAATTGATCATCCGCAGCCCCTTACTAGAGCCTGGTGTAATGCCAAATTTCCATCCCGTGCAAGGTTTCCTCTAGTATTATAAACGTTTTTTCAACGTTGGTTAAGAAACAGGGAGAGAATATCTTTAAAAAAAAAAAAAAAAAAAAAAAGTAGATTGTTTTCCTTTTCCAAGTGTAAATGTTAAACAGGAAGTACATTAATAAATCGATTTAAAAACACTTAAGGGGTGAACATTTCGCTGGTAACTGCTTATTGGAGTGAACTGAGGCATTATCGCCATGCTAAAGGATACAGGGGCTTTGGGAGAAAATATTACAGCATCAGTTTCTGGCCTGAAAAAATGGTTGGTACTTTTCTCTGAGAAAAATAGCAATGCCAAGTTGCGTTTGCACTACCCTTGATGGGTGGGAATTCAACCGCTACCCGTATTTAGAATTTTATCTAGTCTGAAAAACTGCAATTTACAGTGCTTGCCTTAGTGCATCCTCCTATGGCAATATGACTTTTCTCTATTGATCTTGCTTGTCATGCATCAGGAGGTAATGCATGTTAGAAGTACATGTCACAGCAGCCATTTCCACCTTAAATACAAATGCGAGGCAGGTGAAGGAAGGATGATGTGAGAGTACAAAGAGGCAGATAGAACTCGCCACCCAAGAAGACAAACTGCCCAGAAACTCCCATTGAGTAGTCCTATCATTTTAAAAGATTTGGTTTGAAGTTAATTTGGCAGTCTGAATGATCGTTTTTATTAGCGATGGCCTTCTTTCCTAGAGTTACGGTAGGTTGTACAGCCAGGACATGTATAATTATGTAAGGCATCGTTTTTTCGATATATAGATATATATATATATATATATTTTTTATAAAGGTAGTTTAGCTTGTTCTGTTATCTGTAGCTACAATAAGCCCAACTGGGTTTACAAAACAAGCCCATGGTATGTAAACCGATAGTGCTTGAAAATAGGTAAAAATGGGAAAAAGGGACAGCTAAGTGGATATTAAAGTGCCCCTTTCAATATAGCATACACAGAACAACTCACTTGGAGTGTATAGGCATCACTACTGCTTGCCTGCAGGGTTCTAACTGTCTTTGTGAGGTAGGAAACCACCTGTCTGCCTCATTTTCTGTTAACAAAGCCCCCTTACATTACCACTGCTTTCCTGGAGGATGAAATCCTTGCATCCCTTACGAATGTGATTTGTTTCAATAGGTGCTGAAGGGGATGTGAGGTGAGTAAAGTGCTGCTCCTTACCATGTGGCCACATCAAATGGTGTGCCTGGCTTTGCAATGAGTAACAATGCAGTAGACATATTTCACTCATTGAGCAGAACTGCTGCTGCCATTCACACACAAAATCCACAGCGGAGTCTCTTTTTAAAAGAAAAATGAATGTACCAATTTGGTTTCCTGTTTCAAAACAGTGGACTACTGTTATGCAGCACAGGGAATGCTTCATTCTGCTATTGAACTTTCTTAATTGGGTACTTTTACAGGTGATACTGGCGCTACTTGTAATCTGTTAGCTTGCAATGAAAAATTTAAAGTTTTAATACCTTTTGCTTTGGTAGCTAAATCTTACTAAACCGAAGTGGACAAACGTGACTGAAGTTTACCTTCGTAACTTTCAAACACAAAAAGCCGTGGGCCAGCATACAGTGAGGTCCAACAATTTGTTTTGAAATTATTGGCTGTGTTAAGACTGGTGGTTGGCACTAAATCAGATTCAAGGTCATCTGTTTTTAAACTTGAAATATTCAGGGTACTTATCTCACTTGATGAATTTGTACTTGCCTAAATCCCGAAGTGCTTCTTAGGAAGTACTTTCTGAAGATGTTTAAAAGCAAAAAGGGTGGGCAGGTCTACTGGTTGTACCTTTGAACTGCAGTTAGAGTAACTAAGATTTTGTGTACTTTCTTCATTCACCAGATCACTAAATAAGTTGTTTGAATAAGATTGGAATGGCGATGGAGGTGCTAGGGATTGAATGTGAAAGCATGAGAAATATGAATAAGTAGTTCTTTAATAAAGCATTTTATCTCAATGCCTGGTAGAGTGGTGTTGCATTATGGGTAATCAGCATTGTGGTACCTGTTCGACTCAATAGGAAATTTCGATCAAAAGAGACAGTGCAAGAGATGAGGGATAGCAAAAGGTGGGTGTGTAGAGGGGAAAACATGGGCTGGATTGGTGTCAGTAGCCTGCTAGTAAGAAATCCTTGATTACCAAGTGTAAATCCAGATTTTATGTGAAATCTAGGCCTGCAAGCTGGTCATAAATTAGGGCATTCTTTTGTAGGGATAGTTAATAAGCATGCAATCCACTTCTTTTCCCTGGGTTAAAAATATCCCTGCAGGTGTCAAATGTTAGCTTAGAGGGATCTTTCACAGGATTCTGAAAGCTAAACGAGTACCCTTGGTTGATCTCATATTCAGCATGGGGAGAGCTCTAGGCTCAAAGAAAACTAATAGGCTTATAACTGAGCATGTATTTATTAGTCTCGCATGGCAACATGGAGGGTCTAATTAGCTGTGAGCAATATATTTATTTTTACATTTGTATATACATTAACAGAAAAGATTTTTACAGCCAGCAACAGTTAAAAAACAAAAAAAAAACAAAAGTCAAAGCCATATGGGTAAGAATGGAAGATATGGTGCACATGTTTTTTATTTATTTATTTTCGATTTTGTGGCCGTTTGCTAGTTTTGTGATCTGATTATTGGGAAATGTTCTAATAGTCTTTGCACAGTCTTGAAGAATACTGAAAGGTACCTGGTCCCTTTAAAACCGCCATAGGTGGAGTCGTATTGGCAAAATGTTGTCCGTGTGTTTGTTTAGGGCTTCTCCTAGGCAGGATTAAGTTTCATGCATTTTTGTCTCTGTAAAATAACACACTTGAGAATGCTCATAGAAGTCGAACATGTTTAATGCAAGATAACCAGCACGCATAAAACCTAAGGTAAGTGTGGTTCACAATATCAATGGACCAGATCTTTACACACTGATCAGTTGGGGTATGTAATGCAAAAATCCATATATTCCAGCAGTGTTTATACATTTGTTCTCAATGCATACGGCTGGAGAGAAGAACTTGTGGTATAGTAGAAACTACAGATGTCCACTAAATGACCAGTGTAGGAAGTTGGCTCTGTATGCACTATTTCAAAGTAAGGAATAGTATGCACAGAGTCCAAGGGTTCCCCTTAGAGGTAAGATAGTGGCAAAAAGAGATAATACTAATGCTCTATTTTGTGGTAGTGTGGTCGAGCAGTAGGCTTATCAAAGGAGTAGTGTTAAGCATTTGTTGTACATTCACACAGGCAATAAATGAGGAACACACACTCCAAGACAATTCCAGGCCAATAGTTTTTTGTATAGAAAAATATATTTTCTTTATTTTAAGAACCACAGGTTCAAATTCTACATGTAATACTTTGCATGAAAGGTATTGCAGGTAAGTACTTAAGGAACTTTGAATAATCACAATAGCATATATACTTTTCAAATAAAACACATATAGCTATTTTAAAACTAGACAGTGCAATTTTCAACAGTTCCTGGGGGAGGTAAGTATTTGTTCGTTTTTGTAGGTAAGTAAACCACCTACGGGGTTCAAGTTTGGGTCTAAGGTAGCCCACCGTTGGGGGTTCAGAGCAACCCCAAAGTTACCACACCAGCAGCTCAGGGCCGGTCAGGTGCAGAGTTCAAAGTGGTGCCCAAAACGCATAGGCTTCAATGGAGAAGGGGGTGCCCCGGTTCCAGTCTGCCAGCAGGTAAGTACCCACGTCTTTGGAGGGCAGACCAGGGGGGGTTTGTAGGGCACCGGGGGGGACACAAGTTAGCACAGAAAGTACACCCTCAGCAGCACGGGGGCGGCCGGGTGCAGTGTGCAAACACACGTCGGGTTTTCAATTGGAATCAATGGGAGACCAAGGGGTCTCTTCAGCGATGCTAGCAGGCAAGGGGGGGGGGGCTCCTCGGGGTAGCCACCACCTGGGCAAGGGAGAGGGCCTCCTGGGGGTCACTCCTGCACTGGAGTTCTGATCCTTCAGGTCCTGGGGGCTGCGGTTGCAGGGTCTTTTCCAGGCGTCGGGATCTGAGAGTCAGGCAGTCGCGGTCAGGGGGAGCCTCGGGATTCCCTCTGCAGGCGTCGCTGTGGGTGCTCAGGGGGGACAACTTTGGTTACTCACAGTCTCGGAGTCGCCGGGGAGTCCTCCCTGAAGTGTTGTTTCTCCACAAGTCGAGCCAGGGGTGTCGGGTGCAGAGTTGCAAGTCTCACGCTTCTGGCGGGAAACGCAGTTGTTTTAAAGTTGCTCCTTTGGAAACAAAGTTGCAGTCTTGGGTGAACAGGGCTGCTGTTCTCGGGAGTTTCTTGGTCCTTCTAGAGCAGGGCAGTCCTCTGAGGATTCAGAGGTCGCTGGTCCTGGGGAAAGCGTCGCTGGAGCAGTTTTCTTCCGAAGGGGGGAGACAGGCCGGTAGAGCTGGGGCCAAAGCAGTTGGTGTCTCCGTCTTCTCTGCAGGGTTTTTCAGCTTAGCAGTCCTTCTTCTTAGGTTGCAGGAATCTAGTTTCCTAGGTTCTGGGTAGCCCCTAAATACTGAATTTAGGGGTGTGTTTAGGTTTGGGGGGTTAGCAGCCAATGGCTACTAGCCATGAGGGTGGCTACACCCTCTTTGTGCCTCCTCCCTGAGGGGAGGGGGGCACATCCCTAATCCTATTGGGGGAATCCTCCATCTGCAAGATGGAGGATTTCTAAAAGTCAGTGTCACCTCAGCTCAGGACACCTTAGGGACTGGCCAGTGACTCCTCCTTATTTTTCTCATTATCTTTCCTGGACTTGCTGCCAAAAGTGGGGGCTGGGTCCAGGGGGTGGGCATCGCCACTAGCTGGAGTACCCTGGGGCATTGTAACACCAAGCTTGAGCCTTTGAAGCTCACTGCTAGGCGTTACAGTTCCTGCAGGGGGGAGGTGTGAAGCACCTCCACCCAGAGCAGGCTTTGTTTCTGTCCTCAGAGCACAAAGGCTCTCACCACATGGGGTCAGAAACTCGTCTCTCAGCAGCAGGCTGGCACAAACCAGTCAGTCCTGCACTGAACAATTGGGTAAAATACAGGGGGTATCTCTAAGATGCCCTCTGTGTGCATTTTTTAATAAATCCAACACTAGCATCAGTGTGGGTTTATTATTCTGAGAAGTTTGGTGCCAAACTTCCCAGTTTTCAGTATAGCCATTATGGAGCTGTGGAGTACGTTTTTGACAGACTCCCAGACTATATACTCTTATGGCTACCCTGCACTTACAATGTCTAAGGTTTTGCTTAGACACTGTAGGGGCATAGTGCTCATGCACCTATGCCCTCACCTGTGGTATAGTGCACCCTGCCTTAGGGCTGTAAGGCCTGCAAGAGGGGTGACTTACCTATGCCACAGGCAGTGTGAGGCTGGCATGGCACCCTGAGGGGAGTGCCATGTCGACTTAGTCATTTTCTCCCCACCAGCACACACAAGCTGGCAAGCAGAGTGTCTGTGCTGAGTGAGGGGTCCCCAGGGTGGCATAAGACATGCTGCAGCCCTTAGAGACCTTCCCTGGCATCAGGGCCCTTTGTACCAGGGGTACCAGTTACAAGGGACTTACCTGGGTGCCAGGGTTGTGCCAATTGTGGAGACACTGGTACATTTTAGGTGAAAGAACACTGGTGCTGGGGCCTGGTTAGCAGGGTCCCAGCACACTTCAGTCAAGTCAGCATCAGTATCAGGCAAAAAGTGGGGGTAACTGCAACAGGGAGCCATTTCTTTACAACCGGGTGCAGGGCTCTTCTCATGGGAAGATTGTACGAAGACAATGAAATGTTGCGGTAAGCTAGGGTAAAGTGGCTGGCTTTACTAGCCTCTGCTTCTTTGTGCTTACTACTTGACTTGAGTAACAAAAGAAGTGATATGGATGGGTTGCTTGAATTAATCTCAGCCACTCGTAATTACCGAGGATAGTTAGTGTTTCACCTATTATTATTTTTTATTTAATGCCACCTTATGTTCAAACCAGTCTTAATCCTTTTCCACTAGGAACAGTTTGGGCCGATCTGCTTGTTCTACCAAGCCATGTATTCTGTGAAACAGAGCACAAGAAGCTCAAGCCAGTTGGGGCTTTTCGATCAGGTGCAGCCTGCTTCCAGTGGCATAGTGAGCACAGGCCCATGCCTGGACATACTGCCACCGAAGAAAGAAAGAGTGAGAGGTGGGTTGCCAGAATCAATCTCAGACTCTGGTAGTTAGTCTGGGCTGCAACCTTTAGATTACTCCCAGCTGTATGCAAATTAGTCTTGATCCTGCCCCAATAGGAATGGTCCAGCCCAAACTCCCAAGCAAGGTCCTCTTTAAACCGGACATAATGGACCGAAGTAGGTTGTAATCAGTCTGTCGTTGCTTTTGTTCCCATCTAGAAGGAAACCGGTTGGCAGTTCAGGCTGGACTGTACCTGTTGGAGGAGGACCAAGATAGATATGCATAAGGCACAGTGGGCAAAAAACAATGGCCTGGAATACCGCTCAGAGTGATCATCAGTGGCTGAGATTTCAAGCATTACTTCCATCACCTTGTTTTTGTACTAGAACAGGCTAAACGTGCAGCACAGAATATCAGTGGCAGTGCATTTAACATGTGTAACTAGAAAGTACTGCTGGGGATTTAGTTTTCTTTAATTAGGCATATAAACGAAATCCGTATATAACATTTTATTTCCCCAATGTTTCTCACCATACATGGTGAGATGTCCTGCACATGCTAAACTGCCTTGAACTCGATCAGCCAGGCTCATTTCAGATGCACTGGGCTAGGGAGCGTATTTCTGCATTGGCGGCAAAATGACAATCATGGCTGTGAGGAATTAAGATAGTGGGTCCTGGAACTCTGCATCGAAGTCACAAAGTGTTGTCTTGTTGAGTGTCTGGAAGTTACAGACTGCTTAAGTGTATGCCCTTGCCGCCACTCCAAATAAATGATCTCCAGAGGTTTGTAAGGAAAACAAAACAATTAAAAAAACTGACAACTTTTTGATAATGCAGCACTTGATATTTCAACTGTACAAATTCTAAAAAGCTAGTAGACTGCAGGGAAAACTGCTGAAGCAGTGATGTGTGATGTTCCAGGACTATACTTACTTTACTACCACAGTTAATTCTGATGACCTTACGACTGCCTATGGAAACATACTCCACCTTCTATGTTTTAAGAGAACAACTACTAGCTATCTTTAGAGGTCGGTACAAAGTGACCTATAACCCACTCAGTAATGTACACAGGGTCCTCTAATAGAGGATAATCTTTATTTCGTAGCGAAAGGCCCGTCTGTTCCCATAGTAACCGACTTTGGTATGTGCATTTTTGAGTTTTGCTTTTTGTCCGTGCATATTTGAAATAATACACCCGAGCTCCCAACTATATTCTGATTGTGCAAGTGTTGACATTAGAATCAGACAACAGAATGCTTTTTATTTTGTTTCAGAGTCCTGAGAATGGCAGACGATTTTGATATTGAAGCAATGCTTGAAGCTCCTTATAGAAAGGTGAGAAGTAGACGCCCACCGGGCTTAAAGTTAAATGTTTGAGCTTTTCTTGAACTGCTGCTAAGTTTTAAACTAACATCCCTGGAACCCTCATGATTTATCAATTTAGAAATATATTTGTGTAATTTACTAAGTCGTTATTTACTGTTGATGTAATAATTTTGTGTAGTAGTTTCACTTCAGCGTGATGAATAAATGCCCATCTATCTCTCTTTGTAGACTTGCCTAACGATATCTCACCTCTACTCCCATGAATTCACCTTTGATTCCAGTGTGAACTGTCAATCATAAGGTAGTAATTGAGTGACGTATCGCTGTACCGTGGTCCCCTAGGTAACATGACTTGCCTACGAATTTCCGAGTTCCAGTTTGGTATAGCAACAAGGTGAATGCGTTGGTTTGGGTATGTAGCAGGGGTCCAAGAATAACTTTCACCCAGTTGTAGAGTTAAAACACCAGCAGTGGGTCTGCTAGTCTTTATGGAAGAGTTTGACAATATGGTTTTAAAAAGTGATATAAAATATTATCAGTCTGTGTCATCTCTAATAGTGAAGTAACCAAATTCTTGGATCCCTGATTATGTATATTGTACAAATACACATTCTGAATAACCTGAATATTCAAGAAAGATATTATGGTCGGTGCGTTCACATTTTAGTTAGGAAGTTCCTATGTACTCTATTGGTACTGATACTGCAATGTGGTTGTAAAATTTATAGTACTTTACCTTATAATGGTGAAGTGATAAAATATGCATGCTGGTTTTAATGTTATTAATATATACCTGTATTGTAGCTGACTTTGCCAAAGCTGCAGAAACAGGTGCTTTTGTTAACTCTTTATTTAGCATTGTTTAGTGCTACCACCCTGTAGCAACTTTACTGAATACATATTTTTCTGTATGTAAAACGTTTGCATTTCTAAAATTATTTACTGTTTAGACTATCATAGTTGCTTAATCTGATAAAAGAACCACATGCCTCCTTTTTGAAATGGATGTTTTACATGTAAACGGGCATAACTTTAGGGAATGTATAGGCTGGACTGGTGGATAATTGATGACCTTATTGGGAGTCAACGTTACTAAAGCAGTGTGAATCCCTGTTTGCTTCAGGGCGAGATGTGAGACAGAGGTGGCATCAAGCTCTTACTGCCCCAACCCTCCATCGAAAATGGGCGAAGATCTCAGGAATGGCATCGGTCACAGGAAATTGCTAGTGATTGGCTGCTAGCATGGGCACTTGGGACTAAGGCAGACATTTAAGCCTTGGTACTAATCTTAGGGACACTTGAACAAATTGAAAGCTTAAAGTATACAATTTAACCACTTAACCACTTGAGTGCCATAAAGATACAGGCTTTTCACTAAGTTATGTAAGAGAGCTATAACTTAATAATGTTCAGTAAATTAAAAGATAATTGTAAAGTTACATTTTCATGACTTAATGTCCCTCTTAATTAATGTAAGCTGAAAAGTGGTTAAACACATGCCCCTTATTTTTAGTTCTCCACATACAACTGCTAAGTAATTAGCTTTTAAATTATTATTATTTTTTTTCTATTCCTATTCCCTTTACCCTTTGACAACTTGAAATGTTTCCACTTCGTCTTCATGATCTTCTTCTATCAACTCTGCTTAGGAGGACAAATTGAGCAGTGCCAATGGCCACGAAGAGCGCAGCAAGAAGTAAGAGTTCAGCTTTAATTTAACCCACTAGCACTGTTAGTCTTAGAAATGAGCAAGCCCTTTCCTCCAACATTTAGACCTTTTGTAGTTAGTCACTGAACCTGGTATCCTGTTGCATCATTTGCTTTTTAATAGTTTTTATTTATAACATTAGTTTTCTTCAACTCTACCATGGTGATGGGGAAATGAAAGGGGAATCTGTTGATTATTGTACCGGGGATTTAGGTAGTCCGGCCAATTAACTTGTGGTTTTAAGTCTTTTTGCATTAAATGTGTCAAGGTCGGCAATGGAAATCCCTCACGATATACACTAAAGAAAGCCAGCACTGGCACACGTCAGTGTGTAATGGGCATGAGCATTTTGACCAGTTTTAGTGTGGTTTATGTACCAGGGCTTAAAATACTAGTAGGCTGTTTGCTTTGCATTTTCCAGTTCATTAAGATTTTTTTTTTGTTTTGGGGGGGGAGGTGGAGGGGGTGCATAATTGTTTTTCCATGTGTGTGCATCTGCATCTTTCTCTACTGACAAGTACTGTCGTTGTGCTCTGGTGGTCAGTCATTGTCACTGGGTGCTGTGATTTCCCATGGAGAGTGAACTGTACTATTGGGTGCCCAAGAGCAGACCTACTGCAAGCCCATTGGTAAAGGAAAATCTTTTCATATCCCATGTTAAGTAATACACCAGTTAGGATCATTCTTACATTATTGCATGACAGACGTATTTTGTTACAATTGAAAAAGGTACAGACAATAGTGCTTTTTAGAGGCTGAAGTATTCTACCATTTTGCAAGTGCCACTTAGGTATTTATATGCAAATAGCTGTGAAGTATTTCTTTTTAGGGATGTTTTTAACTCCTTGTAAAGTACGGATAATGTGAATGCCAGTTCTCAATTGTGATATTGAAGGAGTACGTCATTAGATCAAAATGATTTCCCTGTCCAGTGTTGATGAACTAGTTTAGCTTTTCAGTTTCAGGTGTCTGGCCAAAAGTCTAACTCAAGTTTGCGTTGCTAGAGGTTTTTTTTTAATTTTTTTTTTTTATAACGCCTCTGATTTGTTCGATTTCCATGGGTAGCTGTGCCTTGCATTTTTGTGAACTGTTAGTGTTGCAGCTGCTCTTGACTACTACTTGTATTCATGTACTGCCTCAGAGAAGTCTAGCTATTATACACTTCAAAGTTCAATACTGTATTTGTTAGGATTTCTTCCAGTTAAATCTTTTGTCCCCGTTTTAGGAAAAAAAAGAGCAAAAGCAGGAGCCGAAGCCGGGAGAAGAAGAGAAGTCGGAGTAAAGAACGCAAACGTAGCAAAGATCGGGACAGAAAGAAAAGTAAAAGTCGGGAAAGGAAACGAAGCCGCAGTAAGGAACGAAGACGAAGTCGGTCAAGAAGCAGAGATCGCGATCACCGGTTTAAAGGCCGTTACAGGAGCCCATAGTATGTTTTCACTATTCCTTCTTTGTGTTCATATATGGTTGTCTGCATGCATGAGTTGGAACATATTCATTTTTTTTATATATTTTTTTTAATGAATGCGGTTTTTTATAATGTTCGATTTTATGTTGTGCTTCTTTGTCACATCTGTTATTTGAAGTGGTCCGGGGCACATTGGTAATATGCGCAGTATGTTCTTTATAGTATTTAATATACTTTATCAAACAGTAATACAAATAGTTATATTTTACATTGTATCTGGTATGTAATGATCCAATTTAGAAATATTGATGTCAGCAAGAACACACTTAAATCCAGTGCTTTCTATTATATACAGGGCAATGAGGTGACACAGGTAGTCCTAAAATTGTTCAAGCCAAGCGAGCAAGTGCCTATTACATCAGACAAATGTTTCATTACAAAGCACTTTTGCAAAGCTGTGGAGAGATATAGAACAGGCACAGATGATAAGAGAAACTATTGGATAGAAAGTCCAGGGAATCCATTTATCTGTGATAGTAATTCTACAGGTAGAGCTCCAAATAAGATTGCATTTTTTGTATCGGATGAATTGCCATAGTGGATTGAATATTTTAAGATCCTGTGCTAACGGTGTAGGAAGAGAAGAAACCATATGATATATAAACAAAAGCTTAGCTACCTGATGGATTTGGGAAAAAGTATAAAGAACTATCCTAGCCTCACTGATGAATAGTCGGCTAATGAACAGAAATATGAAATGAGGTGTGACTTTATGAGGCTTAATATGCCCCAAAAACACACAGGGCGGTTGTGATATCGTACATGATACTTTATTTGTTCATGGTAAACAATGTAAATGAAAATGCTCACCTACAGTAACGAGGAAATAGGGATTTTTAAAGTATAGTATATTTGCTAGAGTTAAAAGTAAATATGAAAAGTATCCTGAGTGAAGCAAGGACTAATGGGTACTATAGACTTTAATTTCTGTGAGTGCACTGTGTTTGAACTAAATTAGAAAGTGGCAAAAAAAAAATCCCTCATTTTGTGTTGGTCATTTTAGGTTAGGTTTTAGGTTAATATACCATTGTGAAGCATTTAGTAAGTTAAGTAAACTTAAAACAACAAAGATCTTTGGCAACAACCAGAATGAATATTTACAAGTTTAAGGAACTCAAAGGACCCACTGGTTCCACTTGATCACTGTCTTGTTGATAGTCACAGTCTCGGGCAGTTTTTTATTTTTATTTTATTTTTGTTTTGTTTTTTGTTTACAACCAATTTTATTGTTTCATAGCAGAATAACATAACCACGTCCGGTGACTCCCGATTGACACTAAAAGAGAAATCAGTAGTATTACATAGATAGTAGCAATCCACTGTTAATACACTGGAGCAGTTCTCCATATAAAGATTACAGCAGACCCAGCCCAAGACACTCCCACCACTTGCCCCAGATCTTGGAATGTGTTGACATAGTAGACTAGTTTTTCCTGATGGCCACACCAGTCCACTCCCCTATTCCACTGAGATGATGAAGGCAGATTAGCGGATTTCCATTTACTGGGTATCTCCCTTTTGAAATGACCTTGGTGAATGTTCCACCATCCACCCCAACATCTCCCCAGCGATATCCATCCAATACTTAACACCAGACCATGTCCCACTTTCATCCCCACACCTGTGCATTGCTGAGTATAAGTCATGCAAGAGCTCAGTGATTAACAAAAAGGTGAGACGGGGCAACCCTGTTGGGTAACATGGGGAATGGGTCCAAGACCATGCCATTGATCTGCACTGGAGTAGTTGGATTGAAGTAGAGTAGTTTGACATAAATATAGAAGGGAGGTCGCCAACCTGCTTTTCAGAGACTCTGTGCCAAGTAAATCCAGTCTACTGTATCAAAGGCCTTCTCAAAGTCTTATCAATAGGAAGGCCAGAGAGGGGGGGCAGAAGGTGTTGGCGTGCCAGTGCAACATGAAAGGCGTCTTAAGACAGTGCCTTGCACCTCTAGCTGGCATAAAGCCATATTGATCCTGATGTATAAGGGTGCCGAGGACTGTTTATAAGACGTGCAGCCAGGACAGTAGTTAAATCTTTATCACTGCTACTAAGCACGCTAGGTTGTTACTCCACACAGTTGCTGAATTGGCGGGTCTTGGCTTCCTCATTTTATAGGGCTAGCATTTAAAGTACACAGTGGCCCGGGTGGCAGTTTAGGAACCCAATTGGAAAAGTATCTATGCATGATCATAAATTCCGCAGAGGAAAATCTGCCCTTCAGATTCAGTGGTGAGTGGCTGAGGTTTATGTATGTCGCTTGTGAAGGTTCCAGAAGCACCATGCATCGTATAAGCCAAAATCATCTACCCAGTTAGAGAGGCGACTGGCCCCTGCACGTCTGAGTAGAGGGAGCTCTGGTGGAATCAGCAGTGGGGGTCTAATACTGTGTTGGTCACCGCCCACACCACCACAGTAAGTCCATCGGGTAGCACAAAAACCAGATCTCTAAGGGTCCGGGAAAAAAAACTCTGCCATTGGGGGAGGTATATAGAAACGAAAAATATTACACCATGATCCCATCCCATCCCATCCTCAAGAACAAGGAAACAACCCTGAGGGTCAGGTACCACACGGTTAACCACCATAAGAGAGGACCGATTAAGAAGGATCATGACTTCTTGGAAACCCCTTCTATAACCAGTATGGAATACGCTGTCAAATCCAAGATGGAGCAGGAAGGAGCACTGGGTACCCAATGGGTGTGTTTCTTCGAGCAGCCATATCGAAAGACCGCTGAGTGCTTAATGCGGTCTAGTAGCCCATTAATATTCCATGATAGTACCCGAAAGTTCATAAGATGGAGTACACAGCACGGGCATAAAGGGAAGAGTAAGGCATGTACAGCGTGCAGTGGGTGTCCTATCACCAGGTGGGTGGTATGGAGGCACTTGCAAATGTTATGCAACAATGGAAAAGTATTGAGTGAGACCTTGTGGTGGAGTGGAAAAAAGGAGTAAGAATAATTGTAAACAAATAACTAGCTTAGGGAAAACTCTCCAAAGCCACCCTGCACAAAAACACGCAACCCTCCACTAACACCCCATACTTCATCTTGGCAGCATCTGTCACAAAACATTGTATTCTGAACGTGAAATGGTGTGGCTCCCTCCTAGATGCAGGATCACATACTGGCCAGTTCTCTTAGAAAGAAGTAGTAGTGGCTCAGATCACAGAACTCAAACAGTCGTCATCCTCCTCACTTGGTATAGGAAGGGCAGAGCCCACGATCTTCTCCGCTTGCCCCTATGAGTTGGACCCAATCTGTGGTGAAAGGTCCTGCTCCGATGACTGCAGTCTGGATGTCTCAGATCCCAGGGAGTTTGAACCAGCCCCCGATTGACTTTGCCCTTTATGAGAGCGTGTCTGCATTCTCTGCCTCCCCTTAGTAGCAGTTTTTTGTGCAGAGGTTGTTTGTCTGTGGGGCAGGGAGATTGGTCATAAGGTTGAGCTGCTTCTCAGTGAACCTCTTCCACGACTCATCAGGTGTATTGAAAAAATGTGTGTTTCCCTGGTAAATCACTTTAAGCTGCACTGGAAAAAGCATGTTCAAGAGTCAGGTCCCTCAATTTCTGCTTGACTGCTATACACAACAATCTTTTGGATTGTACCTCTCTGGTGGAGTCCGGAAATATCAGGATTTTGGAGCCATTATGATGCTGTTGCAGGAGGTGCCTCACTTCCCGCAGGATGGAATACCTGTCGTGGAAACTAAGGATGCAGGCAGTCGTAGGTCTATTGGGAGCGCACTGTGGGCTTGGGGACCAGAGCCTTGTCACCCTCTACACCACAAATTTGATAACTTATCTGCCGGCATCCATGACTTGATCCAGTGTTCCAAGACCTTAGTGGAATGCAATACCTCCTATCCCTCTCCGGGAATCCAAGAAATCTTAAGTTACTACACCATGTTCTATTTTTTGCACCTTAAGCTCGATTGTGCAGTTCGGCTGTTTGGGACATGAGGTGAGATACTCTGGTTTTGAGTTTAGTTGTCTTCTCTGTGGTAGTCAGCCTCTGTAATTCAGCCAGTAACTTAGCAGATCTTGTTTTCAACAGCTGTCTGAGATGCCTGGATAGCCTTTAGATTTTGGATAAATCACCAGTAGTCTGACGCCCCACCATCAGAAGCCTCTTTCAGGGAGTGGGAGCTCTTCCAGGTTAATGGTGTATTTCTCAATATTAGGCTGAGACGAATGTGAAGGAGGAGGGATTTAATTCTTCCCCATCTCTGCAAGACCCCAAAGCCCCTGGTATAGACAGTTCAGGCACCCAGCCCACTTGTCCCTGTAAGGATGACCACTCGAGCAGCCGGGGCCAACACCAGGAATAGGAGACGCTGGTCAATCTTATAGCAGGTAAGGATCAAGACCACAAAGCAGCACAGTTCGCTTAAGTGATCATCCCTAGCAGATTGCACTTTAGGATCTAAGGCACTCCCTTGCGGCAGCAAGCAGGCCTTGTTAAAGGGAGAGTGGTCCCTGAGCATGTCCCTCCGCTATGTTGGCTGGGTCGGCGGCTTCGTGTTAGGAATTCCTTGGGTGACAGTACAAGAAATAATCTTACACAGAAGGGATAAATAAATACCAATGTGTCTGCAATGAAAATATTAATTTATCATTCGATAGGATTTTAGTTCTTTTCCTACTTTAATAAAAAGTTTAATGTTTGTCTCTCTTTGTATTACTCTCATGACATACAATGCAAACAGATAACTTATTTACACACCATATGAACAAAACAATTAAACATGCAACTGTAAAGATCTTTATCTGTGCTCTATATACTACTTTGTGTAATCAAATTATGCACAATCTTTTACATTTAGTCATCGAAATAATTTTAAACAGTCTTTTGCACGGCCGAGAGTCCCTTGAATAGCAGACCCCAGGTAGGACAAAGGGGCGCCACAACCAACGGACATGGACTGGGATTTGTCAAAGTGGAAATCAAAATCAAATTTGTTACAACAAAATGTTCTAGCCATCTTTTAGATCTGTACTACAAAAGTCCATTAATGAATATCAGGTTGGTTTAGTAATGCTTAGCAGCATTATCTTCTGAACCACATTTCATATTCCCACTTTACAATTGAAAAGAAACCTGTTCCCATGGATGTAAGAAATTGGGTGATTAGTTGAGAGGAATTCAAGCCCCACTCATTACAAACAATCCTTGTCAGTTGAGCCACAAAAAGGCAATACATTTACTTGGACTTGACCTTCTATTAGCTTGATGCAAAATCAGGCTTAAATTGGAGGCAATGTGTTAAGTGTTATTGCAGCACACAAGTAGTAATAAAGTGAAAAGACAACACAAAAATTCGAAACCAATTTAGAGAAACCGATAAATGTAAGACATAAAATTACACCAAAACAACAATAATCCAATCAGCAGTACCAGAGACATGAGTTTTTAAAGTTTTAGGTGAAAATAGCACCAACAGCAAAGCACCACTTACGATCATCTGGTAGTGCTGGACCTGGGGAAAGTCGCAAATTGAGTGTAAGGAAATGCCTCCTTGGCATGGTTACCCCCTGACTTTTTGCCTTTTGTTGATGCCAGTTATGATTGAAAGTGAGCTGGGATCCTGCTAACCAGGCCCCAGCACCAGTGTGCTTTCCCTAATCTGTACCTTTGTTCCCACAATTGGCACAGCCCTGGCACACAAAAAAGTTCCTTGTAAATGGTACCAAGTGCCCTGATGCCAGGGAAGGTCTCTAAGGGCTGCAGCATGTCTTAGGCCACCCTGAAGACCCCCACTCAAGTCATTTTATCCCCATTAGCACACAAGCAGGCAGTGTGCATGTGCTGAGTCGACATGGCACTCCCCTCTGAGTGCCATGCCCACCTCACACTGCCTGTGGCATAGGTAAGTCACCCCTCTAGAAGTCTCCTGGGCACAGGCAGCCCACCAATGGGGGTTCAAGGCAACCCCAAAGTCACTGCACCAGCAACACAGGGCCAGTCAGGTGCAGAGGTCAAAGGAGGGCCCAAAACACATAGGCGCCTATGGAGAACAGGGGTGCTCCAGTTCTGGTCTGCTGGCAGGTAAGTACCTGTGTCCTTGGCAAGCAGACTTGGGGGGGGGGGGGGGGGGGGAATGAGACACAAACAGGCACACAAAACACACCCTGAGAGGCACAGGGGCGGCCGGGTGCAGTGTGCAAAGCTGGTGTCTGGTTTGTAATAGAAAGCAATGGAGGGACCCGGTTAGGCGATGCAGGCAGGGCACAGGAGGGCTTCTCGGGCCAGCCACCGACTGGGTTAGGGAGAGGGCGCCTACTAGTCTCTTATGCACTGGAGGTTGGTTCCTCTCGATTATGGGGACTGCGGGTGCAGTCCTTGGCCCAGGCGTCGGGTTCCTTGTTACCAGGCAGTCTCGGTCAGGGGGAGCCTCTGGATCCTCTCTGCAGGCGTCGCTGTCAGGGTGCGGGGGGGGTCGTCTCAGGTTACTCACGTAGTCGCAGTCACCTGGGAGTCCTCTCTGCAGTGTTGGTTCTCTGAGCTCGAGCCGGGGGCGTTGGGTGCAGAACACTGAGTTCTTTAAAAGTTGCTTATTTATTGCAAAGATGTTGCTGTTGAACAGTGCCGCTGCTCTCTGGAGTTTCTTGGTCCTTCGAGTTCAGGGCAGTCCTCTGAGTCCTCAGAGGTCGCAGGTCCCTGTCAGTTGTCACTGTGCGGGTTCTTTGAGTCTGGAGACAGGCCAGTAGGGATGGGGCCAAGGCAGTTGTCGTCTCTGCTGGGCTTTCAGGTCAGCAGTCCTCCTTGTTGTAGGTTGGAGGAATCAGATTTCATGGGTTCAGGGTCGCCCCTAAATACTAAATATAGGGGTGTGTTTAGGTATGGGGGGCAGTAGCCAATGGCTACTGTCCTGGAGGGTGGCTACACCCTCCTTGATCGTCCTCCCTGAGGGGAGGGGTGCACATCCCTAATCCTATTGGGGCTGTCCTGACTGGTGGGTGACTCCTCCTCGTTTTTCTCATTATCTCCTCCTGCCTTGCCGCCAAAAGTGGGGGCAGTGGCCGGAGGGCCGGGCATCTCCACTAGCTGGGATGCCCTGGGGTGCTGTAACAAAAGGCATGAGCCTTTGAGGCTCACCACCAGGTGTTACAGTTCCATGCCGGGGGGGGGGGGGGTTGCAGGCTTTGTTCCTGGCCACAGAGTGACAAAGGCACTCTCCCCATGTGGCCAGCAACTCTCTAAGATGCTCTCTGGGTGTATTTTACAATAAATCCCACACTGGCATCAGTGTGCATTTATTGTGCTGGGAAGTTTGATACCAAACTTCCCAGTTTTCAGTGGAGCCATTATGGAACTGTGGAGTTCGTGTTTGACAAACTCCCAGACCATATACTCTTATGGCAACCCTGCACTTACAATGTCTAAGGTTTATGCTTAGACACTGTAGGGGCACAGTGCTCATGCACATATGCTCACCTGTGGTATAGTGCACCCTGCCTTAGGGCTGTAAGGCCTGCTAGAGGGGTGATTTACCTATGCCGCAGGCAGTGAGAGGTGGGCATGAGACCCTGAGGGGAGTGCCATGTCGACTTAGTAATTTTCTCCCCACCAGCACACACAACCTTTGAAGCAGTGTGCATGTGCTAAGGGAGGGGTCCCCAGGGTGGCATAAGACATGCTGCAGCCCTTAGAGACATTCTCTGGCAACCGGGCCCTTGGTACCAGTTACAAGGGACTGTGTGCCGGGGCTGTCCCAATTGTGGGAACAAAGGTACAGTTTAGGGAAAGAAAACTGGTGTTGGGGCCTGGTTAGCAGGGTCCAAGCACAATTTCAATCATAAATGGCATCAACAAAAGTCAAAACGTCAGGGGGTAACCATGCCAGGAAGGCATTTCCTTACAATAGCAGAAAAAAATATTGTTACTTTATTAGTAGAACCAGAAGATCTTTGTTGCAGGTAGGTATGAAGCATATTTATCAAATGTACTTTGTTTTGGTTTTGTAAATAAAGCAGTTTTAAAATAGCAGTTTTCTATTCCAAAAGTTGACTACAATTTTCCATAGTTGGTCCATAGAGTTCTAGGGGGGAAAGTATTAGCACATAAAACAGGTAAGTACACAACTTGCGTTTCCAGTCTTCCGGTAATCTTTGTCAGATCTGGTTGCGGTCAGGAGGGTCCTCAGGTTCCAGGTGTCGACGTATTGGCCAGGAGTGGTGAACCCAGGGTGGAATCGAGGTCTTAATCGTCTGGGGACCCTCTCTGGACTGGTGGGCCACCTGGCTCGGGCTGTGGTTGTAAGGTGCAGAGTGGGTGGGGCTTGTGTATCCTAGGCGTTCCTTGAAGTCTTTTCGGTGATTTCTTCTGGACAGGTGCAGGCTGTCTTCTGGAGGGCAGGCTGTCTTCTGGAGGGCAGGCTGTCTTCTGGAGGGCAGGCTGTCTTCTGGAGGGCAGGCTGTCTTCTGGAGGGCAGGCTGTCTTCTGGAGGGCAGGCTGTCTTCTGGAGGGCAGGCTGTCTTCTGGAGGGCAGGCTGTCTTCTGGAGGGCAGGCTGTCTTCTGGGGGTTTGTGGTCCTCTGGAGGGCAGGCAGTCTTCTGGGGGTTTGTGGTCCTCTGGAGGGCAGGCAGTCTTCTGGGGGTTTGTAGAGGTTGCTGGTCCTGCTTGATGTGTCGCCTTCTTGGAGCAGGGGTCTTTAAAGCTTCAGGCAGGCAGGTCAGACTAAGGCCAAGTGAGTCGTCATCTGGAGTCGTCACTGCTGGGGTCAGCTTAGCAGTCCTCCAGGAATCTGGTGAGTAAGGTGCAGGGGTGCCCCTAAATACTAGATTTAGGGGCATTATCGGGGTCAGAGGGCATTAGCCAAAGGCTACTGGCCCAAACGATTACTTCACCCTTCCTGAGCTCACTCCCTTTGGGGTGGGGGCATAATCCTATCCTTATTGGTCACTCTCCTCCAAACAAAGATGGAGGATTCTGCAAGGAGGGGGGTCACTACAGCTTTGGACACCTTAGGGGTGATCCCAGATGCAGTGGTCACACTTTGTTTTTCCAGACCTGCTGCCAAAACTTCAGCTTTGTCCGCGGCAGGCATCTGCATTAGCTGGAGTGCCCTGGGGCGCTGTAACACGAGGCTTGAGCATTTGAGGGCCACCACCAAGCGTTACAGTTCCTGCAGGGGAAAGGTGTGAAGCACTTCCACCCAGAGCAGGCTTTGTTTCTGACCCCAGAGAGCACAAAGACTCTCACCCCATGTGGTCAGAAGCTTCTATTACTGCCAGGCTGGCACAGACTGGTCTGCCTTGGACTAACGGGTTGGGTACAGTACAGGGGGTATATCTCAGATCCCTGTGTGCATGTAGAATAAATCCAACACTTTCATCAGTGCAGGCTTATTGTGCTGAGACGTTTATCATCAAACTTTCCAGCTTTTAGTCAAGCCATCATGGAGCAGTGGAGTTCGCAATGACAAACTCACAGCCCATGTACTTACTATGGCCAAACTGCACTTACAATGTTTAATAATGGACTAGACACTGTAGGGGCATATTGCTCATGCAGCTATTCCTTCACATGTGGCATAATGCACTCTGCCTTAGGGCTGTAAGACCTGCTAGAGGAGTGAGTTACCTGTGCCACCGATAGTGGTTTGTGGACATGGCACCCTCAGAGGGGTGCTATGTCGACTTTACCTTTTTCTCCTCGCCTGCACACAGTCTGCAATGGCAGTGTGCATGTGTTTGGTGAGGGTTCCCTTAGGGTGGCACAATACATGCTGCAGCTCTTAGGGACCCTTCCTGGCTACAGAGCCCTTGGTAACACTGATCCCTTTTACAAGGGACTTAGCTGTGTGCCAGGGGTGTGGCATTTGTGGAAACAATGGTACAGTTTAGGGGCGGCACACTGGTGCAGGGGGCTGGTTAACAGGATCCCAGCACACATTAGTCACCTTGCCTTTAGGACTCGGTAGGCTTGCCAGAGGTGTGACTCCAACATGTCCAGGGGAACTGGTGGCTTTGCCATTCCTTTCAGTGGCAAAGCTGGGCTAGCAGTGCACGACTGCACTACAAATCTGCAGTGGCAGACTTGTTTTCCTTGGGGGACCTCCAGGTTGGCACTGCAAGATGTGGGGTACTCATCTATCATGCCGTGGATGCTAGGGTACGATTTACTAGGCCCTTGCAAGTAAGTTAACCATTTCCAATTCAATACAGCCTATTTTACATACACTTTAGGGTCAGGCCATTAATATTGTCTGGTTAGCAGACGTAAGTGCACGCAGTCGAAAAAACCAGCAGCACCAGTCGAAAAACAAGGGGTGGCAATACAAAAAGAGGCATTTCCTTACACTATTCTAATAATTGCACATTTCTCCAGTATTGGATCTTTCATAGATTCACATGCTTGAATCATCCCCGTCGTCGAGGTGGGAGCCTCACGGTAAACTTAAATATATAAAAAGCAGTAAGTCAGTAAAAATAAAACCAGTAGGCCCTAGTAGGCCTCGTAGGGTATTTTACAGTCTATCCACTTTTTGTGAAAAGACCCAAACTTGAGTATCAACCAATCAGGATTCAGCCCCTCCCAAACACTCCCAACAGAGGCTGAATTCCCTCAGATTTTCTACCGCACGTCGTGTGAAGGGAGTCTCCCTGAGCTCTGCTCAGTTTTTTTCCTATTTTCTGACTGAAGATTGTTTTTTCTCTCAGGAAACTAGTTACAACTTTACTATGTCTGAAAAGGCAAAGAAGGGTCTGTTCAGAGACTGTGACAACTGTGGGAAGAAGAGACTACATATTGATGACCCCCACAAGAAGTGTATTTACTGCCTTCATCCAGACCATAAGGTGAGAGACTGCAAAATCTGTCGCACCTTTAGTCAAAAAACCCTCAAAGACCGAGAGGGTAGACTTCTCTTATGGCTGCAAAAACAGAAAGCCTTAGAGCATCCTTCATCAGACAGCGAAGAGTCACCACAAACTTCTCGCCCTCAGAAAAGAACAGGTGAGAGAGATAGAGGTGCGGATGAACCACCAAGAAAAATGCACAAAAAGACTAAACAAGTCTTAACTGAAGAGGCAGTTAAACATGGCCCAAAAAAGGTTCATTCAGAACCTACTACGCCGTTACACCGGAAAAGCACCTCAAAGAAACCATCCCTGTCTCTGTCACCACAAAAAGAGACAGAAAAACTCTTTTTGGTGAAAAAACAACCGTCGACGACCGCCCCGTCGACGACGGTGTCGACGGTAACAGCGACCACGGTATCGTCGACATTCACAACACCATCCTCACCGATGATTATGACGTCGTCGCCTTTGTCATCGACGACGATTATTACTGCAAAAATCTTCAAAAGAGCTTCGTCGGCAACCACATCGTCGACAGCGGAGGCCTCCTGGGTTCACAAATCATCCAGGGCACTCCCATCTACGCAAACTACGTCGGCGAAGCGACCGTCGTCGCTAAAATACCCGTCGACGAAGGGACCGTCGACTAAGGAAAAGACGCAGTCATGGACGGAAGCGTCGACGAGAGACCCGTCGACGAGAGACCCGTCGACGACAGTACAATTGACGACAGTACCGTCGACGAGGGAACCGTCGACGATGGATCCGACGATCACCACAGCATTAACAGTTTACAAACCATTGGACATTTCACCAGCTCATTCCTCATACCATCATGAGGACTCCACCAGATTCTTACCCCTTTCCCTTATTAATATAGGGGACAAGCCATCTGACATTTTGCCGATGCATACATCACCAAGTAAGGTGCTGCCATACCCACCGCAACATCTTTTAGACGATGAGGATGATGACGTTCAAGGAATGTTTGGGGCAGCTAGTAGCCCGTCCCAACTAAATGTCAAATGTCAAGAGTTTGATGAAGAAGAGGATCAACATTACCAGCATAGTTAAGCTTCAACATCTTATCCACAGGCAAACCAACCATCGCCTCTAGCTATGCCTAGCACATTAGTGACAGATTTACAACATATGTTGAAGGACTACTATAAAAGGTTCCCACCGTCAACTCAGTCCACGCCACCTAGACCTCAGAGTTACCAGCAAGCTCAAACTACTAATGTTTCCGAAACGCCACAGGCTAGTAGACCTGTAACTAGCCAAGCTCCGGAAGCTTACCTCTCGTCGGACGACGAAAGGGAAGAGGGCGAGCTAGCAGATTCAGCGGCTAGTGAATGGGACGACTATCTCGTTCCCACACCATCTCCACCTCCAGCAGCTCCAGTGGATTCTCCTCCAGAAGACATAGGAGGTTTCCATAATATCATAGAGAGAGCGGCGAAACGTTTTGGCCTGGAAATTGTTTCCCATGAAACTGAGTGTTTTTTGTATGATTTTAAAAAGCCATCAAAGAGATCTGTAAGAGCCATACCTATTGTGGATTTCTTATGGCAGGAGGGTTTGAAGGCAATGAAAAACCCGGCAACAGTGCCTTCACAAATGCCAAGGCTAGAGAAAAAATACAAGGCCCCAGATGATTCTCCGGCCTGTTTAGTCTCACAGCCGAAACCTGACTCGGTTATATCACAGGCGGCTCAACGACGATCCAAAAACCCCTCTACACCTATTGCGTCTCCCCCAGACAAAGAGGGAAGGAGACTAGACAATATCGGTAAGAAATTCTCCTCGGTTGCTGCAGTAACGGTCAAGGCGGCAAATTCCCTCGCCATCCTGGGAAGGTACGATCGGCAGATGTGGGCAGACATGTCCGTTTTTGTAGATTCACTGCCAGAAGATCTCAAGGTGGAGGCAAAAAAGGTCTTGCAGGAGGGAGAAAGGGTTTCCGCAGAGATAATAGACAGTGCAATAGATATTTCCCTCACTGGCTTTCGACAATTAGCTGGAGCAGCAGTCCTGCGCAGACAAGGGTGGCTTAAAGCTACTTCATTCAGACCAGAAGTCCAGACTCGTGTTCTCGACATGCCCTTCGATGGAGAGAGTTTGTTTGGCAAACATGTCGATGATATGCTGCAGGCTATCAAGACGGATACCGATACAGCAAAATCCCTAGGTACCCTGCAATATAAAAAACTACCTTTTCGTGGAGCAAGGGGTAGAGGTAATTACTCCTTTCGAGGTGGATACCAACAATACAGGTCACAATATACATCTTCCTCCACAGGACCAGGACATCAGCACCATCAACAACAGCAGCATTATCGATTACCACCAGCCGCAGCTTACAAACATCCGGCTAGAGGAAGAGGAGCTGCCCGAGCAAGAGATACATGCAGAAAGCAATGACCAGCGGATAATCTCAACACCTCCCCAATCAATATTGAAGGTCGGAGGTCGCATCAATTCTTATTTCCCCAAGTGGAAGGCTATAACATCGGACAGATGGGTACTAGATGTGGTGACCAGAGGTCATACTCTGGAATTCATCCAAACACCACCGAGTGTCCCTGCATCGGATACACCGCCTCTGAGGTTGAGCCAACTTCTCAGGGAAGTAAGGATAATGCTAACAAAAGGAGCAATAGAACCAGTCCCTTTATCTCAAAGGAACAAGGGATTCTATTCCCGGTTTTTCCTTCTCAAGAAACCCTCAGGAGACTGGCGCCCCATCCTGGACTTGAGAGCACTAAACAAGTTTCTAAAGAAACAATCGTTCAGGATGGTAACGTTGCAGGATGTCCTGCGTCTCTTAAACACGGGCGATTGGATGGCATCCCTAGACCTCCAGGATGCTTATTTTCATATCCCCATATATCGCAACCATCGCAAATTTTTAAGGTTCAGGGTAGGAAGTATGCACCTCCAATTCCGGGTTCTACCATTCGGTCTCAAATCAGCCCCCAGAATCTTCACAAAAATGTTAGCTCCAGTAGCAGCACATCTTCGCCAGGCAGGTATCCAGGTCTTCCCTTACCTGGACGACTGGCTTATAAAGGCACCCTCAAAATTCCAAGTAACAAATCATATTTCCTATTGCCTTCATTTGTTACACAGCCTGGGGTTTGTAGTCAACTACCAGAAATCTCAGATATACCCCAAACAAGAATTGAGTTTCTTGGGAGCAATTTTGGACACAGTACGCAGCAAAGCGTACCCATCACACGAGAGGAAACAAAAGTTAACCTCGTTGGCAGACAACCTATCCAGAAAAAAGTTTGTTTCAGTCCGCATCTACAAATCATTGCTCGGAATGATATCATCGTGCATTCCGCTAGTCCCAGATTGCAGGCTCCATATGCGACCCCTGCAAGAGCAATTGGACATACAATGGACACAGGTCCTCGGCTCCTTCGAAGACAAGATTCGCATAACGCCTCTAATGAAGAACACTATGAGGTGGTGGGCGACTCCAACCAATTTCTCAAAAGGGCTGTCTTTTCTTCTTCAAACACCAAGTTACATAGTAACAACGGATGCCTCTCTCGAAGGATGGGGTGCACACTGCCAGGACCTGCAAATCAGCGGAATCTGGAATCAGCAAGAGAGCCAGCTCCACAGCAATTATCTAGAACTCAAAGCAATACACTTAGCTCTAAAAGCTTTCTTGCCAAAGATACAATGTTCAAGCGTCTTAATCCGGACGGACAACATGACCAGCATGTTTTATCTAAACAAGCAAGGAGGCACAAGGTCCCTACAACTCTCGCAGCTAGCCCAACAAATTTGGACATGGGCCATCAAACACAATATTTCACTAAAAGCGGAGCATGTGCCAGGACAGATCAATGTTCTAGCAGACACCTTGAGCAGGACAGTAATTCCTTATCACGAGTGGGAGCTAGACCAGAAAACTCTCAATGGCCTGTTTCTATTATGGGGCAAACCAAACTTAGACCTATTTGCCACTCTCGAGAACAAGAAATGCCAGTTCTACGCAAGTTGGCTTCCCCAAAAAGATTCGTGGGGGAATGCGTTTTCGATGAGATGGTCAGGAGTTTATGCCTACGCTTTTCCTCAGATCCCGCTCATTCCGAGAGTCATCAGAAAAATGAAGACGGAGGGGTGTCGACTTCTACTCATAGCTCCCAGATGGCCCAGACAAATATGGTATACGGAGCTCCTCATGCTCTCCGAACGACCACATCTACCACTCAGACAGAGTCCGACTCTTTTAACGATGCACCAGGGACAAGTCACACACCCACATCCGTCGTCTCTTCATTTGTCGGCTTGGCTCCTGAACACAATGAATACTTAAATCTCAATCTCCCCAGAGTGTAGAGACACCTTAGCAAAAGCTAGAGCTGACACTACCAACAAAACCTATAGACTTAAATGGAAACGGTTTTGTGTTTGGTGTGCAGCGGAAAATATACATCCTTTATCTTCTACTCCGGAACAGATACTTCCATATCTCCTGCTCCTGGCAAAATCAGGACTTGCATATTCTTCCATACGGGTACATCTGGCAGCAATCTCCAGATACCGCAGATCACCAGATAGACTCTCTTTGTGTTCCACAAGAATTGTCAAACAATTTATGAAGGGCCTTTTTCGGGTCTTCCCGCCAATTAGGAAACCCCCGCCTCTATGGTCATTGAATGTTGTGTTGATGCAACTCATGAAAGCTCCTTTTGAGCCGATCCACAAAGCTGACCTAAAATTCCTCGCATGGAAAACAGCGTTACTGTTAGCTCTTACTTCGGCAAAAAGAGTCAGTGACATTCAGGCTTTCACCATCAAACAGCCGTTCCTCCAGTTTACAAACTCAGGTGTCATCCTGCGGACAAATCCTAAATTCATTCCGAAAGTTCCCTCAACATTTCATTTAAATGAACCAGTCATCTTAAAAACCTTTTTTCCAAATCCGCAAACAGTGGCGGAAAAAACATTACATTCTCTCGATATTAAAAGATGTTTAAAGTTTTATCTACAGAAAACTCAGGCCATCCGCCAGTCGGATCAATTATTTGTAGCATTCGGCGGAACAAAGAAGGGACACGCGGTGTCCAAACAGACTTTGGCAAGATGGATTGGCCTGGCGATTCAATTCTGCCATTCAAAAGCAGGAAAGCCGCTCCACACCAAGGTGAGAGCCCACTCTACAAGATCGGTAGCCACTTCAGCGGCACTCTTTGCAGGTGTACCACTACATAGCATCTGTAGAGCAGCAACATGGTCCAGCCAACACACATTTACAAGACATTACTGTCTAGAGGAGACAAACCAGGTCGATACAGCAGTGGGACAAGCAGTGCTGAGGCATCTATTTCGTTAAGGTGAGCCTCTTACACATCCCACCACCACACTCGAGGTATGGTCATTAATGGTTCATTTTCTTCTACTGTTTAACGTGTCGTATTCTCCATAATAATAGCATAAACTGTGTCAGGATTTCTTGCCACACACATTTTATTGCTTTTATATTCGTATGTTTGTGAATATAAATATAATTATATGTAAGTGCATATTTAAAACTGAACTAATGTGAATCACATCACGTATAGAATTACGATGGAATTACAGTCAATGTAATTCAGTAAGTAAGAAAACATTACTGCTCGTTACTCGGATTCAAGCATGTGAATCTATGAAAGATCCAATACTGGAGAAGAAAATTAGTTACTTACCTGTAACTGCAGTTCTCCAGTATTGGTATCTTTCATAGATTCACATGCGACCCACCCTCCTCCCCTCAGAGGCTCCCCTATTATACAGATATTAAACTTCACACTCCTAATAGAAAATCTGAGGGAATTCAGCCTCTGTTGGGAGTGTTTGGGAGGGGCTGAATCCTGATTGGTTGATACTCAAGTTTGGGTCTTTTCACAAAACAAAGTGGATAGACTGTAAAATACCTTATGAGGCCTACTTGGGCCTACTGGTTTTATTTTTACTGACTTACTGCTTTTTATATATTTAAGTTTACCGTGAGGCTCCCACCTCGACAACGGGGATGATTCAAGCATGTGAATCTATGAAAGATACCAATACTGGAGAACTGCAGTTACAGGTAAGTAACTAATTTTCTTCTTCCAGGTGACCTGCCATGCACACTTTGGTTTTCTACCTCTGGTTTTCAGTATGAACAGATTTGGATGTCTGTTTTGAAAGCAGAGTAAGAAAGAAGGGGTGGAGGAAAGGGAGACCATATGCAGTGCTAAGATCTAGTTATGCAGGGTGACGAAAGAGCATTTCCATGAACATGGAGGACGATGGCTTTAAAAATGGTAGAGCACTAATCGCTATACGGATTAACAAGTACCATTAAATGTTTGAATCTTTTTGTAATATTATTCTGCCCAGGTGCAGCAGTGTTTTACTACCTTGTGTGTTTTTTTTATTTTTTATTTTTTTATATTGTTTTAGTAACTACATATGTTTGCTAGGATTTGATCAGCTTTACTTGCTTTTAAGTGATCATTTTACCCCCTCTAGTTGCTGGAGATTCAAAATTAAACCTGCAGTTTTGACCTTAGTTAGAACTGAACACCTTTATGAGCTAAGTATGCAACATTGACTTGATTGTTGAATGGTGCAGTAACCATGGGCAAAGACATAGGGAATGGTAAGTTTGTTGTTTTTTTATTTTTTATTTTTATTTTTCTTTTTGTTTCTATTGCAGTACTGGACCACCAAAATTTAACAGTGGGATCAGAGGGAAGATTGGATTGCCACACATCAAATTGAGGTTTTTATTTTTATTTTTTACTTGAATTGTTTGTTTGTGTTTGACAAGAAGCATAAAATTGTATTTCTTTTTGTCCTTAAAGTAGGCGACGGTCTAGAAGCAAAAGTCCTTTTAAGAAAGACAAGAGTCCTGTAAGGTAGGCTTTTGTTTTCTTAATGAGCGCTATATCCCTGTTTTTTTAAATGTTTTAAATTAAACTACTGATTTCCTTGGTTGCAGGTTTATGTTCATTGTTGCATCACACCAAGCCTTTCTCTTGATCGAAAAACAATTGTGTGGTAATTGTTCGCCAGGTTAACTTTTTTTACTCATTACTCGCTAGTCCCTGCATGTAGGTAAAGCTTAACTTTGTGACCTTTCAATGAAAATTCAGAAAACGCAGCTTTGCTTTTCAGATTCTGTCTTCTCTGCACCTTCGTCAACAAGTGTATCTCTGTTATTTGAATAAATGTCCTAATTTGAGGGTCACTTAACCTACTTTAGTCCTGGAAGAGCATAATTTTTTTCAATTTATTTTGAAATGATTGTTTTCTTAAACAGATGTGTTTGGCGTGTTTGGCTGTAGAAAAACATGCTGTACAAATGCCTGCCATCTAGTGTTGCACCTGGAAGTGTGCAGGTAGTTTTTCTTTGAAGTCTCTCGAGTCATGAGGAAGAGCAACAACTCTTTTGCTAGATTGTTTTCTTCTGAAGTCAGGTCTCTGAGTCGAGACAGTTTTCACGCTCTTTCCATTCGGGAATCACCCCCTACTCCATCGGTATTTCAAATGCATCCCCACCTTTGCGTTTTGAGATTAGAAAACCTTGGCCTGTTGGATAGACCTGCTCGAACAAAGGCCCTTTGGGCCTCACCCTTTCAGGCCTATCATTCTGTCCCCTTCAGTATAGAATTCTCTGCTGATGGAGCAGACGCCTTTCCATTTCTGCCCCAGGTGCCATGCTAAATCCCTGCAGACTGACCATCTGGTCTGCAACCTCAGTTTGTCCCCAGACCACAGAAGAGGACTGCCAGTCCTAGCAATCATTTTGGTCCAAAAAGACCATATGAGACTGAAGGGCACGCCGCAGAGAGATGCAGCAAAAAGAAGCCGACGAGGCACCAAACATCTTCGGACATCAAGATGTCGAAGAGTAGTAGAAACTCCATGAGACCTCTGTGGCCAATGAAGAAGCGTTTTCCGCTGAGAGTTCCGACTCTGAATTAGAGATTGATGTAGAGATGCAGGAGCTTCCACCGTGTCAGGGTACCAAGAGTACTGATATCCCTGTCCAGCTACCTACACAAACATGACACTTCTACTGAACTTAAGGCTTCTGGGCCACCACTGAAAACAGGTCGTGGTCAGCACCATAAATCTGATATGAATGCCATGCCCTGGGCCCGGCACCAAAACATAAGCCAAAGCTGACCACTTTGGTGCCTAGTCACATAGTTCAATCTTTGGCATTGACCACTTTGGCACTGAAACAGAAAACTACCTTGGCTCAGAAGAGCCCCCACCGAAAGCCATCTTAATTACTCTGGTGGAATCAGTTCTTCACAAAATATGGGAGAAGTTTGTTGCCAGTCTGAGGCAAATTCATATCCGGCCTCACACTGGCTTTATTTTTTTCTAAGACTGAGGTTTCTATGCCACCTCCAGTCAAGCGCCAACTTTTTGTTGGCGAGGCCATTGATGTACTGGTGCCTAGCAAGAAGAACGACTGACGTGGCCACCAGTCCCTTGCATCCTCCCACACCCTGTTCTCCTTCACCCCCACCCCCCAACTACCATCTTCACCCCCCAACTACCATCTTCACCCCCCCACTTCCATCTTCAACACCCCCCGACTTCAACCTGTGCCATCATGCCTGACTGCGCGTATCTGACTTTAGGCAAGAAGTAAAACAGTCTCCTAAATGTCCCTTTTGATAAGGAACACCTCTTTGGACCTTGAACCTCAGGTTCACCAAGCTCTGTAGAAAATGAATAAAAGACACAGGTTGCGAAGTCCGTGGATGCCCTCCAATCACCAAATTCCCTGCAGCTACTTTCATCACTCCTCCTGTAAGACCGGCTCCAAAACATCTTGGTGTTCCTCCTCCTCATACCACAGAGGACATTAGTCTGTCCTCTCCCAGAGGCTATTAAAATGGCACAGAGAGGGAAACTACACAAAGGGTAGAGACAACGGTGCTTCCGTACATGGTGCTGCACCTGCCACATAGCAGTGATTCCCTTCTCCTTTCCACTGATATTCCTCACCTGTCTGGGGACGACTGTAGCAGTTCCTCCCACTTAGCAATCCATAACATCAGATCAGTGGGTGTTGGACATTATCCATCATTGCTTACTGTGTGGAGCTCATCAACACTCCTCCAAACATTCCACTAAACACTCACAGGCTTTATCCAGAACAGCTAACACTGCTCAAGCAGGAAGTTCAAGCTCTTAATCAAAAGGAACTATAGAACCTGCCCATCCACATCATGAAGGCTCAGGAGTATACTCCCTATACTTCGTAATCCCCAAAATGGAAGCGTTTTTCATGGCCGATTTTAGAGCCAACGCCATTAAATAATTACATCCTGTCGGGGCATTTCCATTTGGTCACCTTCCAAGGCGTGATTCTACTTCTCCAACAAGGTGATTTCCTCTCAGCACTAGACTTAAAGGATGCCTATTTTCACATTCCCTTACAGCCAGCCCATTGCAAATACCTCAGATTTGTGATAGCGGGTGTAAGGAAATGCCTCCTTGGCATGGTTACCCCCTGACTTTTTGCTTTTGCTGATGCTAAGTTATGATTTGAAAGTGTGCTGGGACCCTGCTAACCAGGCCCCAGCACCAGTGTTCTTTCCCTAAACTGTACCTTTGTCTCCACAATTGGCACAACCCTGGCACCTAGGTAAGTCCCTTGTAACTGGTACCCCTGGTAACAAGGGCCCTGATGCCAGGGAAGGTCTCTAAGGGCTGCAGCATGTCTTATGCCACCCTAGGGACCCCTCACTCAGCACATGCTCACTGCCTCACAGCTTGTGTGTGCTGGTGGGGAGAAAATGACTAAGTCAACATGGCACTCCCCTCAGAGTGCCATGCCAACCTCACACTGCTTGTGGCATAGGTAGGTCACCCCTCTAGCAGGCCTTACAGCCCTAAGGCAGGGTGCACTATACCACAGGTGAGGGCATATGTGCATGAGCACTATGCCCCTACAGTGTCTAAGCAAAACCTTAGACATTGTAAGTGCAGGGTAGCCATAAGAGTATATGGTCTGGGAGTTTGTCAAACACAAACTCCACAGTTCCATAATGGCTACACTGAAAACTGGGAAGTTTGGTATCAAACTTCTCAGCACAATAAATGCACACTGATGCCAGTGTGCAATTTATTGTAAAATGCACCCAGAGGGCATCTTAGAGATGCCCCCTGAAAACAAACCCGACTTCCAGTGTAGGCTGACTAGTTTTTGCCAGCCTGCCACACACCAGACATGTTGCTGGCCACATGGGGAGAGTGCCTTTGTCACTCTGTGGCCAGGAACAAAGCCTGTACTGGGTGGAGGTGCTTCTCACCTCCCCCTGCAGGAACTGTAACACCTGGCGGTGAGTCTCAAAGGCTCACCCCCTTTGTTACAGCACCACAGGGCATCCTAGCTAGTGGAGATGACCGCCCCTCCAGCCACTGCCCCCACTTTTGGGGGCAAGGCTGGAGGAGATAATGAGAAAAACAAGGAGTCACCCACCAGTCAGGACAGCCCCTAAGGTGTCCTGAGCAGAGGTGACACTTACTTTTAGAAATCCTCCATCTTGTGGATGGAGGATTCCCCTAATAGGATTAGGGATGTGCCCCTCTCCCCACAGGGAGGAGGCACAAAGAGGTTGTAGCCACCCTCAAGGACAGTAGCCATTGGCTACTGCCCTTCCAGACCTAAACACACCCCTAAATTCAGTATTTAGGGGCCCCCAGAACCTAGGAAACCTTAACAAGAAGGACTGCTGACCTGAAACCCTGCAGTGAAGGAGACAACTGCCTTGGCCCCAGCCCAACCAGCCTGTCTCCCAACTTCGAAGAAAACTGCAACAGCGACGCATCCAACAGGGACCAGCGACCTCTGAAGCCTCAGAGGACTGCCCTGCACCCAAGGATCAAGAAACTCCTGTGAGCAGCCCTGTTCAACAATCTGCAACTTTCTTGCAACAAAGAAGCAACTTTAAAGACCCCACGTTTCCCGCTGGAAGCGTGAGACTTTCCACTCTGCAGCTGACGCCCCCGGCTCGACCTGCGGAAAACCAACACTACAGGGAGGACTCCCCAGCGACTGCGAGCCCGTGAGTAGCCAGTCGACCCCCCCTGAGCCCCCACAGCGACACCTGCAGAGGAAATCCAGAGGCTCCCCCTGACCGCGACTGCCTGTAACAAGGGACCCGACGCCTGGAACCAACACTGCACCCGCAGCCCCCAGGACCTGAAGGAACTGAATTCCAGTGCAGGAGCGACCCCCAGGCCACCCTCTGCCTAGGCCAGGTGTACTTTATCTGCCTTACTTACTTACCTGCTGGCAGACTGGAACCGGCGCACCCGTTCTCCATTGAAGCTTATGTGTTTTGGGCACCTCTTTGACCTCTGTACCTGACCGTCCCTGAGCTACTGGTGTGCTAACTTTGGGGTTGCATTGAACCCCCAATGGTGGGCTACCTTGGACCCAACTTTGAACCCTGTAAAGTGTTTTACTTACCTGTGAACTTAACATTTACTTACCTCCCCCAGCAACTGTTGATTTTTGCACTGTGTCCACTTTTAAAATAGCTTATTGCCATTTTTACAAAGACTGTACATGATATTGTGATTATTCAAAGTTCCTAGAATACCCATTTGAAGTATTACTTGTCAATCTTGAACCTGTGGTTCTTAAAATAAACTAAGAAAATATATTTTTCAATATAAAAACCTATTGTCCTGGAGTAAGTCTTTGAGAGTGTGTTCCTCATTTATTGCCTGAGTGTGTACAACAAATGCTTAATACTACCCTCTGATAAGCCTACTGCTCAACCACACTTCCACAAAATAGAGCATTAGAATTATCTCTTTTTGCCACTATCTTACCTCTAAGGGGAACCCTTGGACTCTGTGCACACTATTTCTTACTTTGAAATAGTATATACAGAGCCAACTTCCTACAGCAGGCAAACATTACCAGTTCAAGGTCCTCCTGTTTGGAGTCACTACTGCACCAAAATGCCTAGCAGTGGTAGCAGCTCAACTGTGCAGACAAAACAATTGTTTTTTTTGTTTAGAGACAACCGGCTCATCAAATCCAGCACTCTCAAACTCTCTCCCCACATGCCCAAACAACCAGAGACTTGCTACATCAATTTGGTTTCACGATCCACTTAAAAAATAACACCTTCTGCCTCTTCAGATTTAACCGTATATAGGTGCAACTCTCAACACGCCATTGGGGATTAGCCTATCCCAACGCAGCATGAATACACAACATTAAAATGCTAATAGTGTCCTTCAGGACTAATCAACAAGTCGGTCAGAACTGTCATGAAACCTCTGAGTATGATGCGAACATGCATCAGCATAGTGCCGAATGCATGACTGCATGTCACATTAAAGCCAAAAGAACTCTGCTTTCACTTTCTAGAGGATACTCTACTCGCAAAATAGGGGCTTCTATGGCTTTCCTAGGTAGTATACCTATAGCTGATAAATGTAAAGCAGCTACATGGTGTACACCCCACATCTTTGCTTTACACTATTGTGTGGATGTTTTAGCACACCAACAAGCTAATGTTGGTCAGGCAGAGCTACACACATTTTTCCAAACAACCGCAATACCCACGGGTTAGCCACTGATTTTGGAGGGCACTGCTTTACAGTCTATGCAGAGCATGTGTATCTACAGCAACACATGCCATCAAACTTAAAATGTTACTCACCCAGTAAGCATCTGTTTGTGGCATGTAGTGCTGTAGATTCATATGCACCCACTCTTCTCCCTGGACACCTGCAACTGTTGCAGTTCATTTACATTCTCATTTGCATGGACATCTCTATACTTAAACTTCCTCTACACTCCATTCACTCCCGCCTGCAGGAAAACAAATCTAACAATGGAGTGGATGTGCATTGCCACAAAGGGGGGGAGGGGGAGGGTGGGGGGGGGTTGACGCTCTACCTTGTGACTTCAAAAACTTCAAAGAAAACAACTTGCACGTTTCCGGAACCAGCACTAGGTGGCAGGAGAATGCACAACATGTGAACCTATATAATTATATGAGGGACAGGGAGATTAAATGGTCCAGTGTACAGTGTCCCTAATGATGATATTGAAACAAAAAAAGGTACACTGTTCCAAAAAAGACATAAAGCGACCTCCAGGCACTTTTATAAATAGAAGCAAAATCCCTCACACATCTTGTTAGAGGTCATGCTTCATCGTAGGGCTCGCTCCTAGTCAGACTGGCGCTGCAATGACTGACGGGCCCCACAAGGGGGCTCTTTGCGGCAGATCTTAATTGGTAGTGTGCGCCATGGTTATGAGCATGTAGGAATAAATGTAAACCTGGTAAAAAAACGAGGAACAAAAAGCAGGAGAGAAAAAAGGGGTTAAAATTGGCTTGGGAACCTCCAAACCCTTCTTTGTTGATCTTGGCAGGGTCCCGGTCAAGGTTAAAAACACTGTGGAGTGAAAAGGAAATAATGTTCCCACACTCTACTGAAATAATGGTGAAAAGAACTTATTTTGATCACTAAAAAAAAAAAGTCAACATGTTTTGCGCCTCAGTCCTACTGGATCAAATGGCGCTTCATCAGGACCACATAGAAAAAGACTTCACCTGAGCTGAAGTGAAAACTATATTGAGTATAGACCTATCTGAAAATAGCCAAATCAGAAAAAAAAACACGAGTTAACTTACTCAAACAAGTTACACATCTAATAGATAAAGTAGAAGGAAGCCTGTGGAGAAAAACACGAAACGTGAGGACCACATATTTTTAAGCATCCATTAACCGTGGCAAAAATGCACTAAATATATGTAGTTAATCTTAAAAAGTGACGTTGCACTCAGTGCTAATGTGGTGCCATACTAGGGTATAAACAGATAATCTGGCGAGCATGAATGAAGCATGACATCTAACAAGATGTGTGAGAGCTCTTCCTTCTATTTATAGAAGTGCCTGGAGGTCTTAACTTTTTTTTTTTTTTTTTTGGAACCGTGTACCTTTTGTGTTTCAACATGTAAATCTACAGCACTACATGCCACAAACAGATGCTTACTAGGTATGTAACATTTTTCTTATAGGAAGTCTGTCATGGATTTGTGAATGAGATCATCAACATAATTTTATGAAACTTAACCAGCCACTATTTGTTATAGAGAACCAATTGATAATTTGACTCCAGAAGAACGGGATGCCAGGACGGTCTTCTGTATGCAGCTTGCTGCTAGGATTCGTCCACGAGACCTGGAGGAATTTTTTTCTACTGTAGGAAAGGTAGTGTGTTTTTTTTTTTTTTTCTGTTTTTTAAACTTTTGATGATTAGCCAGTTTAACAGTAGATTATTTTGTGACAACAAATAGTCTTACTTTCAATGTAACCCCAATATTGTTTCATATAGCCATATTGTCCAGAAACTATTTACAGAAATTAATTTTAAAGCAATCACTTTTGTAATTATTTTCGTAAGTGGCATCTATTAAAATAGTTTTTTTTTAAAGACGTACTACTTTGGGCTGTTTGTGCCTCTATACAAAATATATAGCTTCTTCTGTGACATTGTGTGGGCAACATGTTGGTGCAAATCCTGCAACAGTACCTTGTTTTAGCCTGATAAAATGAAAAATGTGTACAGATTTCCATTATCTAAATGCATTTGATCATTATTTGACTGGCCAAAGAAATGTTGTTTTGGGTGTCTGCAGTTTGATAGCACCAAATTCTGTTGTTTTTCCTGAGAATGCAGTGTGCAAATCAGTTGGGTAACATTGGGTAAGATCACTAATTTGTTGCAGAGTCTCAGTTAATGGTGCATGTTCATTTGATACCTATCAAACTTAGTAGAGTATACAAATTATGAAAGTATAAAATATCTAGTTATGTTTTACCTCTGTCTATGACCGGTTTGTTTCCAATTGGTTTGAATGTTTTTTGGGGGTTGGAGTGGGGGGGGAGAGTAATCTTCTATGTAGTTGGCTACAGTGTTTGGTCCTTGGGTGGCCTAAGTGGGCCTTTTGCATACGAAAGGAGTAGACAAAAACATTGAACATATCGAGAGTTCAAGAACACTAAATTAACTTTAAAGGCTAACTGTTTTTCCATGTTAATGTCTGCTACAATAAGCCTACCTACTCCATTTCCAGTCCTGAATGCTGCTTTTCCACCTTTGAGCTCTTACAAGTGCTGTGAGACACACTTTTGTCCTTCTCCAAGAAAATTAAGTTAATTTGCAAAGCCTTTCCTGGACCTTCATCTTGGAATGTTCTCCTCCTCATCACCTTTATTGCATGCATTTACAGAAGAACCTATGTTTCCACCTATTCGGTTTCTACTCTAAATCCTTGCTCGCTCACTTTCTCCAACTTGGAATAAACCCATCTCCTTGTTTCATGCCCCCACTCCTCGGAAGCAGCTCTTGTGGTTTCTCTGTTTAAAAGAAGCCTTAAAATACATCATTTTGCCCCAAATCATTTTCTGCGTGTTTCTCTCATGTCCATACCAAAGTACTTTCTATGTCAATAAATAAGTAGTTTTCCACTTTCTTGGAGTCTGATCTTATTGTAGATTTGGCTCAGTTGGAGTTCAGATTGTCTGAATGTGATTACCCGTCTCAGCAGTCTCTCTGCTGTGTTCAGTTTTAACCTGTTTCTTCTGTTTGCAGTTGGGAGTCTTTTTGGATCAGGACCTCTCATGCTGCTTAAGTCAACGAAATCTCGTCCACCTGCTTCTCCCAAATGAAGCTATTTTTTTTTGTACCTTTTCTTTCTTTACCTGGTTCTTAGTAGGTGTATTTCTAAATTAGAGTGAATCTTGTATCTTTAGCTTGGCCCAGTCCTTGGTTTGGTTATTTCCTAGTGCTGTCTGTACTAAACAGTAGTTTTTCAGTCTGTCATTGCATGATCTTGTGTCATTTTGACATAAACAAATGAATAGTGTAGCAGTAAAGCCTCGTTGAATTGCACAGGGTGAATCAAATATTGAAAAGCTAGCCTAACTAACATATAGTAAAGTTGTTGTGTCACAAGTTACTTCTAGAGAGCACATTCTGATTTCTGGTAATGTTCTCAGGCAGCTGCCATCTAAACTTCAACTGAACTCGATATTTTTTTTCCGTGAGGTGGAGAGTAAACGACCCAGTAGGCTGCACTAATAGCTTTACCTTTTTGAGGGTTTCCTTCTGTAATCATGAATATCTGCCATAGTACCCAAATGTAGCTCCTTTGGGCGCCTAATGCTTTTATTACATTTTTATATGGTAATTCATTTTTTTTATTTCATTTTAGGTTCGGGATGTCAGAATGATTTCAGATAGAAACTCCAGACGATCCAAGGGAATTGCTTATGTCGAATTTGTTGATGTCAGTTCTGTACCTCTAGCAATAGGCTTAACTGGACAAAGAGTTCTAGGAGTACCTATCATAGTTCAAGCATCTCAGGTAAGCACCAGTTATTAGGTTAAATATGAATTTTTGTAGTATGACTTTTTGAAAGTGACTCATCCACAAGTTATCAGCAACCCATATACGTGTATGATGAAGGCTGAAACTTTAAACACATTAAATTAATCGGTATAAAATGTCAAGATGCGTCTCGAGCAGTAGTAGGTTTTAAGCATTCTGATCTAAGAGGGGTGTTCGTTTGTCTTTAAAGTCTTGAGTGCGGCTTTGTAAAACTGATCCACGCTGCCCTTATATATTCTGTGGACCACCCTTTGTTTTTCCCCAAAGTAGACAAGATGTTCATGTGAGTGTACTTGACGTTATCCATGCCATTATTGGGGTCTCTAAGAACTCAGCACATTCTGTGAGCTAAATTCAGTTGGTATTGTGGGCAGACTGCAGGCTGTCCCGCACAATAATGAGCCATTGCTTCTTAATGTTTGGGACTTGTGCAAATTATATGCACGGCTGGCTAGTGGACTACTGAATGGTACATGTGCACACTTGTATATTTTCTGCAAGGTGGTGGCCTTTCTTGGTTTAGATGGCTGTGTCTACCTAGGATATTTTAACCTGAAAAGCTACAGTACCTGGGATGTGACAGTAGTATGCTAGAACGTTTCTTTGACTAGAGTAGGTTTACCTACTGTAACCAAAACCAATTATCTGTGTGGTAGTCTTACTTGACTATTGTGGGAAGTTGGCTCTGTATATACTATCTCAAAGTAAGAAATAGTGTGCACAGAGTCCAAGGGTTCCCCTTAGAGGTAAGATAGTGGCAAAAAGAGAATTCCAATGCTCTATTTTGTTCTAGTGTGGTCGATCAGTAGGCTTATCAGAGGGTAGTGTTAAGCATTTGTTGTACACACAGGCAATAAATGAGGAACACACACAGACTTATTCCAGGCCAATAGGTTTTTATATTGAAACATTTATTTTCTTAGATAACTTTAAGAACCACAGGTTCAAGATTTACATTAAACACTTTAAATGTAAGGTACTTCACTTGGATACGTTAGGAGCTTTGAATAAAGGCAATATCACCTACAGTCTTTGTTAAAATGGCAATAAGCTATTTTAAAAGTGGACACAGTGCAAAAATCAACAGTTCCTGGGGGAGGTAAGTAATGGTTACTTTGTGAGGTAAGTAAGGCACTTAGAAATCTCAGGTTCGATGGCATCTGTCGCTGTAGATACACATGGTATGCATGAGCTCGCCATCTGGTGTTGGGTCGGAGTGTTACAAGTTGTTTTTCTTCGAAGAAGTGTTTTCGAGTCACGGGACCGAGTGACTCCTCCTTCTGTGCTCATTGCGCATGGGCGTCGACTCCATCTTCGATTGTTTTCTTTCCGCCATCGGGTTCGGACGTGTTCCTGTCGCTCCGAGTTTCGGAACGGAAAGATAGCTGAAACCAGAAGATTTTCGACGGTATCGTTGCGATCCGGTTCGAGATAGACACATACGACGACGCGTTGAACATCGAAGCGCTTTGGTGCCCTTCGGGGTAGATTTCGGCACCCCGTCGGGGCCTAGTCGGCCCGACCGCGTGGAGAACAACGCCGATGGAACGGACCCCGTTTCGATTCTGCCCCGAATGCCACAACAAATATCCTTATACGGACCTACACTCGGTCTGTAACCTGTGCCTGTCACCCGAGCACAGCGAAGAATCCTGTGAGGCCTGTCGGGCGTTCCGGTCCCGAAAAACTCTGCGCGACCGTCGAGCGAGAAGACTGCAGATGGCGTCCACGCCAAAGGAGCGTCGACAGTTCGAGACAGAAGAGGAACAGGAGGAATCCTTTTCCATCCAGGATTCAGACTCCGACGAGCTAGACTCTACAAAAACTGTGAGTAAGACGTCGAGATCAGAACTTAAAAAAGGAAAGAAGGCCCAGGGGACGCCACTGCCAACCGGCCATGGCTCCACCCAAATTCTCGGTGACCAACAATCGGCACCGAAAAAGGCCCATTCAGTGTCGAGATCGTCCGACTTCGGTCGAGACACCGGCACGCAGCCTCCTCGGGACCGAGAGAGTGCTAAACAGAAGCATCAACGAGAGTTCGGTGTCGACACGGATCGACGCCGAGACAGTGGCGCCGAAGACCATAGAGGCCAAGAATTTTCGGCACAGAAAAAGAGGAAGGTTACCTCGGAGCCGAAAAAACAATCAACAGGGTTTTCGGAGCCGAAAAAAGCGACATCAGACCCTGTTTCAGGCTCCTATACTGAAGAGCATTCTATGTCTTCACAAATGAAGAAACATAGATTTGAACAAGAACTGCAATCCACTGACGTGGATCACACGCAAAAGCGTATCTTTATTCAGCAGGGGACTGGGAAGATCAGTACCCTTCCACCTGTCAAACGAAAGAGAACGCTTCAGTTTACTCCTCAGCAACAAACAGCACAAAAGGTAACACCTCCTCCCTCGCCTCCACCTGTAACTCCGGCTTCGCCAACTTACACCCCGTCACATTCGCCAGCTCACACCGCCATGAGCCACGATGACCAAGATCAGGATGCGTGGGACTTGTACGACGCACCAGTGTCTGATAACAGCCCAGACACATACCCAACTAGGCCATCACCACCGGAAGACAGCACAGCCTACTCACAAGTGGTGGCTAGAGCAGCACTATTCCATAATGTGGAACTACACTCGGAACAAGTAGAGGATGATTTTTTATTTAACACCCTCTCTTCAACCCACAGCTCCTACCAAAGCCTGCCGATGCTCCCAGGCATGCTACGCCATGCAAAGGACATTTTCAAGGAGCCAGTTAAAAGTAGGGCAGTGACTCCTAGGGTGGACAAAAAGTATAAGGCGCCTCCTACGGACCCTGTATTCATCACCTCTCAGCTGCCACCAGATTCTGTGGTGGTAGGAGCTGCCAGAAAACGGGCAAATTCACACACTTCTGGGGATGCACCTCCCCCAGATAAAGAAAGCAGGAAATTCGATGCAGCCGGGAAGAGGGTTGCTGTCCAAGCAGCAAACCAGTGGCGCATCGCAAATTCACAAGCGCTGCTAGCGCGATACGACAGAGCCCACTGGGATGAGATGCAGCATCTCATTGAACATCTCCCAAAAGATCTGCAAAAAAGAGCAAAACAGGTTGTTGAGGAAGGTCAAAACATTTCCAACAATCAAATACGCTCCTCCATGGATGCAGCAGACACGGCCGCAAGGACCATTAATACGTCGGTTACCATCCGTAGGCACGCATGGCTCAGAACGTCTGGATTCAAGCCAGAAATTCAGCAGGCAGTGCTTAACATGCCAGTAAACGAAAAACTTCTGTTCGGTCCGGAGGTCGACACAGCCATAGAAAAGCTCAAGAAGGACACTGACACTGCCAAAGCCATGGGCGCACTCTACTCCCCGCAGAGCAGAGGATCTTATAACACCTTCCGCAAAACACCTTTTAGAGGAGGGTTTCGGGGTCAGGCCACACAAGCTAGCACCTCACAGTCCGTACCGCCCACCTACCAGGGACAGTACAGGGGAGGTTTTCGGGGCCAGTATAGAGGGGGGCAATTCCCTAAGAATAGAGGAAGATTTCAAAGCCCCAAAACCACTACCAACAAGCAGTGACTCACACGTCACTCACCCCTCCCACACACCACCAGTGGGGGGGGAGAATACGTCAATATTACGAAGCATGGGACAAAATAACTACAGACACATGGGTCCTAGCAATTATCCAACATGGCTATTGCATAGAATTCATGCAATTCCCTCCAGACATACCACCAAAATCACAAAATTTATCAAAATACCATTCACAGCTTCTAGAGATAGAAGTTCAAGCACTACTGCAAAAAAATGCAATAGAATTAGTACCAAGCACACAAATAAACACAGGAGTTTATTCACTGTACTTCTTGATACCAAAAAAGGACGAAACACTGAGACCAATTCTAGACCTCAGGGTAGTAAACACATTCATCAAATCAGACCACTTTCACATGGTCACACTACAAGAAGTGTTACCATTGCTCAAAAAACACGACTACATGACAACCCTAGACCTCAAGGACGCATATTTCCATATACCAATACATCAATCACACAGGAAATATCTAAGGTTTGTATTCAAAGGAATACATTACCAATTCAAAGTATTGCCTTTTGGTTTAACAACCGCTCCAAGAGTATTCACAAAATGCCTAGCAGTGGTCGCTGCACACATCAGAAGGCAGCAAATACATGTGTTCCCGTATCTAGACGACTGGCTAATCAAAACCAGTTCGCTCACACAATGCTCAAACCACACAAATCAAGTCATACAAACCCTCTACAAACTAGGGTTCACCGTCAACTTTGCAAAATCAAACATTCTGCCAAGCAAAGTACAGCAATATCTAGGAGCCATAATAGACACGACAAAAGGAGTAGCAACGCCAACTCCACAAAGGATCCACAATTTCAACAGGGTCATTCAACACATGTCTCCAAACCAAACAATACAAGCAAGAACAATACTGCAGCTCCTAGGCATGATGTCCTCATGCATAGCCATTGTCCCAAACGCAAGACTGCACATGAGGCCCTTACAACAGTGCCTAGCCTCACAGTGGTCTCAAGCACAGGGTCACCTTCTAGATCTGGTGTTGCTAGACCGCCAAACTTACCTCTCGCTTCTATGGTGGAACAGTATAAATTTAAACATAGGGCGGCCTTTCCAAGACCCAGTGCCACAGTACGTAATAACAACAGATGCTTCCATGACAGGGTGGGGAGCACATCTCAATCAACACAACCTAAGAGGACAATGGAACATACATCAAACAAAACTGCATATAAATCATCTAGAATTATTAGCAGTTCTCCAGTATTGGATCTTTCATAGATTCACATGCTTGAATCATCCCCGTCGTCGAGGTGGGAGCCTCACGGTAAATTTAAATATATAAAAAGCAGTAAGTCAGTAAAAATAAAACCAGTAGGCCCAAGTAGGCCTCATAAGGTATTTTACAGTCTATCCACTTTGTTTTGTGAAAAGACCCAAACTTGAGTATCAACCAATCAGGATTCAGCCCCTCCCAAACACTCCCAACAGAGGCTGAATTCCCTCAGATTTTCTACCGCACGTCGTGTGAAGGGAGTCTCCCTGAGCTCTGCTCAGTTTTTTTCCTATTTTCTGACTGAAGATTGTTTTTTCTCTCAGGAAACTAGTTACAACTTTACTATGTCTGAGAAGGCAAAGAAGGGTCTGTTCAGAGACTGTGACAACTGTGGGAAGAAGAGACTACATATTGATGACCCCCACAAGAAGTGTATTTACTGCCTTCATCCAGACCATAAGGTGAGAGACTGCAAAATCTGTCGCACCTTTAGTCAAAAAACCCTCAAAGACCGAGAGGGTAGACTTCTCTTATGGCTGCAAAAACAAAAAGCCTTAGAGCATCCTTCATCAGACAGCGAAGAGTCACCACAAACTTCTCGCCCTCAGAAGAGAACAAGTGAGAGAGAGAGAGGTGCGGATGAACCACCAAGAAAAATACACAAAAAGACTAAACAAGTCTTAACTGAAGAGGCAGTTAAACATGGACCAAAAAAGGTTCATTCAGAACCTACTACGCCGTTACACCGAAAAAGCACCTCAAAGAAACCATCCCTGTCTCTGTCACCACAAAAAGAGTCAGAAAAACTCTTTTTGGTGAAAAAACAACCGTCGACGACCGCCCCGTCGACGACAGTGTCGACGGTAACAGCGACCACGGTATCGTCGACGTTCACAACACCAACCTCACCAATGATTATGACGTCGTCACCTTTGTCATCGACGACGATTATTACTGCAAAAATCTTCAAAAGAGCTTCGTCGGCAAACACATCGTCGACAGCGGAGGCTTCCTGGGTTCACAAATCATCCAGGGCACTCCCATCTACGCAAACTACGTCGGCGAAGCGACCGTCGTCGCTAAAATACCCGTCGACGAAGGGACCGTTGACTAAGGAAAAGACGCAGTCATGGACGGAAGCGTCGACGAGAGACCCGTCGACGAGAGACCCGTCGACGAGGGAGCCGTCGACGAGGGAGCCGTCGACGAGGGAGCCGTCGACGAGGGAGCCGTCGACGAGGGAGCCGTCGACGAGGGAACCGTCGACGATGGATCCGACGATTACCACAGCATTAACAGTTTACAAACCTTTGGACATTTCACCAGCTCATTCCTCATACCATCATGAGGACTCCACCAGATTCTTACCCCTTTCCCTTATTAATATAGGAGACAAGCCATCTGACATTTTGCCGATGCATACATCACCAAGTAAGGTGCTGCCATACCCACCGCAACATCTTTTAGACGATGAGGATGATGACGTTCAAGGCATGTTTGGGGCAGCTAGTAGCCCGTCCCAACTAAATGTCAAATGTCAAGAGTTTGATGAAGAAGAGGATCAACATTACCAGCATAGTTATGCTTCAACATCTTATCCACAGACAAACCAACCATCGCCTCTAGCTATGCCTAGCACATTAGTGACAGATTTACAACATATGTTGAAGGACTACTATAAAAGGTTCCCACCGTCAACTCAGTCCACGCCACCTAGACCTCAGAGTTACCAGCAAGCTCAAACTACTAATGTTTCCGAAACGCCTCAGGCTAGTAGACCTGTAACTAGCCAAGCTCCGGAAGCTTACCTCTCGTCGGACGACGAAAGGGAAGAGGGCGAGTTAGCAGATTCAGCTGCTAGTGAATGGGACGACTATCTCGTTCCCACACCATCTCCACCTCCAGCAGCTCCAGTGGATTCTCCTCCAGAAGACATAGGAGGTTTCCATAATATCATAGAGAGAGCGGCGAAACGTTTTGGCCTGGAAATTGTTTCCCATGAAACTGAGTGTTTTTTGTATGACTTTAAAGAGCCATCAAAGAGATCTGTAAGAGCCATACCTATTGTGGATTTTTTGTGGCAGGAGGGTTTGAAGGCAATGAAAAACCCGGCAACAGTGCCTTCACAAATGCCAAGGCTAGAGAAAAAATACAAGGCCCCAGATGATTCTCCGGCCTGTTTAGTCTCACAACCGAAACCTGACTCGGTTATATCACAGGCGGCTCAACGACGATCCAAAAACCCCTCTACACCTATTGCGTCTCCCCCAGACAAAGAGGGAAGGAGACTAGACAATATTGGTAAGAAATTCTCCTCTGTTGCTGCAGTAACGGTCAAAGCGGCAAATTCCCTCGCCATCCTGGGAAGATACGATCGGCAGATGTGGGCAGACATGTCCGTTTTTGTAGATTCACTGCCAGAAGATCTCAAGGTGGAGGCTAAAAAGGTCTTGCAGGAGGGAGAAAGGGTTTCCGCAGAGATAATAGACAGTGCAATAGATATTTCCCTCACTGGCTTTCGACAATTAGCTGGAGCAGCAGTCCTGCGCAGACAAGGGTGGCTTAAAGCTACTTCATTCAGACCAGAAGTCCAGACTCGTGTTCTCGACATGCCCTTCGATGGAGAGAGTTTGTTTGGCAAACATGTCGATGATATGCTGCAGGCTATCAAGACGGATACCGATACGGCAAAATCCCTAGGTACCCTGCAATATAAAAAACTACCTTTTCGTGGAGCAAGGGGTAGAGGTAATTACTCCTTTCGAGGTGGATACCAACAATACAGGTCACAATATACATCTTCCTCCACAGGACCAGGACATCAGCACCATCAACAACAGCAGCATTATCGATTACCACCAGCCGCAGCTTACAAACATCCGGCTAGAGGAAGAGGAGCTGCCCGAGCAAGAGATACAGGCAGAAAGCAATGACCAGCGGATAATCTCAACACCTCCCCAATCAATATTGAAGGTCGGAGGTCGCATCAATTCTTATTTCCCCAAGTGGAAGGCTATAACATCGGACAGATGGGTACTAGATGTGGTGACCAGAGGTCATACTCTGGAATTCATCCAAACACCACCGAGTGTCCCACCATCGGGTACACCGCCTCTGAGGTTGAGCCAACTTCTCAGGGAAGTAAGGATAATGCTAACAAAAGGAGCAATAGAACCAGTCCCTTTATCTCAAAGGAACAAGGGAGTCTATTCCCGGTTTTTCCTTCTCAAGAAACCCTCAGGAGACTGGCGCCCCATCCTGGACTTGAGAGCACTAAACAAGTTTCTAAAGAAACAATCGTTCAGGATGGTAACGTTGCAGGATGTCCTGCGTCTCTTAAACACGGGCGATTGGATGGCATCCCTAGACCTCCAGGATGCTTATTTTCATATCCCCATATATCGCAACCATCGCAAATTTTTAAGGTTCAGGGTAGGAAGTATGCACCTCCAATTCCGGGTTCTACCATTCGGTCTCAAATCAGCCCCCAGAATCTTCACAAAAATGCTAGCTCCAGTAGCAGCACATCTTCGCCAGGCAGGTATCCAGGTCTTCCCTTACCTGGACGACTGGCTTATAAAGGCACCCTCAAAATTCCAAGTAACAAATCATATTTCCTATTGCCTTCATTTGTTACACAGCCTGGGGTTTGTAGTCAACTACCAGAAATCTCAGATATACCCCAAACAAGAATTGAGTTTCTTGGGAGCAATTTTGGACACAGTACGCAGCAAAGCGTACCCATCACACGAGAGGAAACAAAAGTTAACCTCGTTGGCAAACAACCTATCCAGAAAAAAGTTCGTTTCAGTCCGCATCTACAAATCATTGCTCGGAATGATATCATCGTGCATTCCGCTAGTCCCAGATTGCAGACTCCATATGCGACCCCTGCAAGAGCAATTGGACATACAATGGACACAGGTCCTCGGCTCCTTCGAAGACCAGATTCGCATAACGCCTCTAATGAAGAACACTATGAGGTGGTGGGCGACTCCAACCAATTTCTCAAAAGGGCTGTCTTTTCTTCTTCAAACACCAAGTTACATAGTAACAACGGATGCCTCTCTCGAAGGATGGGGTGCACATTGCCAGGACCTGCAAATCAGCGGAATCTGGAATCAGCAAGAGAGCCAACTCCACATCAATTATCTAGAACTCAAAGCAATACACTTAGCTCTAAAAGCTTTCTTGCCAAAGATACAATGTTCAAGCGTCTTAATCCGGACGGACAACATGACCAGCATGTTTTATCTAAACAAGCAAGGAGGCACAAGGTCCCTACAACTCTCGCAGCTAGCCCAACAAATTTGGACATGGGCCATCAAACACAATATTTCACTAAAAGCGGAACATGTGCCAGGACAGATCAATGTTCTAGCGGACACCTTGAGCAGGACAGTAATTCCTTATCACGAGTGGGAGCTAGACCAGAAAACTCTCAATGGCCTGTTTCTATTATGGGGCAAACCGAACTTAGACCTATTTGCCACTCTCGAGAACAAGAAATGCCAGTTCTACGCAAGTTGGCTTCCCCAAAAAGATTCGTGGGGGAATGCGTTTTCGATGAGATGGTCAGGAGTTTATGCCTACGCTTTTCCTCCGATCCCGCTCATTCCGAGAGTCATCAGAAAAATGAAGACGGAGGGGTGTCGACTTCTACTCATAGCTCCCAGATGGCCCAGACAAATATGGTATACGGAGCTCCTCATGCTCTCCGAACGACCACATCTACCACTCAGACAGAGTCCGACTCTTTTAACGATGCACCAGGGACAAGTCACACACCCACATCCGTCGTCTCTTCATTTGTCGGCTTGGCTCCTGAACACAATGAATACTTAAATCTAAAAATCTCCCCAGAGTGTAGAGACATGTTAGCAAAAGCTAGAGCTGACACTACCAACAAAACCTATAGACTTAAATGGAAACGGTTTTGTGTTTGGTGTGCAGCGGAAAATATACATCCTTTATCTTCTACTCCGGAACAGATACTTCCATATCTCCTGCTCCTGGCAAAATCAGGACTTGCATATTCTTCCATACGGGTACATCTGGCGGCAATCTCCAGATACCGCAGATCACCAGATAAACTCTCTTTGTGTTCCACAAGAATTGTCAAACAATTTATGAAAGGCCTTTTTCGGGTCTTCCCGCCAATTAGGAAACCCCCGCCTCTATGGTCATTGAATGTTGTGTTGATGCAACTCATGAAAGCTCCTTTTGAGCCGATCCACAAAGCTGACCTAAAATTCCTCGCATGGAAAACAGCGTTACTGTTAGCTCTTACTTCGGCAAAAAGAGTCAGTGACATTCAGGCGTTCACCATCAAACAGCCGTTCCTCCAGTTTACAAACTCAGGTGTCATCCTGCGGACAAATCCTAAATTCATTCCGAAAGTTCCCTCAACATTTCATTTAAATGAACCAGTCATCTTAAAAACCTTTTTTCCAAATCCGCAAACAGTGGCGGAAAAAACATTACATTCTCTCGATATTAAAAGATGTTTAAAGTTTTATCTACAGAAAACTCAGGCCATCCGCCAGTCGGATCAATTATTTGTAGCGTTCGGCGGAACAAAGAAGGGACACGCGGTGTCCAAACAGACTTTAGCAAGATGGATTGGCCTGGCGATTCAATTCTGCCATTCAAAAGCAGGAAAGCCGCTCCACACCAAGGTGAGAGCCCACTCTACAAGATCGGTAGCCACTTCAGCGGCACTCTTTGCAGGTGTACCACTACATAGCATCTGTAGAGCAGCAACATGGTCCAGCCAACACACATTTACAAGACATTACTGTCTAGAGGAGACAAACCAGGTCGATACAGCAGTGGGACAAGCAGTGCTGAGGCATCTATTTCGTTAAGGTGAGCCTCTTACACATCCCACCACCACACTCGAGGTATGGTCATTAATGGTTCATTTTCTTCTACTGTTTAACGTGTCGTATTCTCCATAATAATAGCATAAACTGTGTCAGGATTTCTGGCCACACACATTTTATTGCTTTTATATTCGTATGTTTGTGAATATAAATATAATTATATGTAAGTGCATATTTAAAACTGAACTAATGTGAATCACATCACGTATAGAATTACGATGGAATTACAGTCAATGTAATTCAGTAAGTAAGAAAACATTACTGCTCGTTACTCGGATTCAAGCATGTGAATCTATGAAAGATCCAATACTGGAGAAGAAAATTAGTTACTTACCTGTAACTGCAGTTCTCCAGTATTGGTATCTTTCATAGATTCACATGCGACCCACCCTCCTCCCCTCAGAGGCTCCCCTATTATACAGATATTAAACTTCACACTCCTAATAGAAAATCTGAGGGAATTCAGCCTCTGTTGGGAGTGTTTGGGAGGGGCTGAATCCTGATTGGTTGATACTCAAGTTTGGGTCTTTTCACAAAACAAAGTGGATAGACTGTAAAATACCTTATGAGGCCTACTTGGGCCTACTGGTTTTATTTTTACTGACTTACTGCTTTTTATATATTTAAATTTACCGTGAGGCTCCCACCTCGACGACGGGGATGATTCAAGCATGTGAATCTATGAAAGATACCAATACTGGAGAACTGCAGTTACAGGTAAGTAACTAATTTTCTTTTTCAAGCACTAAAAGCTTTCCAACCAATCATAACCCACAAATACATCCTTGTCAAAACAGACAACATGACAACGATGTATTATCTAAACAAACAAGGAGGAACACATTCAACGCAGTTAAGCTTGTTAGCTCAAAAAATATGGAAGTGGGCAATCCATCATCAAATTGGTCTAATAGCACAGTTTATTCCGGGGATCCAGAATCAGCTGGCAGACAATCTCTCTCGAGATCACCAGCAAGTCCACGAATGGGAAATCCACCCACAGATTCTGAACACCTACTTCACACTCTGGGGAACACCACAAATAGACTTATTTGCAACAAAAGAGAACGCAAAATGCCAAAACTTCGCGTCCAGATACCCACACAAGCAATCCCTAGGCAATGCCCTATGGATGAACTGGTCAGGAATATTTGCTTACGCTTTTCCTCCTCTCCTTCCTTACCTAGTAAACAAATTGAGTCAAAACAAACTCAAACTCATTTTAATAGCACCAACGTGGGCAAGACAACCCTGGTACACAACACTGCTAGATCTGTCTGTAGTACCACACATCAAACTGCCCAACAAACCAGATCTGTTAACGCAACACAACCAACAGATCAGACACCCGGACCCAGCATCGCTGAATCTAGCAATCTGGCTCCTGAAATCCTCGAGTTCGGACACTTACAACTTAGCCAAGAGTGTATGGAAGTCATAAAGCAGGCCAGAAGGCCATCCACTAGACACTGCTACGCAAGTAAGTGGAAAAGATTTGTTTGGTACTGCCATCATAATCAGATACAACCACTAGACGCAACTCCAAAACATATAGTAAATTACTTGCTCCATTTACAAAAAGCAAAGCTAGCCTTCTCTTCTATTAAAATACACCTTGCAGCAATATCTGCATACCTGCAAACTACATATTCAACTTCCTTGTATAAGATACCAGTTATCAAAGCATTCATAGAAGGGCTTAAAAGAATTATACCACCAAGAACACCACCTGTTCCTTCATGGAACCTAAACGTGGTTCTAACAAGACTCATGGGCCCACCTTTCGAACCCATGCACTCTTGCGGAATACAATTCCTAACCTGGAAAGTTGCCTTTCTCATCGCCATTACATCTCTAAGAAGAGTAAGTGAAATTCAAGCGTTCACAACACAAGAGCCTTTTATACAAATACATAAAAATAAGGTCGCCCTACGACCTAATCCAAAATTTTTACCCAAAGTTATTTCACCATTCCATCTAAATCAAACGGTAGAACTACCAGTTTTTTTCCCACAGCCAGATTCTGTGGCTGAAAGAGCACTACATACATTAGATGTCAAAAGAGCATTAATGTACTACATTGACAGAACAAAAAACATCAGAAAAACTAAACAGCTATTTATTGCATTCCAAAAACCTCATGCAGGTAACCCAATATCAAAACAAGGTATAGCCAGATGGATAGTTAAATACATCCAAATCTGCTACCTTAAAGCAAAAAGACAACTGCCCATTACTCCCAGGGCACAATCAACAAGGAAAAAAGGTGCTTCAATGGCCTTTTTAGGAAACATCCCAATGCAGGAAATATGTAAGGCAGCCACTTGGTCTACGCCTCACACATTCACCAAACACTACTGTATAGATGTGCTATCCGCACAACAAGCTACAGTAGGTCAAGCTGTATTAAGAACTCTATTTCAGACAACTTCTACTCCTACAGGCTAAACCACCGCTTATGGGGAACTAACTGCTTACTAGTCTATGCATACCATGTGTATCTACAGCGACAGATGCCATCGAACTGAAAATGTCACTTACCCAGTGTACATCTGTTCGTGGCATCAGTCGCTGAGATTCACATGGACCCACCCACCCACCTCCCCGGAAGCCTGTAGCAGTTCAGAAGTTATCTTCAATTTTCTACATTTGTATATATATATTATTTAATCCTTTAATAGGTACATACTTACATTTTTCATTGCGCGGGCACTATTACTATAGTACAACTCCTACCTCACCCTCTGCGGGGAAAACAATCGAAGATGGAGTCGACGCCCATGCGCAATGAGCACAGAAGGAGGAGTCACTCGGTCCCGTGACTCGAAAACACTTCTTCGAAGAAAAACAACTTGTAACACTCCGACCCAACACCAGATGGCGAGCTCATGCATACCATGTGAATCTCAGCGACTGATGCCACGAACAGATGTACACTGGGTAAGTGACATTTTCATTCCTGGGCATAGGCAGCCCACCGTTGGGGGTTCAAGGTAACCCCAAAGTTACCACACCAGCAGCTCAGGGCCGGTCAGGTGCAGAGGTCAAAGAGGTGCCCAAAACACATAGGCGCCTATGGAGAAAAAGGGTGCTCCGGTTCCAGTCTGCCAGCAGGTACGTACATCAGGGGGCAGGCCAGGGGGGTTTTGTAGAGCACTGGGGGGGACAAAAGTAGGCAAACAAAACACCCTCAGCGGCACAGGGGCGGCTGGGTGCAGTGTGCAAAGCAGGCCTAGGGTTTTAGTTGGTATTCAATGGAGGGACCCCGGGGTCACACACTAGTGGTGCAGGCAGGCACAGGGGGGTAGCTTCTCAGGACAGCCACCACCTGGGCTAGGGAGAGGGTCGCCTGGGGGTCACTCCTGCACTGAAGTTCAGTTCCTTCTGGTGCTGGGGGCTGCGGGTGCAGTGCTTGGTCCAGGTGTCGGGTCCCTTGTTATAGGCAGTCGCGGTCAAGGGGATCCTCTGGATTCTCTCTGCAGGTGTAGCTGTGTGGGACCAGGGGGGGTCGTCTCGGGCTACTCACAGGGTCGCTGTCGCCGGGGAGTCCTCCCTGTGGTGTTGGTTCGCTGGATCTCGAGCCGGGGGCGTCGGATGCAGTGTGTGTAGTCTCACACTTCCGGCAGGAAGAGCGAGTTCTTTGTAAGTTACTTTGTTGCAAAGATGTAGCTGTTTTTGAACAGAGCTGATGCTCACTGGAGTTTCTTGGTCCTGGGGGGGTGTCAGGCCAGTCCTCTGAGGCTTCAGAGGCCGCTGGTCCCTGTTGGATGCGTCGCTGGTTGCAGGTTCTTGACTCTGGAGACAGGCCGGTAGGGCTGGGGCCAAAGCATTTGTCGTCAGTCTCCTCTGCGGGCTTGTAGGTCAGCAGTCCTCCTTTGTAGTTCAGGTTGCAGGAATCTGATTTCCTGGGTTCAGGGTCGCCCCCAAATACTCAATTTAGGGGTGTTTAGGTCTGGGGGTCAGTAGCCAATGGCTACTGTCCTTGAGGGTGGCTACACCGTCCTTCTGCCTCCTCCCTGAGGGGAGGGGGGCACATCCCTATCCCTATTCCTATTGGGGAATCCTCCAAAATCAAAATGGAGGATTTCTAAAGGCAGGGGTCACCTCAGCTGACTGGTGGGTGACTCCTCCTCCTTGTTTTTCTCATTATCTCCCCTGGACTTGTCGCCAAAAGTGGGGGCTGTGTCCAGGGGGCTGCCATCTCCACTAGCTGGAGTGCCCTGGGGCATTGTAACACGAAGCCTGAGCCTTTGAGGCTCACTGCTAGGTGCTACAGTTCCTGGATGTGTGTGGGGGGTGAGGGTGTACTGGTTTGTGTGAGGTGTGAATTTGCCCTGAACGATGTGGGGGCACCCTGGCTAGTTCCAGGGTGCCCACACACTAAGTAACTTGGCACCCAACCTGCCCCAAGTGAGGGTTAGACATATAGGTGACTTGTAAGTTACTTAAGTGCAGTGTAAAACAGCTGTGAAATAACGTGGAGGTTATTTCACTCAGGCTGCAGTGGCAGTCCTGTGTAAGAATTGTCTGAGCTCCCTATGGGTGGCAAAAGAAATGCTGCAACCCATAGGGATCTCCTGGAACCCCAATACCCTGGCTACCTAGGGACCATATACAAGGGAATTATAAGGGTGTTCCAGTGTGCCAATCAGAATTGGTAAAATTTGTCACTAGCCTGCAGTGACTATTTTAAAAGCAAAGAGAGCATAAACACTGAGGTTCTGGTTAGCAGAGCCTCAGTGATACAGTTAGGCACCACGAGTGGAACACACATAGGCCACAAACATATGGGCACTGGGGTCCTGGCTAGCAGGATCCCAGAGACCCATATCAAACACACTGACAACATAGGGTTTCCACTATGAGCACTGGGGCCCTGGCTAGCAGGATCCCAGTGAGACAGTAAAAACACCTTGACAGACTCACAAACAGGCCAAAAGTTAGGAGTAACAAGGCTAGAAAGAGGCTACCTTCCTACACTGAGGTGTTGGTTTTCTGCAGGTCGATCTGGGGCGTCGGGTGCAGAGTGAGAAGTCTCCCGCTTCTGGCAGGAAACGTGCAGTCTTTGGAAGTTGCTTCTTTGTTGCAAAGTAGTAGTTGATTTTTAACACTGCCGCTGTTCACAGGAGTTTCTTGGTCTTTTAATCCAGAGCAGTCCTCTGAGGCTTCAGAGGTCGCTGGTTGCTGTTGGATGCGTCGCTGGGGCAGGTTTTCAAGCTGGAGACAGGCCGGTAGGGCTGGGGCCAAAGCAGTTGTCGTCCTCTTCCTTCTCTGCAGGCTTGTAGGTCAGCAGTCCTTGTTTCTTCAGGTTGCAGGAATCTCATTTCCTGGGTTCAGTGTCGCCCCTAAATACTCAATTTAGGGGTTTGTTTAGGTCTGGGGGGGGGGGGGGCAGCAGCCAATGGCTACTGTCCTTGAGGCTGGGTACACCCTCTTTGTGCCTCCTCCCGGTGGGGAGGGGGGCACATCCCTAATCCTATTGGGGGAATCCTCCAAACTCAAGATGGACGATTTCTCAAGGCAGGGGTCACCTCAGCTCAGGGCACCTTGGGGGCTGTCCTGACTGGTGGGTGACTCCTCCTTGTTTTTCTCATTATCTTCTCCAGCCTTGCCGCCAAAAGTGGGGGCAGTGGCCGGAGGGGCGGGCATCTCCACTAGCTGGGATGCCCTTTGTCGCTGTAACAAAGGGGGTGAGCCTTTGAGACTCACTGCCAGGTGTTACAGTTCCTGTAGGGGGAGATGAGAAGCACCTCCACCCAGTACAGGCTTTGTTCCTGGCCACAGAGTGACAAAGACACTCTCCCCATGTGGCCAGCAACATGTCTGGTGTGAGGCAGGTTGGCAAAAACTAGTCGGCCCACACTGGAAGTCGGGTATGTTTTCAGGGGGCATCTCTAAGATGCCCTCTGGGTGTATTTCACAATAAAATTTTCACTGGCATCAGTGTGCATTTATTGTGCTGAGAAGTTTGATACCAAACTTCCCAGTTTTCAGTGTAGCCATTATGGAGCTGTGGAGTTCGTTTTTGACAGACTCCCAGGCCATATACTCTTATGGCTACCCTGCATTTACAATGTCTAAGGTTGTGCTTCGACACTGTGGGGGCATAGTGCTCGTTCAACTATGCCCTCACCTGTGGTATAGGGCATCCTGCCTTAGGGCTGTAAGGCCTGCTAGAGGGGAGACTTTCCTATGCCACAGGCAGTGTGAGGTTGGCATGGCACTCTGAGGGGAGTGCATGTCGACTTAGTCATTTTCTCCCCACCAGCACACACAAGCTGGCAAGCAGTGTGCATGTGCTGAGTGAGGGGGCCCTAGGGTGGCTTAAGACATGCTGCAGCCCTTAGAGACCTTCCCTGGCATCAGGGCCCTTGGTACCAGGGGTACCAGTTACAAGGGACTTATCTGGATGCCAGGGTTGTGCCAATTGTGGAGACAAAGGTACAGTTTAGGGAAAGAACACTGGTGCTGGGTCCCGGTTAGCAGGTTCCCAGCACACTTTCAAATCATAACTTAGCATCAGCAAAAGCAAAAAGTCAGGGGGTAACCATGCCAAAGAGGCATTTCCTTACACCCCGGTTCCAACCTGCCAGCAGATAACACATGTCCTTGGAGGGCAGACCAGAGGGGTTCTGTAGGGCACTGGGGGTGGGAGGGTGGTGGGGGGGGGGGGGGGGGGAGGTGAGTGGGGGGGGGGGGTGGAAGACACAAGCAGGCACATAAAGTACACCCTCAGCAGCACAGGGGCGGCCGGGTGCAGAGTGCAAACGGGCGTCTGGTTTCAGATAGCAATCAATGGGGAGACCCGGGGGTCTCTTCAACGATGCAGGCAGGCACAGGGGGGGCTCCTCTGGGTAGCCACCACCTGGGCTAGGCAGAGGGTCGCCTGGGGGTCGCTCCTGCACTGGAGTTCGGTTCCTATAGGTCCTGGGGGCTGCGGGTGCAGTGTGGTTTCCAGGCGTCTGGTTCCTTGAACCAGGCAGTTGCAATCAGGGGGAGCCTCTGGATTTCCGCTGCAGGCGTCGCTGTGGGGGCTCGGGGGGGGGGGGGTCAACTCTGGCTACTCACGGGCTCGCAGTCGCACGGGGAGTCCTCCCTGTGGTTTTCCGCAGGTCGAGCCGGGGGCGTTGGGTGCAGAGTGGTAAGTCTCACGCTTCTGGTGGGGAAACGTGTATTCTTTAAAAGTTGCTTCTTTGTTGCAAAGTTGCAGTTTTGTTGAACAGGGCTGCTGTTCTCTGGAGCTTCTTGGTACTTTTAGATGCAGGGCAGTCCTCTGAGGCTTCAGAGATCGCTGGTCCCTGTTGGATGCGTCGTTGTTGCAGTTTTTCTTGAAGTGGGGAGACAGGCCGGTAGGGCTGGGGCCAAATAGCCGTCGTCTCTTCTCTGCAGGGCTTCAGGTCAGCAGTCCTTCATCTTCAGGTTGCAGGAATCTCTTCCTCGGTTCAGGGTGCCCCTAAATACTCAATTTAGGGGTGTGTTTAGGTCTGAAAGGGCAGTAGCCAATGGCTACTGGCCCGGAGGGTGGCTACACCCTCTTTGTGCCTCCTCCCTGTAGGGAGGGGGGCACATCCCTAATCCCATTGGGGGAATCCTCCATCTGCAAGATGGAGGATTTCTAAAAGTAAGTCACCTCCGCTGAGGACACCTTATGGGCTGTCCTGACTGGGGAGTGACTCCATGTTTTTCTCATTATCTCCTCCAGCCTTGCCGCCAAAAGTGGGGGCAGTGGCCGAAGGGGCGGGCATCTCCACTAGCTGGGATGCCCTGTGGCGCTGTAACAAAGAGGGTGAGCCTTTGAGGCTCACTGCCAAGTGTTACAGTTCCTGCAGGGGGAGGTGAGAAGCACCTCCGCCCAGTACAGGCTTTGTTCCTGGCCACAGAGTGAGAAAGGCACTCTCCCCATGTGGCCAGCAACATGTCTGGTGTGTGGCAGGCTGGCAAAAACTAGTCCACACTGGAAGTCTGGTATGTTTTCAGGGGGCATCTCCAAGATGCTCTCTGAGTGTATTTTCCAATAAATTGCACACTGGCATCAGTGTGCATTTATTGTGCTGAGAAGTTTGATACCAAACTTCCCAGTTTTCAGTGTAGCCATTATGGTGCTGTGGAATTTGTGTTTGACAGACTCCCAGACCATATACTCTTATGGCTACCCTGCACTTACAATGTCTAAGGTTTTGCTTAGACACTGTAGGGGCACAGTGCTCATGCACATATGCCCTCACCTGTGGTATAGTGCACCCTGCCTTAGGGCTGTAAGGCCTGCTAGAGGGGTGACTTACCTATGCCACAGGCAGTGTGAGGTTGGTATGGCACTCTTAGGGGAGTGCCATGTTGACTTAGTCATTTTCTCCCCACTAGCACACAAGCTGTGAGGCAGTGAGCATGTGCTGAGTGTGAGGGGTCTCCAGGGTGGCATAAGACATGCTGCAGCCCTTAGAGACCTTCCCTGGCATCAGGGCCCTTGGTACCAGGGGTACCAGTTACAAGGGACTTACATAGGTGCCAGGGTTGTGCCAATTGTGGAGGCAAAGGTACAGTTTAGGGAAAGAACACTGGTGCTGGGGCCTGGTTAGCAGGGCCCCAGCACACTTTCAAATCATAACTTGCCATTGGTAAAGGCAAAAAGTCAGGGGGTAACCATGCCAAGGAGGCATTTCCTTACACAGGGGTAACATCACACTTAGAGACATGCACCCTGCCCTTTGGATGAAGGGCCTACCAGAGGTGATTTATAATGTCCGAGTGCAGTGACCAGGTCCGGGGGTGAAAGGGTGCATGCACAATTTCACATAGGCTGCAATGGCAGGTCTGCAGGCACTATTTGCATGTGCTCCCATCGGTGGCACAATAAATGCTGCAGCCCATAGGGTGCCCATAGTTCACCAATGCCCTGGGCACCAGGGTACTTACATGGGTGCGCCAGTATGCCAGTTGGCGATGATGTAGGAAGTTGGCTCTGTATGTGCTATTTCAAAGTAAGGAATAGCATGCACAGAGTCCAAGGGTTCCCCTTAGAGGTAAGATAGTGGCAAAAAGAGATAATACTAATGCTCTATTTTGTGGTAGTGTGGTCGAGCAGTCGGCTTATCAAAGGAGTAGTGTTAAGCATTTGTTGTACATACACACAGGCAATAAATGAGGAACACACACTCGGAGACAAATCCAGCCAATAGGTTTTGATATAGAAAAATATCTTTTCTTAGTTTATTTTAAGAACCACAGGTTCAAATTCTACATGTAATATCTCATTTGAAAGGTATTGCAGGTAAGTACTTTTGGAACTTTGAATAATTACAGTAGCGTATATACTTTTCACATAAAACACAAATAGCTGTTTTAAAAGTGGACACAGTGCAATTTTCACAGTTCCTGGGGGAGGTAAGTTTTTGTTAGATTTAGCAGGTAAGTAAATCACTTACAAGTCTCAGGTTTGGGTCCAAGGTAGCCCACCGTTGGGGGTTCAGAGCAACCCCAAAGTTACCACACCAGCAGCTCCGGGCCGGTCAGGTGCAGAGGTCAAAGAGGTGCCCAAAACACATAGGCTTCAATGGAGAGAAGGGGGTGCCCCGATCCAGTCTGCCAGCAGGTAAGTACCCGCGTCTTCGGAGGGCAGACCAGGGGGGTTTTGTAGGGCACCAGGGGGGACACGAGTCAGCACAAAAAGTACACCCTCAGCAGCGCGGGGGCGGCCGGGTGCAGTGTGTAAACATGCGTCGTTTTTCCATTGGTTTCCTATGGGAGACCAAGGGGTCTCTTCAGCGATGCAGGCAAGGGGGGGGCTCCTCGGGGTAGCCACCACCTGGGCAAGGGAGAGGGCCTCCTGGGGGTCACTCCTGCACAGAAGTTCCGTTCCTTCAGGTGCTGGGGGCTGCGGGTGCAGGGTCTTTTCCAGCTGTTGGGAAATAGAGTTCAGACAGTCGCGGTCAGGGGAGCCTCGGGATTCCCTCTGCAGTCGTCGCTGTGGGGGCTCAGGGGGGACAACTTTGGTTACTCAGTCTCTGAGTCGCCGGAGGGTCCTCCCTGAGGTGTTGGTTCTCCACCAGTCGAGTCGGGGTCGCCGGGTGCAGTGTTGCAAGTCTCACGCTTCTTGCGGGGATTTGCAGGGGTCTTTAAATCTGCTCCTCTGTAACAAAGTTGCAGTTCTTTTGGAGCAGTGCCGCTGTCCTCGGGAGTTTCTTGTCTTTCTTGAAGCAGGGCAGTCCTCAGAGGATTCAGAGGTCGCTGGTCCCTTGGAAAGCGTCGCTGGAGCAGGTTTCTTTGGAAGGCAGGAGACAGGCCGGTAAGTCTGGGGCCAAAGCAGTTGGTGTCTTCTGTTCTTCCTCTGCATGGGGTTTTTCAGCTCAGCAGTCTTCTTCTTCTTGTAGTTTCAGGAATTTAAATTCTTAGGTTCAGGGAAGCCCTTAAATACTAAATTTAAGGGCGTGTTTAGGTCTGGGGGGTTAGTAGCCAATGGCTACTAGCCCTGAGGGTGGGTACACTCTTTGTGCCTCCTCCCAAGGGGAGGGGGTCACATTCCTATCCCTATTGGGGGAATCCTCCTTCTACAAGATGGAGGATTTCTAAAAGTCAGTCACCTCAGCTCAGGACACCTTAGGGGCTGTCCTGACTGGCCAGTGACTCCTCCTTGTTTTTCTCATTATCTCTCCTGGACTTGCCGCCAAAAGTGGGGGCTTGGTCCAGGAGGCAGGCATCTCCACTAGCTGGAGTGCCCTGGGGCATTGTAACACGAAGCTTGAGCCTTTGAAGCTCACTGCTAGGTGTTGCAGTTCCTGCAGGGGGGAGGTGTGAAGCACCTCCACCCAGAGCAGGCTTTGTTTCTGTCCTCAAGAGCACAAAGGCTCTCACCGCATGGGGTCAGAAACTCGTCTCTCAGTAGCAGGCTGGCAGAGACCAGTCAGTCCTGCACTGAACAATTGGGTAAAATACAGGGGGCATCTCTAAGATGCCCTCTGTGTGCATTTTTTAATAAATCCAACACTGGCATCATTGTGGGTTTATTATTCTGAGAAGTTTGATACTAAACTTCCCAGTATTCAGAGTAGCCAATATGGAGCTGTGGAGTTCATTTTTGACAGACTCCCAGACCACATATTCTTATGGCTACCCTGCATTTACAATGTCTAAGGTTTTGCTTAGACACTGTAGGGGCATAGTGCTCATGCACATATGCCCTCACCTGTGGTATAGTGCACTGCCTTAGGGCTGTAAGGCCTGCTAGAGGGGTGACTGACCTATGCCACAGGCAGTGTGTGGTTGGCATGGCACCCTGGGGGGAGTGCCATGTCGACTTAGTCATTTTCTCCCCACCAGCAGACACAAGCTGACAAGCAGTGTGTCTGTGCTGAATGAGGGGTCCCTAGGGTGGCATAAGACATGCTGCAGCCCTTAGAGACCTTCCCTGGCATCAGGGCCCTTGGTACCAGGGTTACCAGTTACAAGGGACTTACCTGGGTGCCAGGGTTGTGCCAATTGTGGAGACAATGGTAAATTTTTAGGTGAAAGAACACTGGTGCTGGGGCCTGGTTAGCAGGGTCCCAGCACACTTCTCAGTCAAGTCAGCATCCGTATCAGGCAAAAAGTGGGGGTAACTGCAACAGGGAGCCATTTCTTTACAGCGATGTAAAAGGTTTACCAGCAACCAGTCTTCGAGGCGAAAGCACAAACATGACGGTCCTGGTTAGCAGGATCCCAGTGTACTGCACTCAGACACGGACACCAGACATTATATGAGGGTAAATTGTCAGAAAGGTGATTTTTTTCATGCAAGAGCCAACTCTCTCAAAGGCTCAAAACAAAGGCCTGGTCCGGGTGGAACCTTGTCTGGGCGGAATGGACATTCCCGGGCAGAGTGCTTCAAAGGCCTTGGCGTTTTTAAAATGCGACCCAGGCCTCTCAAAATAGTGGAGAAGGGCGACCCTGAGCTCCTGACTCCACTTTTGGTGGCAGGACTGGTTGGAAAAATTTGTTAAATTAGGGGTGCCCACTTCATGCCAGTCCCACCACTAAGGTGGGCGTGGTGAAGTGGACATTACTTTTTAAATTCCTCCTTACTTGGAATGAAGTAGGATACTGGGGCTAGGGTTATTCCCACTTTCCAGCAGAAGTGGTCATAAGAAAGGTGTAGTCACCCTGACGGTGGTCAGCCCATTGACTACTGCCTGGCACTCTCTAACACTCCTAAATTGAATTATTTAGGTGGCACCCTTGAACCCTAGAACTCGGATTCCTGAAAGCCTTTTGCCTAAACTGAACTGCTCCATTGACTAGGATTGGGCACCTGATGCTGTAGTGACACTCTGCAACCTGCCACCTGACTCCTCCCATAGGTTAATCAATCAGTTTATTTATAAAGTGCGCTACTCACCCGTTAGGGCCTCAAGGCGCTTGAGGGGGGGTTGCTACTGGTTGAAAAGCCACGTTTTGAGGCGTTTCCGGAATGTCAGGAGGTCCTGGGTCTGGCGTAACCTGGAGCGGTAGCGAGTTCCAGGTCTTGGCGGCGAGGTGTGAGAAGGATCTTCCTCCGGCAGTGGTGTTCGGATGCGGGGGATGGTGGCGAGGGCGAGGCTGGCGGAGCAGAGATGGCATGGGGGGGGCGTGGAAGGGGAGTCTGTCGTTGAGGTAGGCGAGTCCTGTTTTGTAGAGGGCTTTGTGTGCATGGGTCAGGAGCTTGAAGGTGATCCTCTTTGGTATGGGTAGCCAGTGCAGGTCTTTGAGGTGGGGGAGATGTGGTTGCGGCGTGGTACGTCTAGGATGAGGCGGGCGGCTGCGTTCTGGATTCGTTGTAGCTTTGATTGAAGTTTGTCGGTTGTTCCAGCATAGAGGGCATTACTGTATCCCAATCTACTGCTGACCAGGGCGTGGGTCATGGTTTTCTGGTCTCAACGGGGATCCACTTGAAGATCTTGCAGAGCATGCGACGAATGCTGTAGGAAGAAGAGAATATTTTGTTGACTTGCTGAGTCATGCGGAGAGTGGGGTCCAAGATGAATACTCGGTTGCGTACGTGGGTGGTGGGTGGTGGGTGAGGGCACGGTGCCTAGAGATTTGGGCCACCAGAAGTCATTCCAAGCTGAGGGGTTGGGGCCGAAAATGAGGACGTCGGTTTTGTCGTTAAGCTTGAGGCAGCTTGATTCCATCGAGCTGGAGATGGCGTGAAGTCCGTTGTGGAGGTTGTTTTTCGCATTAGGGTAATTCGTAAGGGAGAGTATCAGCTGGGTGTCATCTGTGTATATTATGTTGATGTGGTGTGTTTACGCGATGTTGGCGAGAGGGGCCATGTAGACATTGAAGATCACTTAGGGGACGCCACAGATGATCCTGGTGGTTTCTGACTGGAATGGTGGAAGGCGGACACTCTGGGTTCTGCCGGTTAGAAATGATGAGATCCAGTTGAGGGCTTTGTCTCGGATTCCGGTGTTGTAGAGACGTGTACGTAGGGTGCGATGGCATACCGTGTCAAAGGCAGCGGAGAGGTCCAGCAGGATGAGTGCTGCGGTTTCGCCTTTATCTAGCATGATCCTTATGTCATCCGTGGCAGCGATGAGTGCGGTCTCTATGCTTTACTTTTTTTTTCTTTTTTCCTGAATCCGGATTGGGATGTGTCGAGAGCCTTGCTGTCTTCTAGGATACAGGAGAGTTGGGCATTGAAGACTTTTTCGATGACCTTGGCCGGGTAAGGAAGGAGGGAGATCGGCCGATAGTTCTTTGGGTCCTCCGGGTCTGCCTTGGGCTTCTTCAGTAGTGCGTTGACTTCTGCGTGTTTCCATATTTCTGGGAAGGTGGCTGATTCGAAGGAGGTGTTGATGGTGTTGCAGAGGTGGGGAGCGATGATGCTGCTGGCCTTGTAGAAAATGTGGTGAGGGCAGGGGTCCGCTGTGGATCCGGAGTGGATGGAGGCCATGGTGTGTGCGATGTCATCTTTGTTGACATTGAAGACTGAAAAGTATTTTTAATTTAAAAACTGCGTACCTTATAACGAAGTTCTTTGGTTCAAAGCATATATAAAAGAAATGTTTTTCTTGTTGTTTTTTTTAATCTATTCTCAGATGTATTCTTCGAGTGTGTCTCATTTATTGGCTCGGAGTACAACAAATGCTTAACACGACTCCTTGTTAAGCCTAATTGCTTGAAACACTCCATCAAATAGAGCATTAGACCTATCTATTTCTGCCTCTGCAAACCTTCGGGGAGCCACTGGACTCTCTGCATGTTCGTTTTAGTGCACCATATAGAAAACCAGCTTCCTATAGTCACACTCATTCAAGTGCTGTCTGTCCTGGACCCGGGAGACTTGGATGGTAGAGTTGGACATGCCTTGCTCATACATCCACGTTCACATCCTGCCTGCTAAGACGTTACCTGCAGCTCACAGTGGGCCACAAGTATTTGCAATTTGCCATGCTCCTTTTTGGTATTACCAGCAGCCCACTGTGTTTGCCATCGTGATGGCAGTCGTTGCGGCTCATCTGCGGAGATCAGGGGCTCCGGTCTTACCCTCGCTGTACGTGATCGTTTCCCTGCTCCACATTTTGGCAGACCTCCACTTACTGGGGTTCATTGTCAATATTCCAAAGTCACGTTTGACCCTTTCTCAGATGCGCCTTTTCATCAGCGCTGTTTTAAATGCAGTGCAGTTTTGAGCTTATCCTCCCGAGTCCAGGATATTCCGACTGATACTGATGTTTCAGGCTCTATTCTTGATTTCAGTGAGCCGGAGTCTGAAGCTGCTGGGCTTCATGGTCACATGCTGCTTGTGATGGATGCACGCTGGCATATGCAGGCTCTGCAGTAGGACCTGAATCTCCAGTGGGTGCATCAGCAGGGGAATCTGACATGGTCCAGATGTGAGTGCAGTGCAAAAGATCTACAATGGTGACTGACTGGTTCAGAGGCAGACCCCTCTCCCGTCCCCAGCCAGATCCGATTGTAGTTCCACATGTGAGACTCTTGGGCTGGGGTGGCCATGTAGGAGAGGTGGAAATCCGATTCTCCAGTATTGGATCTTTCATAGATTCACATGCTTGAATCATCCCCGTCGTCGAGGTGGGAGCCTCACGGTAAATTTAAATACATAAGCAGTAAGTCAGTAAAAGTAAAACCAGTAGGCCCCAGTAGGCCTCATAGGGTATTTTACAGTCCATCCACTTTGTTTTGTGAAAAGACCCAAACTTCCGTATCAACCAATCAGGATTCAGACACTCCCAACAGAGGCTGAATTCCCTCAGATTTTCTACTGCACGTTGTGTGAAGGGAGTCTCCCTGAGCTCTGCTCAGTTTTTTCCTTACTTCTGACTTAAGATTGTTTTTCTCTCAGGAAACTAGCTCCACAGCTTTACCATGTCTGAAAAGACAAAGAAGGGTCTGTTCAGAGACTGTGACAATTGTGGGAAGAAGAGACTGCATGTTGATGACCCCCACAAGAAGTGTATCTACTGCCTCCATCCAGACCACAAGGTGAGAGACTGCAAAATCTGTCGCACCTTTAGTCAAAAAACCCTCAAAGATCATGAGGGTAGACTTCTCTTATGGCTGCAAAAACAGAAAGCCATAGAACATCCTTCCTCAGACGACAGCGAAGCATCATCACAGACTTCTCTCCCTCAGAAAAGAACAGGTGAGAAGTAGAGGGTCTGATGAACCACCAAGGAAGGTGCCCAAAAAGACAAAACAAGTCTCTACTGATGCAAAAGATGTTTCCCACACAGACACATTGAAACATTTGCCAAAAAAGGTTCATTCAGAACCTACTACGCCTTTGCATCGAAAAAGCACCTAAAAAAAGGCATCCCTGTCTGTCGCCCCAAAAAGAGCCAGAAAAAGTCTCTTCGGGGGAAAAAAAACGTCGACGACCACCCCGTCGACGTTCACAACACCGGTCTCACCGATTATGTCGACGACGATAATTACGGCAACATTTTTTAAGAAAGCTTCGTCAGCAACCACATAGTCGACGGCGGAGGCTTCCTGGGTTCACCAATCAACCAGGGCACTCCCATCTACGAAGCACCTCTCAATGAGGTTTAAAAAGGCACTGCCGACGACGGCACATACAGAAGATACGGCGGCGAAACGACCGTCGTCTATAAAGGGACCGTCGTCTACAGAGAGTGCAGAATTATTAGGCAAGTTGTATTTTTGAGGATTAATTTTATTATTGAACAACAACCATGTTCTCAATGAACCCAAAAAACTCATTAATATCAAAGCTGAATATTTTTGGAAGTAGTTTTTAGTTTGTTTTTAGTTTTAGCTATGTTAGGGGGATATCTGTGTGTGCAGGTGACTATTACTGTGCATAATTATTAGGCAACTTAACAAAAAACAAATATATACCCATTTCAATTATTTATTATTACCAGTGAAACCAATATAACATCTCAACATTCACAAATATACATGTCTGACATTCAAAAACAAAAACAAATCAGTGACCAATATAGCCACCTTTCTTTGCAAGGACACTCAAAAGCCTGCCATCCATGGATGCTGTCAGTTTTTTGATCTGTTCACCATCAACATTGCGTGCAGCAGCAACCACAGCCTCCCAGACACTGTTCAGAGAGGTGTACTGTTTTCCCTCCTTGTAAATCTCACATTTGATGATGGACCACAGGTTCTCAATGGGGTTCAGATCAGGTGAACAAGGAGGCCATGTCATTAGATTTCCTTCTTTTATACCCTTTCTTGCCAGCCACGCTGTGGAGTACTTGGACGCGTGTGATGGAGCATTGTCCTGCATGAAAATCATGTTTTTCTTGAAGGATGCAGACTTCTTCCTGTACCACTGCTTGAAGAAGGTGTCTTCCAGGAACTGGCAGTAGGACTGGGAGTTGAGCTTGACTCCATCCTCAACCCGAAAAGGCCCCACAAGCTCATCTTTGATGATACCAGCCCAAACCAGTACTCCACCTCCACCTTGCTGGCGTCTGAGTCGGACTGGAGCTCTCTGCCCTTTACCAATCCAGCCACGGGCCCATCCATCTGGCCCATCAAGACTCACTCTCATTTCATCAGTCCATAAAACCTTGGAAAATCAGTCTTGAGATATTTCTTGGCCCAGTCTTGACGTTTCAGCTTGTGTCTTGTTCAGTGGTGGTCGTCTTTCAGCCTTTCTTACCTTGGCCATGTCTCGGAGTATTGCACACCTTGTGCTTTTGGGCACTCCAGTGATGTTGCAGCTCTGAAATATGGCCAAACTGGTGGCAAGTGGCATCGTGGCAGCTGCACGCTTGACTTTTCTCAGTTCATGGGCAGTTATTGTGCGCCTTGGTTTTTCCACACGCTTCTTGCGACCCTGTTGACTATTTTGAATGAAACGCTTGATTGTTCGATGATCACGCTTCAGAAGCTTTGCAATTTTAAGAGTGCTGCATCCCTCTGCAAGATATCTCACTATTTTTGACTTTTCTGAGCCTGTCAAGTCCTTCTTTTGACCCATTTTGCCAAAGGAAAGGAAGTTGCCTAATAATTATGCACACCTGATATAGGGTGGTGATGTCATTAGATCACACCCCTTCTCATTAGAGATATGCACATCACCTAATATGCTTAATTGGTAGTAGGCTTTCGAGCCTATACAGCTTGGAGTAAGACAACATGCATAAAGAGGATGATGTGGTCAAAATACTCATTTGCCTAATCATTCTGCACTCCCTGTATAAAGGGACCGTCGACGAAGGACCCGTTAGCGAAGACGCCGTCGACGAGGAGGGAAGCGTCGACGATCATATCGTCCACATCGCTAACAGAGTGTATAAGCCATCCACCTACCTGGATACTTCGCCGCACCATTCCTCATATCATCAGGACGACTCCACCAGATTCTTACCCCTTTCACTTATTAACATGGGGGACAAGGCGTCTAATATTCTGCCAATGCATACCTCACCAAGTAAAGTGTTGCCATATCCACCACAACATCTTTTAGATGATGATGACGATGATGCATACTCTCAAAACGACGGAATGTTTGGGGCAGCTAGTAGCCCGTCCCAACTCAATGTCAAATGCCAAGAGTTTGATGAGGAGGAGGATCAGCATTACCAGCCTAGTTATGCCTCAACATCTTATCCACAGGCAGAACAACCATTGCCCCTCGCTATGCCTAGCACAATAGTAGCAGATCTACAATATATGTTGATTGACTTCAAACAATAGGTTTCCACCATCAACTCAGTCCACGCCACCTAGACCTGAGAGCTACCAGACACCTCTGCAAACTCAGACTACTAATGTTTCGGAAACACCAGAGGCTAGCATACCGGGAACTAGCCAAACTCAGGAAGCTCACCCCTCGTCAGACGACGAAAGGGAAGAGGGTGAGCTAAGAGATTCGGCGGCTAGTGAATGGGATGATTATCTCGTCCCCACACCATCTCCACCGCCAGCAGGTCCGGTAGATTCTTCTCCAGAGCACATAGGAGGTTTCCATAATTTAATAGAGAGCGGCAAAACGTTTTGGCCTTACAATTGTTTCTCATGGAACCGAATGTTTTTTGTATGACTTCAAAGAGCCATCAAAGAGATCTGTAAGAGCCATACCCATTGTAGATTTCTTATGGCAGGAGGGTTTGAAGGCAATGAAAAATCCGGCAACAGTGCCTTCACAAATGCCAAGACTGGAGAAAAAGTACAAGGCCTCAGATGATTCTCCGGCCTGTCTAGTCTCACAGCCGAAACCTGACTCTGTTATATCACAGGCGGCTCAGCGACGTTCCAAAAACCCCTCCGCACCTATAGCGTCTCCCCCAGACAAGGAAGGAAGGAGATTAGACAATATCGGCAAGAAATTCTCCTCTGTTGCAGCGGTCACAGTTAAGGCGGCTAACTCCCTCGCCATCCTGGGAAGGTACGATCGCCAGATGTGGGCAGACATGTCTGCCTTTTTAGATCTACTGCCAGAAGAAGTCAAGGTGGAAGCAAAAAAGGTCTTGCAGGAGGGAGAAAGGGTCTCCGCGGAGATTATAGACAGCGCAATAGACATTTCTCTCACTGGCTTCAGACAATTAGCTGGTGCAGCAGTCCTGCGCAGGCAAGGATGGCTTAAGGCTACTTCATTCAGACCAGAAGTCCAGAGTCGTGTTCTCGACATGCCTTTTGATGGAGAAAGTTTGTTTGGTAAACATGTCGACGACATGTTGCAGGCCATCAAGACAGATACCGATACGGCAAAATCCCTAGTGTAGGAAGTTGGCTCTGTATGTGCTATTTCAAAGTAAGGAATAGCATGCACAGAGTCCAAGGGTTCCCCTTAGAGGTAAAATAGTGGTAAAAATAGATAATACTAATGCTCTATTTTGTGGTAGTGTGGTCGAGCAGTAGGCTTATCCAAGGAGTAGTGTTAAGCATTTGTTGTACATACACATAGACAATAAATGAGGTACACACACTCAGAGACAAATCCAGCCAATAGGTTTTTGTATAGAAAAATATCTTTTCTTAGTTTATTTTAAGAACCACAGGTTCAAATTCTACATGTAATATCTCATTCGAAAGGTATTGCAGGTAAGTACTTTAGGAACTTTAAATCATAAAAATTGCATGTATACTTTTCAAGTTATTGACAAATAGCTGTTTTAAAAGTGGACACTTAGTGCAATTTTCACAGTTCCTAGGGGAGGTAAGTTTTTGTTAGTTTTACCAGGTAAGTAAGACACTTACAGGGTTCAGTTCTTGGTCCAAGGTAGCCCACCGTTGGGGGTTCAGAGCAACCCCAAAGTCACCACACCAGCAGCTCAGGGCCGGTCAGGTGCAGAGTTCAAAGTGGTGCCCAAAACGCATAGGCTAGAATGGAGAGAAGGGGGTGCCCCGGTTCCGGTCTGCTTGCAGGTAAGTACCCGCGTCTTCGGAGGGCAGACCAGGGGGGTTTTGTAGGGCACCGGGGGGGACACAAGCCCACACAGAAATTTCACCCTCAGCAGCGCGGGGGCGGCCGGGTGCAGTGTAGAAACAAGCGTCGGGTTTGTAATGGAAGTCAATGGGAGATCTAGGGATCTCTTCAGCGCTGCAGGCAGGCAAGGGGGGGGTTCCTCGGGGAAACCTCCACTTGGTCAAGGGAGAGGGACTCCTGGGGGTCACTCCTCCAGTGAAAGTCCGGTCCTTCAGGTCCTGGGGGCTGCGGGTGCAGGGTCTCTCCCAGGTGTCGGGACTTAGGATTCAAAGAGTCGCGGTCAGGGGAAGCCTCGGGATTCCCTCTGCAGGCGGCGCTGTGGGGGCTCAGGGGGGACAGGTTTTGGTACTCACAGTCTTAGAGTAGTCCTGGGGTCCCTCCTGAGGTGTTGGATCGCCACCAGCCGAGTCGGGGTCGCCGGGTGCAGTGTTGCAAGTCTCACGCTTCTTGCGGGGAGCTTGCAGGGTTCTTTCAAGGCTGCTGGAAACAAAGTTGCAGCCTTTCTTGGAGCAGGTCCGCTGTCCTCGGGAGTTTCTTGTCTTTTCGAAGCAGGGGCAGTCCTCAGAGGATGTCGAGGTCGCTGGTCCCTTTGGAAGGCGTCGCTGGAGCAGGATCTTTGGAAGGCAGGAGACAGGCCGGTGAGTTTCTGGAGCCAAGGCAGTTGTCGTCTTCTGGTCTTCCTCTGCAGGGGTTTTTCAGCTAGGCAGTCCTTCTTCTTGTAGTTGCAGGAATCTAATTTTCTAGGGTTCAGGGTAGCCCTTAAATACTAAATTTAAGGGCGTGTTTAGGTCTGGGGGGTTAGTAGCCAATGGCTACTAGCCCTGAGGGTGGGTACACCCTCTTTGTGCCTCCTCCCAATGGGAGGGGGTCACAATCCTAACCCTATTGGGGGAATCCTCCATCTGCAAGATGGAGGATTTCTAAAAGTCAGAGTCACCTCAGCTCAGGACACCTTAGGGGCTGTCCTGACTGGCCAGTGACTCCTCCTTGTTGCTTTCTTTGTTCCCTCCAGCCTTGCCGCCAAAAGTGGGGGCCGTGGCCGGAGGGGGCGGGCAACTCCACTAAGCTGGAGTGCCCTGCTGGGCTGTGACAAAGGGGTGAGCCTTTGAGGCTCACCGCCAGGTGTCACAGCTCCTGCCTGGGGGAGGTGTTAGCATCTCCACCCAGTGCAGGCTTTGTTACTGGCCTCAGAGTGACAAAGGCACTCTCCCCATGGGACCAGCAACATGTCTCTGGTGTGGCAGGCTGCTGGAACTAGTCAGCCTACACAGACAGTCGGTTAAGTTTCAGGGGCACCTCTAAGGTGCCCTCTGTGGTGTATTTTACAATAAAATGTACACTGGCATCAGTGTGCATTTATTGTGCTGAGAAGTTTGATACCAAACTTCCCAGTTTTTAGTGTAGCCATTATGGTGCTGTGGAGTTCGTGTTTGACAGACTCCCAGACCATATACTCTTATGGCTACCCTGCACTTACAATGTCTAAGGTTTTGTTTAGACACTGTAGGGGTACCATGCTCATGCACTGGTACCCTCACCTATGGTATAGTGCACCCTGCCTTAGGGCTGTAAGGCCTGCTAGAGGGGTGTCTTACCTATACTGCATAGGCAGTGAGAGGCTGGCATGGCACCCTGAGGGGAGTGCCATGTCGACTTACTCGTTTTGTCCTCACTAGCACACACAAGCTGGCAAGCAGTGTGTCTGTGCTGAGTGAGAGGTCTCCAGGGTGGCATAAGACATGCTGCAGCCCTTAGAGACCTTCCTTGGCATCAGGGCCCTTGGTACAAGAAGTACCAGTTACAAGGGACTTATCTGGATGCCAGGGTCTGCCAATTGTGGATACAAAAGTACAGGTTAGGGAAAGAACACTGGTGCTGGGGCCTGGTTAGCAGGCCTCAGCACACTTTCAATTGTAAACATAGCATCAGCAAAGGCAAAAAGTCAGGGGGCAACCATGCCAAGGAGGCATTTCCTTACACCTAGGTACCCTGCAATATAAAAAACAACCTTTTCGTGGAGCAAGGGGTAGAGGTAATTACTCCTTTCGAGGTGGATACCAACAATACAGATCCCAATATCAGTCTTCCTCCACAGGATCACGACATCAGTACCACCAGCAACAGCAGCATTATAGATTACCACCGGCTGCAGCTTACAAACATCCAGCTATAGGAAGAGGAGCTGCCTGAGGAAGAGATACAGGCAGAAAACAATGACCTGCCGATCTTCTCAAAGCTTCCCCACCAACCAACATCGAGGGTGGGAGGTCGCATCACGTCCTATTTCCCCCAATGGAGGGCTATAACATCGGACAGATGGGTACTCGATGTAGTGGCCAGAGGTCATACTCTGGAATTCACTCAAACACCACCAATTGTTCCTCCATCAGGCCCACCGCCTCCGAGGTTGAACCAACTCCTCGGGGAAGTAAGAGTGATGCTGAGAAAAGGAGCAGTAGAACCAGTCCCTTTATCTCAAAAGAACAGAGGATTCTACTCCCGTTTTCTCCTTGTAAAGAAACCCTCAGGAGACTGGCGCCCCATCCTGGACTTGAGAGCACTAAACAAGTTTCTAAAGAAAGTCGTTCAGGATGGTAATACTGCAAGATGTCCTGCGTCTGTTAAATACCGGAGATCGGATGGCATCCCTAGACCTCCAGGATGCTTATTTACATATCCCCATATATCGCAACCATCGCAAATTCCTAAGGTTCAGAGTGGGAAGTATGCACCTCCAATTCCAGGTTCTCCCATTCGGTCTCAAATAAGCCCCCAGAATCTTCACAAAAATGTTGGCTCCGGTGGCAGCACATCTCCGCCAGTCAGGTATCCAGGTCTTCCCTTACCTGGACGACTGGCTTATAAAGGTACCCTCAAAGTCGCAAGTAACAAGTCATATCTCCTATTGCCTTCAATTGTTACACAGCCTGGGGTTTGTAGTCAACTACCAGAAATCTCAGCTCCACCCCAAACAGGTATTAAGTTTCTTGGGAGCAATACTAGACACAGTCCGCAACAAAGAGTACCCATCTCACGAGAGGAACCAAAAGTTAACCTCCTTGGCAAACAGACTCTCCAGAAATTTTTTTTGTTTCAGTCCGCATCTACAAATCATTGCTCGGGATGATATCATCATGCATTCCGCTAGTCCCAGATTGCAGGCTCCATATGCGACCCCTGCAAGAGCAATTGGACATACAATGGACCCAGGTCAACGGTTCCTTCGAAGACCAGATTCGCATAACGCCTCTAATGAAGAACACCATGAGGTGGTGGGCGACTCTAACCAATTTGTCAAACGGACTGTCATTTCTTCTTCAAACACCAGGTTATATGGTAACAACGGATGCCTCTCTCGAAGGATGGGGTGCACACTGCTAGGACCTGCAAATCAGCGGAACCTGGAATGCGAAAGAGGGTCAGCCCCACATCAATTATCTAGAACTCAAGGCAATATACTTAGCTCTAAAAGCTTTCTTGCCAAAGATACAAAATTCAAGCGTCTTAATCAGGACAGACAACACAACCAGCATGTTTTATCTAAACAAGCAAGGAGGCACGAGATCCCTACAACTCTCACAGCTAGCACAGCAAATTTGGACTTGAGCCATCAAGCACAATATTTCACTCAAAGCGGAGCATGTGCCAGGACAAACCAATGTTCTAGCAGACACCCTGAGCAGGACAGTAATTCCTTATCACGAGTGGGAGCTAGACCAAAAAACTCTCAACGGCCTTTTTCTATTATGGGGCAAACCGACCCTAGACCTATTTGCCACTCTCGAACAAGAAATGCCAGTTCTACGCAAGTTGGCTTCCCGCTCATTCTGAGAGTCATCAACAAACTGAAGTCGGAGGGGTGTCGCCTTCTGCTCATAGCTCCCAGATGGCCCAGACAAGTCTGGTACACGGAGCTGCTCTTGCTCTCCAAACGGCCACATCTACGACTCAGACAGAGTCCGACTCTTAACGATGCACCAGGGACAAGTCAGACACCCAGATCCGTCATTTCTTCATTTGTCGGCTTGGCTCCTGAATACAATGAATACTTGAATCTCAGCATTTCCCCGGAATGTAGAGACATCTTGGCAAAAGCTAGAGTTGACACTACCAACAAAACCTATAAACTTAAATGGAAACGTTTTTGTATATGGTGTGCAGCATAAGATATACATCCTTTGTCCTCTACTCCAGAACAGATACTTCCATATCTCCTGCTCCTGGCAAAATCAGGACTTGCATATTCCTCCATTCGGGTACATCTGGCAGCAATCTCCAGATACCGCAGATCACCAGACAGTCTCATTGTGTTCCACAAGAATTGTCAAGCAATTCATGAAGGGCCTTTTTCGGGTCTTCCCGCCAGTTAGAAAACCTCCACCACTATGGTCCCTGAATGTTGTGTTGATGCAGCTCATGAAAGCTCCTTTTGAGCCGATCCACAAAGCTGATCTAAAATTCGTTTCATGGAAAACAGCGTTACTGCTAGTTATTACTTCAGCCAAAAGAGTCCGACATTCAGGCTTTCACTGTCAAACAGTCTTTCCTCCAATTCACAAACTCAGGTGTGATCCTGCGAACAAATCCTAAATTCATCCCGAAAGTTCCCTCAACGTTTCACTTGAATGAACCAGTCATCTTAAAAACCTTTTTTCCAAATCCACAAACAGTAGCCGAAAAAACATTACATTCCCTTGATATTAAAAGATGTTTAAAGTTTTATCTACAGAAAACTCAAGCCATCCGCCAGTCTGATCAATTATTTGTAGCATTTGGCGGAACAAGAAAGGGGCACGCGGTGTCCAAACAGACTATAGCAAGATGGATTGGCCTGGCAATTCAATTCTGCCATTCAAAAGCAGGAAAACCGCTCCACACCAAGGTGAGAGCCCACTCTACAAGATCGGTAGCCACTTCAGCTGCACTCTTTGCAGGTGTACCACTACATAGCATCTGTAGAGCAGCAACATGGTCCAGCCAGCATACATTTACGAGGCATTACTGTCTCGAGGAAACTAACAACGGCGATACAGCAGTGGGACAGGCAGTGCTGAGGCATCTATTTCGTTAAGGTGAGCCTCTTACACATCCCACCACCACACTCGAGGTATGTTCGATATTGGTTCTTAGTCTCGTTAATATCTAATTTTATATCAGTGTGTTTTACTCTAATGATGTGCTTCAGATTATTCGCTTTGTTATATTGTGTTAACATGTCGTAGACTTCAAAATAATAACAAAACAGATTGTGTCAGGACTTTCTGCCACACAGCTTTTTATTGCTCTTCTATTCAGATATCTATGGATATATACATAGATATGTATATGTGTGTAAAGAAATGGCTCCCTGTTGCAGTTACCCCCCACTTTTTGCCTGATACTGATGCTGACTTGACTGAGAAGTGTGCTGGGACCCTGCTAACCAGGCCCCAGCACCAGTGTTCTTTCACCTAAAATGTACCATTGCTTCCACAATTGGCACAACCCTGGCACCTAGGTAAGTCCCTTGTAATTGGTACCAAGGGCCCTGATGCCAGGGAAGGTCTCTAAGGGCTACAGCATGTCTTATGCCACCCTAGGGACCCCTCACTCAGCACAGACACACTGCTTGCCAGCTTGTGTGTGCTGGTGGGGAGAAAATGACTAAGTCGACATGGCACTCCCCTCAGGGTGCCATGCCAACCTCACACTGCTTGTGGCATAGGTAAGTCACCCCTCTAGCAGGCCTTACAGCCCTAAGGCAGGGTGCACTATACCACAGGTGAGGGCATAGGTGCATGAGCACTATGCCCCTACAGTGTCTAAGCAAAACCTTAGACATTGTAAGTGCAGGGTAGCCATAAGAGTATATGGTCTGGGAGTCTGTCAAAAACGAACTCCACAGCTCCATAATGGCTACACTGAATACTGGGAAGTTTAGTATCAAACTTCTCAGAATAATAAACCCACACTGATGCCAGTGTTGGATTTATAAAAAAAATGCACACAGAGTGCATCTTAGAGATGCCCCCTGTATTTTACCCAATTGTTCAGTGCAGGACTGACTGGTCTGTGCCAGCCTGCTGCTGAGAGATGAGTTTCTGACCCCATGTGGTGAGAGCCTTTGTGCTCTCTGAGGACAGAAACAAAAGCCTGCTCTGGGTGGAGGTGCTTCACACCTCCCCCCTGCAGGAACTGTAACACCTAGCAGTGAGCCTCAAAGGCTCAGGCTTCGTGTTACAATGGCCCAGGGCATTCCAGCTAGTGGAGATGCCCAGCCCCCACTTTTGGCGGCAAGTCCAGGAGAGATAATGAGAAAAACAAGGATGAGTCACTGGCCAGTCAGGACAGCCCCTAAGGTGTCCTGAGCTGAGGTGACTCTGACTTTTAGAAATCCTCCATCTTGTAGAAAGAGGATTCCCCCAATAGGAATAGGGATGTGCCCCCTCCCCTCAGGGAGGAGGCACAACAAGGGTGTACCCAACCTCAAGGACAGTAGCCATTGGCTACTGCCCTCCCAGAGCTAAACACAACCCTAAATTCAGTATTTAGGGGCTCCCCAGAACCTAGGAAAACAGATTCCTGCAACTTACGAAGAAGAGGACTGCTGAGCTGAAAAACCCCTGCAGAGAAGAAGACACCAACTGCTTTGGCCCCAGCCCTACCGGCCTGTCTCCCTCCTTCAGAAGAAACCTACTCCAGCTACGCTTTCCCCAGGACCAGCGACCTCTGAATCCTCAGAGGACTGCCCTGCTTCCAAAAGACCAAGAAACTCCCGAGGACAGCGGCCCTGTCAAACAAAGACTGCAACTTTGTTTCCAGAGGAGCAGATTTAAAGACCCCTGCAATCCCCGCAAGAAGCGTGTGACTTGCAACACTGCACCTGGTGAAGAAACAACGCTACAGGGAGGACCCCCAGGCGACTCCAAGACTGTGAGTAACCAAAGTTGTCCCCCCTGAGCCCTCACAGCGACTCTTGCAGAGGGAATCCCGAGGCTCCCCCCCGACCGTGACTGCTTGACTCTAAAATCCCGATGGCTGGAAAAGACCCTGCACCCGCAGCCCCCAGCACCTGAAGGATCGGAACTCCAGTGCAGGAGTGACCCCCCAGGAGGCCCTCTCCCTTGCCCAGGTGGTGGTTACCCCGAGGAGCCCCCCCCCCTTGCCTGACTGCACCGCTGAAGAGACCCCTTGGTCTCCCATTGAATCCTATTACAAACCCGATGCTGGTTTACACATTGCACCCGGCCGCCCCCGCGCTGCTGAGGGTGTACTTTTTGTGTGGACTTGTGTCCCCCCAGGTGCCCTACAAAACCCCCCTGGTCTGCCCTCCGAAGACGCGGGTACTTACCTGCTGGCAGACTGGAACCGGGGCACTCCCCTTCTCCATTGAAGCCTATGTGTTTTGGGCACCACTTTGAACTCTGCACCTGACCGGCCCTGAGCTGTTGGTGTGGTGACTTTGGGGTTGCTCTGAACCCCCAACGGTGGGCTACCTTGGACCCCAATTTGAACCCAGTAGGTGGTGTACTTACCTGCAAGAACTAACAATACTGTACCTCCCCCAGGAAATGTGAAAATTGCACTGTCCACTTTTAAAACAGCTTATTGTGTTTTATGTAAAAAGTATATATGCTATTGTGATTATTCAAAGTTCCTAAAGTACTTACCTGCAATACCTTTCAAATGAGATATTACATGTAGAATTTGAACCTGTGGTTCTTAAAATAAACTAAGAAAATATATTTTTCTATAACAAAACCTATTGGCCTGGGTTTGTCTCTGAGTGTGTGTTCCTCATTTATTGCCTGTGTGTATGTACAACAAATGCTTAACACTACTCCTTTGATAAGCCTACTGCTCGACCACACTACCACAAAATAGAGCATTAATATTATCTTTTTGCCACTATCTTACCTCTAAGGGGAACCCTTGTACTCTGTGCATACTATTCCTTACTTTGAAATAGTGCATACATAGCCAACTTCCTACAATGTGTGTGTGTGTGTGTGTGTGTGTGTGTGTGTGTATATATATATATATGTTCGATGGCATGTGTAGCTGCAGATACACATGCTGTGCACATCCCGCCATCTGGTGTTGGGCTCGGAGTGTTACAAGTTGTTTTTCTTCGAAGAAGTCTTTTCGAGTCACGAGACCGAGGGACTCCTCCCATTTCGACTCCATTGCGCATGGGCGTCGACTCCATTGCGCATGGGCGTCGACTCCATCTTAGATTGTTTTTTTTCCGCCATCGGGTTCGGACGTGTTCCTTTTCGCTCCGTGTTTCGGGTCGGAAAGTTAGTTAGAATCTCGGAAAAATCGTCGGTATTGTTTGCGTTCGGTATCGGGTTAGTTACAGCAGATCGACACCGAATTAAGAAGAGCTCCGGTGGCCCTTCGGGGTTTTCTTCCATCCCCGTCGGGGTCTGGTCTGCCCGGCCACGTGTCTCTTCAAGGCTGATGGAACGGACCCCATTCCGCTTCTGTCCAGAATGCCATAACAAGTATCCATATACAGATCAACATCTGGTCTGTAACTTGTGTTTGTCACCAGAACACAAGGAGGATACTTGTGAGGCCTGTCGAGCGTTTCGGTCCAGGAAGACACTCAGGGACCAAAGAGCAAGAAGACTGCAAATGGCGTCGGCGCCGGCAGGACAAGAGCGTTTCGAGGAGGAGGAAGAAACATTCTCCACCCAGGAGTCTGTCTCTGAGGAGATCGATCCCGAGGAAACGCTGAAAACCGTGAGTAAGACGTCAAACAAAAACTCACGAGAAAAGCGCTAAAGCCCAGGGGACGCCACCGCCAACAGGCCATGGCTTAACCCAAAAAAGCAGTGACCGAGCCAAGGCACCGAAATAGGGCACGCTGGTGTCGAAGTCATCCGACTCTGGTCGAGATACCGCCACACAGCAATCTCGGACCCGAGACATCGGCTCTGAGAAATCTCGGCACCGAACAAATTCGGCACCGAGACACCACCACGCCGAAAATTACAAAGGTTTCTTCGGAGCCTAAAAAGACCTCCGAAAAAGTTTTGGTTCCGAAACATCCAGCCTTGGAGCCGAGAACAGGTTCCTATACAGAGGAACAAGGATTAGCCTCACAAATGAAGAAACATAGATTTGGAGAGGAACTTCAAGCTGTAGAGCCAGACTATACTCAAAGAAGGCTCCACATTCATCAAGACACAGGGAAGATAACCACTCTTCCTCCAATTAAAACAAAAAGAAAACTTGCCTTTCACGAAAAGGACAAGGAGCCACAGGCAAAGGTGGCAAAGAAAACAACTCCACCACCTTCTCCACCACCATCAGTGCACACATCACCAGTAGCAACTCCTCCACTGATGCACTCCCCGACTCATACTGCCATGAGTCAAGATGATCCCGATGCATGGGACCTTTACGATGCTCCAGTATCGGACAACAGCCCAGACTCGTACCCTACCAGGCCGTCCCCTCCTGAGGACAGTACATCTTACACACAGGTGATCGCAAGGGCAACTGCTTTCCATAACGTCACCTTGCATTCAGAACCAATTGAGGATGACTTCTTGTTTAACACGCTAACCTCCACTCATAGCCAGTACCAAAGACTACCTATGCTCCCAGGAATGCTAAAACATTCAAAACAAATCTTTCAGGATCCTGTTAAAGGCCGAGCCATAACTCCAAGGGTGGAGAAAAAGTACAAGCCACCGCCAACAGATCCTGTTTATATTACAACGCAGTTAACTCCAGACTCAGTAGTTGTCGGGGCAGCTCGTAAGAGAGCCAACTCTCATACCTCAGGAGACGCACCACCTCCAGACAAGGAGAGCCGCAAATTTGATGCTGCGGGCAAAAGGGTTGCAGCACAAGCAACAAACCAATGGCACATTGCCAATTCACAAGCGCTTTTGGCAAGATAGGACAGAGCTCACTGGGATGAGATGCAACATTTGATAGAACACTTACCCAAGGAGTTCCAAAAAATAGCACAACAAGTGGTGGAAGAAGGACAAAGTATCTCTTATAATCAGATACGGTCTTCAGTGGATGCAGCAGCTACGGCTGCAAGGACAGTAAATACTGCAATAACAATAAGAAGGCACGCATGGCTCCGCACGTCAGGTTTCAAGCCGGAAATTCAACAAGCCGTGCTCAATATGCCATTTAATGAACAGCAGTTGTGTGGGCCGGAAGTCGACACTGCTATTGAGAAACTCAAAAAAGACACTGATACGGCAAAAGCCATGGGCGCACTCTACTCCCCGCAGAGCAGAGGCACCTTTCGCAAAACACCTTTTAGGGGAGGGTTTCGAGGACCACCTACAGAAACCACAACATCACAAACAAGGCCCACTTACCAAAGCCAATATCAGCGGGGAAGTTTTCGGGGGCAATATAGAGGGGGACAATTCCAAAGAAGTAGAGGAAAATTCCAAAGCCCCAAAAGTCCTCAAAATAAGCAGTGACTCACAAGTCACACATCCCCATCACATAACACCTGTGGGGGGAAGATTAAGCCAATTTTACAAACATTGGGAGGAGATAACAGATACTTGGGTACTAGCAATTATCCAGCATGGTTATTGCATAGAATTTCGCGAATTCCCTCCAACAGTGCCACCGAAAACACACAGTATGTCGAAACAACATATAAATCTTCTAGGATTAGAAGTTCAAGCATTGCTCCAAAAAGAAGCAATAGAATTAGTACCAAAACAAGAACTAAACACAGGAGTTTACTCACTGTACTTTCTGATACCCAAAAAAGACAAAACACTAAGACCTATACTAGATCTCAGAATATTAAATACATACATCAAATCAGACCATTTTCACATGGTTACATTACAAGAAGTAATCCCACTGCTCAAACAAGACTACATGACAACACTGGATCTAAAGGATGCATATTTCCATATACCAATACATCCTTCACACAGGAAGTACCTAAGGTTTGTAAGAGTTTTTAAAAAATGTCTAGCAGTAGTAGCTGCACATATCAGAAGGCAGCAAATACATGTGTTCCCGCACCTAGACGATTGGTTAATCAAAACCAACACGCAAAAACAGTGTTCACAACACACAAATTACGTAATAGAACCCCTACACAAACTAGGTATGTATCCAAACCAAAAGATACAGGTTAAATTAGTAATGAAACTCCTAGGCATGATGTCCTCATGCATAGCCATTGTCCCAAACGCAAGGTTGCACATGCGGCCCTTACAACAGTGCCTAGCATCACAGTGGTCACAGGCACAGGGTCAACTTCTAGATCTGGTGTTGATAGATCGCCAAACATACATCTCGCTTCAATGGTGGAACAGTATAAATTTAAACCAAGGGCGGCCTTTTCAAGACCCAGTGCCACAATACGTAATAACGACAGATGCATCCATGACCGGGTGGGGAGCACACCTCAATCAGCACAGCATCCAAGGACAATGGGACATTCAGCAAAAACAGTTTCATATAAATCACTTAGAACTGTTAGCGGTATTTCTAGCTCTGAAAGCATTTCAACCCATAATAACCCACAAATACACTCTTGTCAAAACAGACTACATGACAACAATGTATTACCTAAACAAACAGGGAGGAACACACTCGACACAGTTGTGTCTCCTAACACAAAAAATATGGCATTGGGCGATTCACAACCACATTCGCCTAATAGCACAATTTATTCCAGGGATTCAGAATCAGTTAGTAGACAATCTCTCTCGGGATCACCAACAGATCCACGAATGGGAAATTCACCCCCAAATACTGAACACTTACTTCAGAATGTGGGGAACGCCACAAATAGATCTATTTGCAACAAAAGAAAACTCAAAATGCCAAAACTTCGCATCCAGGTACCCACATCAGTCTCAGGGCAATGCACTATGGATGAACTGGTCAGGGATATTTGCGTACGCTTTTCCCCCCTCTCCCACTTCTTCCATATCTAGTAAACAAGTTGAGTCAAAACAAACTCATACTAATAGCACCAACATGGGCAAGGCAACCTTGGTACACAACACTACTAGACCTTTCAGTAGTACCTCATATCAAACTGCCAAACAGACCAGATCTGTTAACACAACACAAACAACAGATTAGACATCCAAATCCAGCATCACTGAATCTAGCAATTTGGCTCCTGAAATCCTAGAATTCGGGCACTTAGACCTCACACAGGAATGTATGGAGGTCATAAAACAGGCTAGAAAACCTACCACTAGACACTGTTATGCAAATAAGTGGAAAAGATTTGTTTATTACTGCCATAATTATCAAATTCAACCTTTACACGCATCTGCAAAAGAGATAGTAGGATACTTACTACATTTGCAGAAATCTAAACTAGCTGTTCGATGGCATCTGTCGCTGTAGATACACATGGTATGCATGAGCTCGCCATCTGGTGTTGGGTCGGAGTGTTACAAGTTGTTTTTCTTCGAAGAAGTGTTTTCGAGTCACGGGACCGAGTGACTCCTCCTTCTGTGCTCATTGCGCATGGGCGTCGACTCCATCTTCGATTGTTTTCTTTCCGCCATCGGGTTCGGACGTGTTCCTGTCGCTCCGAGTTTCGGAACGGAAAGATAGCTGAAACCAGAAGATTTTCGACGGTATCGTTGCGATCCGGTTCGAGATAGACACATACGACGACGCGTTGAACATCGAAGCGCTTTGGTGCCCTTCGGGGTAGATTTCGGCACCCCGTCGGGGCCTAGTCGGCCCGACCGCGTGGAGAACAACGCCGATGGAACGGACCCCGTTTCGATTCTGCCCCGAATGCCACAACAAATATCCTTATACGGACCTACACTCGGTCTGTAACCTGTGCCTGTCACCCGAGCACAGCGAAGAATCCTGTGAGGCCTGTCGGGCGTTCCGGTCCCGAAAAACTCTGCGCGACCGTCGAGCGAGAAGACTGCAGATGGCGTCCACGCCAAAGGAGCGTCGACAGTTCGAGACAAAAGAGGAACAGGAGGAATCCTTTTCCATCCAGGATTCAGACTCCGACGAGCTAGACTCTACAAAAACTGTGAGTAAGACGTCGAGATCAGAACTTAAAAAAGGAAAGAAGGCCCAGGGGACGCCACTGCCAACCGGCCATGGCTCCACCCAAATTCTCGGTGACCAACAATCGGCACCGAAAAAGGCCCATTCAGTGTCGAGATCGTCCGACTTCGGTCGAGACACCGGCACGCAGCCTCCTCGGGACCGAGAGAGTGCTAAACAGAAGCATCGACGAGAGTTCGGTGTCGACACGGATCGACGCCGAGACAGTGGCGCCGAAGACCATAGAGGCCAAGAATTTTCGGCACAGAAAAAGAGGAAGGTTACCTCGGAGCCGAAAAAACAATCAACAGGGTTTTCGGAGCCGAAAAAAGCGACATCAGACCCTGTTTCAGGCTCCTATACTGAAGAGCATTCTATGTCTTCACAAATGAAGAAACATAGATTTGAACAAGAACTGCAATCCACTGACGTGGATCACACGCAAAAGCGTATCTTTATTCAGCAGGGGACTGGGAAGATCAGTACCCTTCCACCTGTCAAACGAAAGAGAACGCTTCAGTTTACTCCTCAGCAACAAACAGCACAAAAGGTAACACCACCTCCCTCGCCTCCACCTGTAACTCCGGCTTCGCCAACTTACACCCCGTCACATTCGCCAGCTCACACCGCCATGAGCCACGATGACCAAGATCAGGATGCGTGGGACTTGTACGACGCACCAGTGTCTGATAACAGCCCAGACACATACCCAACTAGGCCATCACCACCGGAAGACAGCACAGCCTACTCACAAGTGGTGGCTAGAGCAGCACTATTCCATAATGTGGAACTACACTCGGAACAAGTAGAGGATGATTTTTTATTTAACACCCTCTCTTCAACCCACAGCTCCTACCAAAGCCTGCCGATGCTCCCAGGCATGCTACGCCATGCAAAGGACATTTTCAAGGAGCCAGTTAAAAGTAGGGCAGTGACGCCTAGGGTGGACAAAAAGTATAAGGCGCCTCCTACGGACCCTGTATTCATCACCTCTCAGCTGCCACCAGATTCTGTGGTGGTAGGGGCTGCCAGAAAACGGGCAAATTCACACACTTCTGGGGATGCACCTCCCCCAGATAAAGAAAGCAGGAAATTCGATGCAGCCGGGAAGAGGGTTGCTGTCCAAGCAGCAAACCAGTGGCGCATCGCAAATTCACAAGCGCTGCTAGCGCGATACGACAGAGCCCACTGGGATGAGATGCAGCATCTCATTGAACATCTCCCAAAAGATCTGCAAAAAAGAGCAAAACAGGTTGTTGAGGAAGGTCAAAACATTTCCAACAATCAAATACGCTCCTCCATGGATGCAGCAGACACGGCCGCAAGGACCATTAATACGTCGGTTACCATCCGTAGGCACGCATGGCTCAGAACGTCTGGATTCAAGCCAGAAATTCAGCAGGCAGTGCTTAACATGCCAGTAAACGAAAAACTTCTGTTCGGTCCGGAGGTCGACACAGCCATAGAAAAGCTCAAGAAGGACACTGACACTGCCAAAGCCATGGGCGCACTCTACTCCCCGCAGAGCAGAGGATCTTATAACACCTTCCGCAAAACACCTTTTAGAGGAGGGTTTCGGGGTCAGGCCACACAAGCTAGCACCTCACAGTCCGCACCGCCCACCTACCAGGGACAGTACAGGGGAGTTTTTCGGGGCCAGTATAGAGGGGGGCAATTCCCTAGGAATAGAGGAAGATTTCAAAGCCCCAAAACCACTACCAACAAGCAGTGACTCACACGTCAATCACCCCTCCCACACAACACCAGTGGGGGGGAGAATACGTCAATATTACGAAGCATGGGACAAAATAACTACAGACACATGGGTCCTAGCAATTATCCAACATGGTTATTGCATAGAATTCATGCAATTCCCTCCAGACATACCACCAAAATCACAAAATTTATCAAAATACCATTCACAGCTTCTAGAGATAGAAGTTCAAGCACTACTGCAAAAAAATGCAATAGAATTAGTACCAAGCACACAAATAAACACAGGAGTTTATTCACTGTACTTCTTGATACCAAAAAAGGACGAAACACTGAGATCAATTCTAGACCTCAGGGTAGTAAACACATTCATCAAATCAGACCACTTTCACATGGTCACACTACAAGAAGTGTTACCATTGCTCAAAAAACACGACTACATGACAACCCTAGACCTCAAGGACGCATATTTCCATATACCAATACATCAATCACACAGGAAATATCTAAGGTTTGTATTCAAAGGAATACATTACCAATTCAAAGTATTGCCTTTTGGTTTAACAACCGCTCCAAGAGTATTCACAAAATGCCTAGCAGTAGTCGCTGCACACATCAGAAGGCAGCAAATACATGTGTTCCCGTATCTAGACGACTGGCTAATCAAAACCAGTTCGCTCACACAATGCTCAAACCACACAAATCAAGTCATACAAACCCTCTACAAACTAGGGTTCACCGTCAACTTTGCAAAATCAAACATTCTGCCAAGCAAAGTACAGCAATATCTAGGAGCCATAATAGACACGACAAAAGGAGTAGCAACGCCAACTCCACAAAGGATCCACAATTTCAACAGGGTCATTCAACACATGTCTCCAAACCAAACAATACAAGCAAGAACAATACTGCAGCTCCTAGGCATGATGTCCTCATGCATAGCCATTGTCCCAAACGCAAGACTGCACATGAGGCCCTTACAACAGTGCCTAGCCTCACAGTGGTCTCAAGCACAGGGTCACCTTCTAGATCTGGTGTTGCTAGACCGCCAAACTTACCTCTCGCTTCTATGGTGGAACAGTATAAATTTAAACATAGGGCGGCCTTTCCAAGACCCAGTGCCACAGTACGTAATAACAACAGATGCTTCCATGACAGGGTGGGGAGCACATCTCAATCAACACAACCTAAGAGGACAATGGAACATACATCAAACAAAACTGCATATAAATCATCTAGAATTATTAGCAGTTTTTCAAGCACTAAAAGCTTTCCAACCAATCATAACCCACAAATACATCCTTGTCAAAACAGACAACATGACAACGATGTATTATCTAAACAAACAAGGAGGAACACATTCAACGCAGTTAAGCTTGTTAGCTCAAAAAATATGGAAGTGGGCAATCCATCATCAAATTGGTCTAATAGCACAGTTTATTCCGGGGATCCAGAATCAGCTGGCAGACAATCTCTCTCGAGATCACCAGCAAGTCCACGAATGGGAAATCCACCCACAGATTCTGAACACCTACTTCACACTCTGGGGAACACCACAAATAGACTTATTTGCAACAAAAGAGAACGCAAAATGCCAAAACTTCGCGTCCAGATACCCACACAAGCAATCCCTAGGCAATGCCCTATGGATGAACTGGTCAGGAATATTTGCTTACGCTTTTCCTCCTCTCCCTCTCCTTCCTTACCTAGTAAACAAATTGAGTCAAAACAAACTCAAACTCATTTTAATAGCACCAACGTGGGCAAGACAACCCTGGTACACAACACTGCTAGATCTGTCTGTAGTACCACACATCAAACTGCCCAACAAACCAGATCTGTTAACGCAACACAACCAACAGATCAGACTCCCGGACCCAGCATCGCTGAATCTAGCAATCTGGCTCCTGAAATCCTAGAGTTCGGACACTTACAACTTAGCCAAGAGTGTATGGAAGTCATAAAGCAGGCCAGAAGGCCATCCACTAGACACTGCTACGCAAGTAAGTGGAAAAGATTTGTTTGGTACTGCCATCATAATCAGATACAACCACTAGACGCAACTCCAAAACATATAGTAAATTACTTGCTCCATTTACAAAAAGCAAAGCTAGCCTTCTCTTCTATTAAAATACACCTTGCAGCAATATCTGCATACCTGCAAACTACATATTCAACTTCCTTGTATAGGATACCAGTTATCAAAGCATTCATAGAAGGGCTTAAAAGAATTATACCACCAAGAACACCACCTGTTCCTTCATGGAACCTAAACGTGGTTCTAACAAGACTCATGGGCCCACCTTTCGAACCCATGCACTCTTGCGGAATACAATTCCTAACCTGGAAAGTTGCCTTTCTCATCGCCATTACATCTCTAAGAAGAGTAAGTGAAATTCAAGCGTTCACAACACAAGAGCCTTTTATAGAAATACATAAAAATAAGGTCGTCCTACGACCTAATCCAAAATTTTTACCCAAAGTTATTTCACCATTCCATCTAAATCAAACAGTAGAACTACCAGTTTTTTTCCCACAGCCAGATTCTGTGGCTGAAAGAGCACTACATACATTAGATGTCAAAATAGCATTAATGTACTACATTGACAGAACAAAAAACATCAGAAAAACTAAACAGCTATTTATTGCATTCCAAAAACCTCATGCAGGTAACCCAATATCAAAACAAGGTATAGCCAGATGGATAGTTAAATGCATCCAAATCTGCTACCTTAAAGCAAAAAGACAACTGCCCATTACTCCCAGGGCACATTCAACAAGGAAAAAAGGTGCTTCAATGGCCTTTTTAGGAAACATCCCAATGCAGGAAATATGTAAGGCAGCCACTTGGTCTACGCCTCACACATTCACCAAACACTACTGTATAGATGTGCTATCCGCACAACAAGCTACAGTAGGTCAAGCTGTATTAAGAACTCTATTTCAGACAACTTCTACTCCTACAGGCTAAACCACCGCTTATGGGGAACTAACTGCTTACTAGTCTATGCATACCATGTGTATCTACAGCGACAGATGCCATCGAACTGAAAATGTCACTTACCCAGTGTACATCTGTTCGTGGCATCAGTCGCTGAGATTCACATGGACCCACCCACCTCCCCGGAAGCCTGTAGCAGTTCAGAAGTTACCTTAAATTTTCTACATTTGTATATATATTATTTAATCCTTTAATAGGTACATACTTACATTTTTCATTGCGCGGGCACTATTACTATAGTACAACTCCTACCTCACCCTCTGCGGGGAAAACAATCGAAGATGGAGTCGACGCCCATGCGCAATGAGCACAGAAGGAGGAGTCACTCGGTCCCGTGACTCGAAAACACTTCTTCGAAGAAAAACAACTTGTAACACTCCGACCCAACACCAGATGGCGAGTGTAAAGAAATGGCTCCCTGTTGCAGTTACCCCCCACTTTTTGCCTGATACTGATGCTGACTTGACTGAGAAGAGTGCTGGGACCCTGCTAACCAGGCCCCAGCACCAGTGTTCCTTCACCTAAAATGTACCATTGTATCCACAATTGGCACACCCTGGCATTCAGATAAGTCCCTTGTAACTGGTACTTCTAGTACCAAGGGCCCTGATGCCAAGGAAGGTCTCTAAGGGCTGCAGCATGTCTTATGCCACCCTAGAGACCCCTCACTCAGCACAGACACACTGCTTACAAGCCTGTGTGTGCTAGTGAGAACAAAATGAGTAAGTCGACATGGCACTCCCCTCAGGGTGCCATGCCAGCCTCTCACTGCCTATGCAGTATAGGTAAGACACCCCTCTAGCAGGCCTTACAGCCCTAAGGCAGGGTGCACTATACCATAGGTGAGGGTACCAGTGCATGAGCATGGTACCCCTACAGTGTCTAAACAAAACCTTAGACATTGTAAGTGCAGGGTAGCCATAAGAGTATATGGTCTGGGAGTCTGTCAAACACGAACTCCACAGCACCATAATGGCTACACTGAAAACTGGGAAGTTTGGTATCAAACTTCTCAGCACAATAAATGCACACTGATGCCAGTGTACAGTTTATTGCAAAATACACCCCAGAGGGCACCTTAGAGGTGCCCCCTGAAACTTAACCGACTGTCTGTGTAGGCTGACTAGTTCCAGCAGCCTGCCACACCAGAGACATGTTGCTGGCCCCATGGGGAGAGTGCCTTTGTCACTCTGAGGCCAGTAACAAAGCCTGCACTGGGTGGAGATGCTAACACCTCCCCCAGGCAGGAACTGTGACACCTGGCGGTGAGCCTCAAAGGCTCCCCCCTTTGTCACAGCCCAGCAGGGCACTCCAGCTTAGTGGAGTTGCCCGCCCCCTCCGGCCACGGCCCCCACTTTTGGCGGCAAGGCTGGAGGGAACAAAGAAAGCAACAAGGAGGAGTCACTGGCCAGTCAGGACAGCCCCTAAGGTGTCCTGAGCTGAGGTGACTCTAACTTTTAGAAATCCTCCATCTTGCAGATGGAGGATTCCCCCAATAGGGTTAGGATTGTGACCCCCTCCCCTTGGGAGGAGGCACAAAGAGGGTGTACCCACCCTCAGGGCTAGTAGCCATTGGCTACTAACCCCCCAGACCTAAACACGCCCTTAAATTTAGTATTTAAGGGCTACCCTGAACCCTAGAAAATTAGATTCCTGCAACAAGAAGAAGGACTGCCCAGCTGAAAACCCCTGCAGCGGAAGACCAGAAGACGACAACTGCCTTGGCTCCAGAAACTCACCGGCCTGTCTCCTGCCTTCCAAAGATCCTGCTCCAGCGACGCCTTCCGAAGGGACCAGCGACCTCGACATCCTCTGAGGACTGCCCCTGCTTCGAAAAGACAAGAAACTCCCGAGGACAGCGGACCTGCTCCAAGAAAAGCTGCAACTTTGTTTCCAGCAGCTTTAAAGAACCCTGCAAGCTCCCCGCAAGAAGCGTGAGACTTACAACACTGCACCCGGCGACCCCGACTCGGCTGGTGGAGATCCGACACCTCAGGAGGGACCCCAGGACTACTCTGATACTGTGAGTACCAAAACCTGTCCCCCCTGAGCCCCCACAGCGCCGCCTGCAGAGGGAATCCCGAGGCTTCCCCTGACCGCGACTCTTTGAATCTAAAGTCCCGACGCCTGGGAGAGACCCTGCACCCGCAGCCCCCAGGACCTGAAGGACCGGACTTTCACTGGAGAAGTGACCCCCAGGAGTCCCTCTCCCTTGCCCAAGTGGAGGTTTCCCCGAGGAATCCCCCCCTTGCCTGCCTGCAGCGCTGAAGAGATCCCGAGATCTCTCATAGACTAACATTGCGAACCCGACGCTTGTTTCTACACTGCACCCGGCCGCCCCCGCGCCGCTGAGGGTGAAATTTCTGTGTGGACTTGTGTCCCCCCCGGTGCCCTACAAAACCCCCCTGGTCTGCCCTCCGAAGACGCGGGTACTTACCTGCAAGCAGACCGGAACCGGGGCACGCCCTTCTCTCCATTCTAGCCTATGTGTTTTGGGCACCACTTTGGACTCTGCACCTGACCGGCCCTGAGCTGCTGGTGTGGTGACTTTGGGGTTGCTCTGAACCCCCAACGGTGGGCTACCTTGGACCAAGAACTGAGCCCTGTAAGTGTCTTACTTACCTGGTTAATCTAACAAATACTTACCTCCCCTAGGAACTGTGAAAATTGCACTAAGTGTCCACTTTTAAAACAGCTATTTGTCAATAACTTGAAAAGTATACATGCAATTTTGATGATTTGAAGTTCCTAAAGTACTTACCTGCAATACCTTTCGAATGAGATATTACATGTAGAATTTGAACCTGTGGTTCTTAAAATAAACTAAGAAAAGATATTTTTCTATATAAAAACCTATTGGCTGGATTTGTCTCTGAGTGTGTGTACCTCATTTATTGTCTATGTGTATGTACAACAAATGCTTAACACTACTCCTTGGATAAGCCTACTGCTCGACCACACTACCACAAAATAGAGCATTAGTATTATCTATTTTTACCACTATTTTACCTCTAAGGGGAACCCTTGGACTCTGTGCATGCTATTCCTTACTTTGAAATAGCACATACAGAGCCAACTTCCTACATTGGTGGATCAGCGGTGGGGTACAAGACTTTGCATTTGCTGGACTACTCAGCCAATACCTGATCACACGACAAATTCCAAAATTGTCATTAGAAATTGATTTTTGCAATTTGAAAAGTTTTCTAAATTCTTAAAAGACCTGCTAGGGCCTTGTGTTAGATCCTGTTTAGCATTTCTTTTAGAGTTTAAAAGTTTGTAAAAGTTTGAATTAGATTCTAGAACCAGTTGTAGATTCTTAAAAAGTATTCCAACTTTTAGAAGCAAAATGTCTAGCACAGATGTGACTGTGGTGGAACTCGACACCACACCTTACCTCCATCTTAAGATGAGGGAGCTAAGGTCACTCTGTAAAATAAAGAAAATAACAATGGGCCCCAAACCTACCAAAATACAGCTCCAGGAGCTTTTGGCAGAGTTTGAAAAGGCCAACCCCTCTGAGGGTGGCAACTCAGAGGAAGAGGATAGTGACTTGGAGGAAAATTCCCCCCTACCAGTCCTATCTAGGGAGAACAGGGTCCCTCAAACCCTGACTCCAAAAATAATAGTCAGAGATGCTGGTTCCCTCACAGGAGAGACCAACACCTCTGAAATCACTGAGGATAACTCCAGTGAAGATGACCCCCTGTTAGCCAGGATGGTCAAAAGATTGGCTTTGGAAAAGCAGCTCCTAGCCATAGAAAGGGAAAGAAAAGAGATGGGCCTAGGTCCCATCGATGGTGGCAGCAACTTAAATAGGGTCAGAGATTCTCCTGACATCCTAAAAATCCCCAAAGGGATTGTAACAAAATATGAAGATGGTGATGACATCACCAAATGGTTCACAGCTTTTGAGAGGGCTTGTGTAACCAGAAAAGTAAACAGATCTCACTGGGGTGCTCTCCTTTGGGAAATGTTCACTGGAAAGTGTAGGGATAGACTCCTCACACTCTCTGGAAAAGATGCAGAATCTTATGACCTCATGAAGGGTACCCTGATTGAGGGCTTTGGATTCTCCACTGAGGAGTATAGAATTAGATTCAGGGGGGCTCAAAAATCCTCGAGCCAGACCTGGGTTGATTTTGTAGACTACTCAGTAAAAACACTAGATGGTTGGTTAACTGGAAATGAAGTGTGTGACTATGTTGGGCTTTATAATTTGTTTATGAAAGAACACATTTTAAGTAACTGCTTCAATGAAAAGTTGCATCAGTATCTGGTAGACCTAGGTCCAATTTCTCCCCAAGAATTGGGAAAGAAGGCAGACCACTGGGTCAAGACTAGGGTAACCAAAACTTCCACTGGGGGTGACCAAAAGAAAGGGGTTACAAAAACTCCCCAGGAGAAAGTGGGTGACACTAGAAACAAAGAAAAAGAGTCCTCTGTAGGCCCCCAAAAACCAGAACAGGTGGGTGGGCCCCAAGACACAACCCAAAACAAAGGTGGGTACCAGGGTAAGAACTGGGATGCCACTAAGGCATGGTGCCACAACTGTAAACAGTCTGGGCACCACACCAAGGACACTTCTTGTCCCAAAAACAAACCCCAGAACAAAATTCCAGGGGTAACCAGTGTAGCCATGGGAGATGACTCCTCAGATGAGGAGGTCTTCCTAGCCTTCAACTGGAAACAGGGCCCAACAGGTGAGTTGGAGATTCCAGAGGGAAGTAGACACTTCCACCACCTACTGGTGAATGGAATCCCAACCACTGCCCTGAGAGACACTTGTGCCAGTCACACTATTGTGCATGACAGGCTGGTGCTCTCAAACCAGTACATCCCAGGTGAGACTGCCAGGGTAAGAGTTAGCCTAGACAGGGTCACTAAGAGGCCTGTGGCTTTAGTACCCATAGAAGTGGGTGGCACTCTTAGCTGGAGAAGGGTAGTAGTCAGTACAGACCTCCCCCTTGATTGTCTCCTTGGAAATGACTACCCAGAGCTTAGTCAGAGCCCAAGAGAGGAACTGGTCCAGTGCCAGTCCTCTCCCAAGGATTCTGGAAGTCCTGCCTCTGCAGTAAATGCAAGCAGGCCCCAGAAGAAGAAGAAAAGAAAACAGAGTAGGAAGGGTGGACAACCTTTAGCCAAGGTTACAGCAAGCCAAGGAGATTCTGCTCCAGTAGGGGAGAACTCCAAAAATGGCCCTGATAAAGTCCAACCTGACCCACAAGAAATCCTGGCTAGTCAGGCAACTGTTAAACCTGAGTGGGTGGCTCCTCAGCTAACAGAAGAAAGAGTGGAAGAAGGGTGTTTACTACAAGATGTGGTAACCCCCCACTCCAATACAGCAGACAGGCAACCTGAACCCAAAGAGGCCTGTAACTTAGCCCCTTCCCTTTTAGGTGAAGAGCTAAAGGTGTGGTTCTGGGCACTGACAGCTGTCAGTGGCCTCTGCTGGGTGTTAGCCTTTATGGCTGCACTATCCTTAGCATGGTGGTCTGACCCCATGCCAAATAGCAAGTTAGGCCCCCTGACCCTATTGGTCATGGTGGGGTTACTCCAGCTCTGGGTAACCTCTCTGGGTAAGCTAGGGGTAACCCTGGCCAAGATAAGGTTAGCAGAGGTGGATACCTCTAAGACCAAAATAGAAAGAATGGGTGGAGACATTGAAGAGGCAGACAAGAGGCAATTCAGACTAGGTCCTATCACCGTGGAAGTAGGTCAGTTCCCCAAAGGGAATGACCTGAACAGAAGGATGTAAGGCAGAGTAGGCCCTGCAACTAACCAGCCTATTTCTCCTACTCTTCCTCGCCTGACAGACTAGGAAGACTCTCCCAGCTTGGGCTGAGTCTCCTGGCCTGTGGGCTGGGGGGGGCTTGTGTAAAGAAATGGCTCCCTGTTGCAGTTACCCCCCACTTTTTGCCTGATACTGATGCTGACTTGACTGAGAAGAGTGCTGGGACCCTGCTAACCAGGCCCCAGCACCAGTGTTCCTTCACCTAAAATGTACCATTGTATCCACAATTGGCACACCCTGGCATTCAGATAAGTCCCTTGTAACTGGTACTTCTAGTACCAAGGGCCCTGATGCCAAGGAAGGTCTCTAAGGGCTGCAGCATGTCTTATGCCACCCTAGAGACCCCTCACTCAGCACAGACACACTGCTTACAAGCCTGTGTGTGCTAGTGAGAACAAAATGAGTAAGTCGACATGGCACTCCCCTCAGGGTGCCATGCCAGCCTCTCACTGCCTATGCAGTATAGGTAAGACACCCCTCTAGCAGGCCTTACAGCCCTAAGGCAGGGTGCACTATACCATAGGTGAGGGTACCAGTGCATGAGCATGGTACCCCTACAGTGTCTAAACAAAACCTTAGACATTGTAAGTGCAGGGTAGCCATAAGAGTATATGGTCTGGGAGTCTGTCAAACACGAACTCCACAGCACCATAATGGCTACACTGAAAACTGGGAAGTTTGGTATCAAACTTCTCAGCACAATAAATGCACACTGATGCCAGTGTACAGTTTATTGCAAAATACACCCCAGAGGGCACCTTAGAGGTGCCCCCTGAAACTTAACCGACTGTCTGTGTAGGCTGACTAGTTCCAGCAGCCTGCCACACCAGAGACATGTTGCTGGCCCCATGGGGAGAGTGCCTTTGTCACTCTGAGGCCAGTAACAAAGCCTGCACTGGGTGGAGATGCTAACACCTCCCCCAGGCAGGAACTGTGACACCTGGCGGTGAGCCTCAAAGGCTCCCCCCTTTGTCACAGCCCAGCAGGGCACTCCAGCTTAGTGGAGTTGCCCGCCCCCTCCGGCCACGGCCCCCACTTTTGGCGGCAAGGCTGGAGGGAACAAAGAAAGCAACAAGGAGGAGTCACTGGCCAGTCAGGACAGCCCCTAAGGTGTCCTGAGCTGAGGTGACTCTAACTTTTAGAAATCCTCCATCTTGCAGATGGAGGATTCCCCCAATAGGGTTAGGATTGTGACCCCCTCCCCTTGGGAGGAGGCACAAAGAGGGTGTACCCACCCTCAGGGCTAGTAGCCATTGGCTACTAACCCCCCAGACCTAAACACGCCCTTAAATTTAGTATTTAAGGGCTACCCTGAACCCTAGAAAATTAGATTCCTGCAACAAGAAGAAGGACTGCCCAGCTGAAAACCCCTGCAGCGGAAGACCAGAAGACGACAACTGCCTTGGCTCCAGAAACTCACCGGCCTGTCTCCTGCCTTCCAAAGATCCTGCTCCAGCGACGCCTTCCGAAGGGACCAGCGACCTCGACATCCTCTGAGGACTGCCCCTGCTTCGAAAAGACAAGAAACTCCCGAGGACAGCGGACCTGCTCCAAGAAAAGCTGCAACTTTGTTTCCAGCAGCTTTAAAGAACCCTGCAAGCTCCCCGCAAGAAGCGTGAGACTTACAACACTGCACCCGGCGACCCCGACTCGGCTGGTGGAGATCCGACACCTCAGGAGGGACCCCAGGACTACTCTGATACTGTGAGTACCAAAACCTGTCCCCCCTGAGCCCCCACAGCGCCGCCTGCAGAGGGAATCCCGAGGCTTCCCCTGACCGCGACTCTTTGAATCTAAAGTCCCGACGCCTGGGAGAGACCCTGCACCCGCAGCCCCCAGGACCTGAAGGACCGGACTTTCACTGGAGAAGTGACCCCCAGGAGTCCCTCTCCCTTGCCCAAGTGGAGGTTTCCCCGAGGAATCCCCCCCTTGCCTGCCTGCAGCGCTGAAGAGATCCCGAGATCTCTCATAGACTAACATTGCGAACCCGACGCTTGTTTCTACACTGCACCCGGCCGCCCCCGCGCCGCTGAGGGTGAAATTTCTGTGTGGACTTGTGTCCCCCCCGGTGCCCTACAAAACCCCCCTGGTCTGCCCTCCGAAGACGCGGGTACTTACCTGCAAGCAGACCGGAACCGGGGCACGCCCTTCTCTCCATTCTAGCCTATGTGTTTTGGGCACCACTTTGGACTCTGCACCTGACCGGCCCTGAGCTGCTGGTGTGGTGACTTTGGGGTTGCTCTGAACCCCCAACGGTGGGCTACCTTGGACCAAGAACTGAGCCCTGTAAGTGTCTTACTTACCTGGTTAATCTAACAAATACTTACCTCCCCTAGGAACTGTGAAAATTGCACTAAGTGTCCACTTTTAAAACAGCTATTTGTCAATAACTTGAAAAGTATACATGCAATTTTGATGATTTGAAGTTCCTAAAGTACTTACCTGCAATACCTTTCGAATGAGATATTACATGTAGAATTTGAACCTGTGGTTCTTAAAATAAACTAAGAAAAGATATTTTTCTATATAAAAACCTATTGGCTGGATTTGTCTCTGAGTGTGTGTACCTCATTTATTGTCTATGTGTATGTACAACAAATGCTTAACACTACTCCTTGGATAAGCCTACTGCTCGACCACACTACCACAAAATAGAGCATTAGTATTATCTATTTTTACCACTATTTTACCTCTAAGGGGAACCCTTGGACTCTGTGCATGCTATTCCTTACTTTGAAATAGCACATACAGAGCCAACTTCCTACAGCGAGCTCATGCATACCATGTGAATCTCAGCGACTGATGCCACGAACAGATGTACACTGGGTAAGTGACATTTTCATTCTCTTCCATTAAAATACATCTTACGGCAATTTCAGCTTACCTGCAAATTACGCACTCAACTTCATTATTTAGGATACCAGTCATAAAAGCGTTTATGGAAGGCCTAAAGAGAATTATACCACCAAGAACACCACCGGTTCCTTCATGGAACCTCAACATTGTCTTAACACGACTCATGGGTCCACCTTTTGAGCCCATGCACTCTTGTGAAATGCAATACTTAACGTGGAAAGTTGCATTTTTAATTGCCATCACATCTCTAAGAAGAGAGAGTGAAATTCAAGCATTTACCATTCAAGAACCATTTATTCAAATACACAAAAATAAAGTTGTTCTACGGACCAATCCTAAATTTTTACCAAAAGTAATCTCACCGTTCCACTTGAATCAAACGGTAGAATTACCAGTGTTCTTCCCACAGCCAGATTCTGTAGCTGAAAGAGCACTACATACATTAGACATCAAAAGAGCACTAATGTACTACATTGACAGAACAAAACTAATTCGAAAGACAAAACAACTATTTATCGACTTTCAAAAACCTCATACAGGAAATCCAATTTCAAAACAAGGCATTGCTAGATGGATAGTTAAGTGCATTCAAACATGCTATCTTAAAGCTAAAAGAGAACTGCCTATTACACCAAAGGCACACTCAACCAGAAAGAAAGGTGCTACCATGGCCTTTCTAGGAAATATTCCAATGAACGAAATATGTAAGGCAGCAACATGGTCTACGCCTCATACATTTACCAAGCACTACTGTGTAGATGTGTTAACTGCACAACAAGCAACAGTAGGTCAAGCTGTACTAAGAACATTATTTCAAACTACTTCAACTCCTACAGGCTGAACCACCGCTTTTGGGGCGATAACTGCTTATTAGTCTATGCACAGCATGTGTATCTGCAGCTACACATGCCATCGAACGGAAAATGTCACTTACCCAGTGTACATCTGTTCGTGGCATTAGTCGCTGCAGATTCACATGCTGTGCACATCCCGCCATCTGGTGTTGGGCTCGGAGTGTTACAAGTTGTTTTTCTTCGAAGAAGTCTTTTCGAGTCACGAGACCGAGGGACTCCTCCCCTGAAGTCGCAGGTACTTACCTGCAACCTGTTTTCTTAGTTTCCTCACAGGATTCTGTTGAAAACCCAACATCAACTTTGACCTCTGCACCAAGCCGGCCTTGTGTTGCTGGTGGTGCGCTTTTGGGGTCAACTTGAACTTTGACCTGTGGACATCCTAACACCCCAAGACTGGGATCATAAGTCAAGTTTTAACTGGTAACATTGCTAACACTTTTTCTGCCCTAGGACTGGATTGGTTCCGATGGAAAAAATGCAATGTCAACTTTTGAAATCGAAAAAGTGTTACTTAGTTGTAAACTATTTTATCTGCAAGCCTACACAAAGTACATTTGATACGTATGCTTGATACCTACTTTCAACTGTACTTGCTGCAACAAAGACCTTCTGTTTCTAGTAATAAAGTAACAAAAACATTTTTCTATATAAAAACTAGGGCCTGAAGTTAGTCATTGAATGTGTCTCATTTATGTGTGTACAACAAATGCTTAGCATTACCCTTAAATAAACCTGACTGCTCAACCACACTACCATAAAAGTGAGCATTAGTATTCTCTACTGTAGCCTTTGTAAAGCCTCTGGGCAACCTCTGGACTCTGTGCACACTGTACCTCACTTTGGTATAGTATATACAGAGCCAGCTTCCTACAGACGTTACAGAAGGTTATTCCACAGTTATCCAGTATTGGATCTTTCATAAATTCACATGCTTGAATCATCCCAGTCGTCGAAGTGGGAGTCCCACGGTACATAAAATAGCAATAATTAACAAATAGATTTTTTTCCCTATAGGCTATAATGGAAATACCAGCCACTCATATAGTCTATCCAAGTCCTTTTGTGAAAGACCCAAACCTGCCTGCTGGGCAATCCGGCACCAGCACCCTCTAGAACACTCTCCAGAGAAGCTCCTTCCCTCCAGGTTTTCTACTGCACGTCGTGTGAAGGGAGTCTCTCAGAACTCGGAAAAATAAAATGTCGGATTCTTCTAGCAAAAGGCCTTTTCCGCCCTTGCAAGACCTGTGGAAAGAAAAGGCTCCATGAGGATGATCCACATAAGGACTGCTTGTATTGCCTCTACCCACAACACCAGGTGAAGGACTGCAAGATATGTCGTACTTTCTCCACAAAAACTCTCAGACCGTGAGGGTAGACTCCTGACATGGTTACAGGCAAAATCCTGTACTTCAGGTGAGGTGAGTGGGTCAGAAACGCCACACAAAAGGTCCAAATCTGAGGACCTGGGCCAGGCAGAAAAATCTAGAAAGAGGCAGAAATTACATCATGGAAAAGGCTTACAGACTTCAATTTCCTCTGAGCCATCCTCTCCTCTTCAAAAGGAGTTGTACCGTCTTTCTCCTTCCTCTGAGCCTTCCACCTCTAGAAAGGTAAGCATTAAAATTAAGTCGACGACGATGACACCACCGCCGACCGCGGCGACGGTGCTTACATCTACCGTCTCCACCACCTCGTCGGCGACGACTACCTTGACGTCAACGGTAAGGGCTCCTATTTCCTCTATCAAACCTCTGTCGACGAGGATTCCAGAACGGAGTGTGTCGTTAACATAGACTTTTTCGTTGACGACAACATCGTTGTTAACACCGTCAACGAAAGCCCCGTCGACTACAACACCGTCAACAACACCGTCCACAGCGTCGTCGGCTGTCTCACCGTTGACGAGACCACCGTCGACAAGACCAATGTAAAAATCATCCCTGATTATAATACCGTCGACTGCACCACTATCATTGACACCATCTACTATGCCATTGGTGCCTGTGAGACAGATTTAGGCTATTACTACCTCTTCCAGGTCTCCTGATCTTCGGGCCATGGTCAAGATCACATCTCTGTCCAGATCGGAGATTTATCCTACAGACACGTCACCAAGCCAAGTGTCAGCTTTATTACCCAGTCATCTACTGGACTGGGAGGAATCGGATGAGGGTCCTTTTGGAGATGCGCACAGCCCATCACAGTTACACGTTAAATTCCAGGAAGAGGATGACGATGATGTGTATGATCAATACCAGCCATATTACTCACATCAAGAACGCTATTACCAACCACAGCCAAGAGACTGTATACAGATGCCTGCCTCCTTAATCCAGGACTTACAATCTATGTTACAGGATTATAGGAGGAGGTTCCCAGTTACAGGAGAAGATCAACCACCACCGCCAGCTTCTCCTGTTACACCAAGAAACGTCCCTCAACCTCCAGCTACTCCCAGGATGACACCTCATTCAGTTTTAGCTGCCCCCCCAACTGAGGAATGGGATGACTACTTAGCCCCCACTCCTTCTTCACCACCTCCTTGCCCTTCAGACTCTCCACCCGAGGATATAGGTGGTTTCCACAATCTAATGGACCGGGCTGCCGCACGCTTCCACCTTCCAACATCTGTCTCTCAGTTGGAATGCTTCCTTCATGATTATAAGGAACAGTCAAGGAAGTCTGTAAGGTCCATTTCCATTATTGACTTTATATGGAGCGATGGTACCAAGATCATTCGCAACCCGGCAACAGTCCCACCAGTGCCGCAAAATTTGGACAAGAAATACAAGGCAACTCAGGACTCTTCGGCATGTCTCGCTGGTCACCCAAAGCCGGACTCTGTTATTTCGCAAGCGGCTCAAAAGCCGCCTAAAAACCCGTCGACGCCTGTCTCTACTCCTCCCGACAGAGAAGGAAGGAGATTAAATAATGTAGGCAAAAGATTCTCCTCCATGTCAGCAATTACTGTTAGAGCAGCAAATTCCTTGGCAATCCGGAGTCGTTATGACAGGAAAATGTGGTCGGATATGCAACCTTTCATTGATCTCATCCCTGAAAGCAAGCAAGCAGGGGCACGGACGATCCTCCAAGAAGGTGAGCGTACATTGTAGGAGATAATCAACTGCGCTCTAGATATAGCCTCCACCTGCTTTCGTGAGCTGGCTGGTGCTGCAGTGTTATGCCGCCAAGGTTGGCCAAGGCCACATCTTTCAGACCGGAAGTGCAGTCCAGAATGATAGACATGCCTTACGATGGGGAATCTCTCTTTGGCAAGCATGTAGATGACGCTCTGCAGGCCATCAAGACCGACACACTGCCAAGTCCCTAGGTACCCTGCAGTACCAGAAACAGCCCTTTCGGGGTGGAAGAGGATTTACCTCATTTCGAGGTTCCTTTCAGAGGCAGTACCAGCAACCCCAAAATAGGCCGTCCTATCAACAACAGTATAGTCAACCATCCACGGCCTCATTCACCAGACAGGGAGGAAAGAGAAGACAGGTTTCACAAAACCGAGATCAACCCAGAGCGCATTGATCTTCACCAGGCACCGGCTATGCTCCCCCAATGTTCACACTATCAACAAATAGGAGCAAACCTCTCCAGTTACATCTGGGAGTGGAAGAAAATAACATCAGACATATATAGCTGGATATAGTGACAAGAGGTCATACCCTGGAATTCCTACAAAAACCACTGCATCATCCACCAAGAACATCCAGACCGTTCCATCTTAGTCCGCTTCAGCAGGAAGTATTCCTTATGCTTGCCAAGGGCGCTATAGAAAAAGTTCCAGCTCAGCAAAGAGGTCTTGGGTTCTATTCCCGTTTCTTCTTGATAAAGAAGTCAGGGGAATGGAGACCAATACTAGATCTCAGGAAACAATCTTTTCGGATGATCACGCTGTCGGATATCCTGCACCTTCTCAATCCTGGAGACTTTGACAACAATGGATCTCCATGATGCTTATTTCCACATACCAATACATCAAAAACATCACAAATATCTCCGCTTTACTGTAGCCGGTGCCCATTATCAGTTCAAAGTTCTCCCATTCGGTCTGAGGTCAGCTCCATGAATCTTCACAAAATCCAGGTTTTCTCCGCAGCAAGGGTTTCCAGGTGTTTGCATACCTGGACTACTGGCTCATAAAATCTCCTTCTCCACTACTAGCCTCCAGGGCTACAAATGCTTGCTTGGAGTTATTCCGCAGTCTGGGACTAACAGTAAATCTACAGAAGTCGGTCATACTTCCCTCATGCAGAAGAGTCTTCCTGGGTGCAGAATTAGACACCATCAAGAACAAAGCATATTTCACTCCGGCACAGCAGCAGAAACTAATCAACTTAGCTGTCAGAATTTCCACAAAAGAGTTAGTTTCAGTGCGACTGTTAAAGTCGCTTCTGGGCATGATTTCCTCAGCCATCGTCTTAGTTCGACTGGCAAGGCTGAGAATGACACCATTACAAGAAGAATTCCAGCTCTAATGGACCCAGTCGCAAGGGTCCTTCGATGACTTAACTGTCACGCCAAGAATTCGCCAAGCGTTGAAGTGGTGGTCTCGAACCAACCATCTTCCCCAAGGTCTTACGTTTCTAACACCAATGACAGACTTTATCATCACCGCAGACCCTTCCTTGGAAGGCTGGGGAGGCCATTTACAAGACATGCGCATTCAGGGAAGATGGTAGAATCTTCACAAAGGAATGCACATAAACCTGTTGGAATTGAAGGCGATCCACCTCACGCTCAAGGCTTTTCTTCCACGCATCGCAGGGTCCTCAGTGTTGGTCAGGAAGGATAACACAACAGATATGTTTTACATCAACCAGCAAGGAGCAACAAGATCCCTCTCCCTCTCAAGGGAAGCTCAGTCTCTTTGGTACTGGCTCACACTGCACAATATTTGCCTCGGGTGGAGCACCTGCCATGTGTCAACAACGCCCTAGCGGACTCTCAGCAGGACGGAAAACAACTGCCACAAGTGGGAACTCAACCAGAAGATACTCGCGGCATCTTCCAACGCTGGGGTCAACCGATCCTAGACTTGTTTGCGACCAACCTGAACGCCAAATGCCATTTCTACGCCAGTCGATACCCACTCCCGGGGTTGTGGTGAAATTCTCTTTTGATGAGATGGTCCGGGATCTTTGCCTACGCTTTTCCCCCATCCCGTTGATCCCCAGACTCCTCAGGAAAATGAAGTCCGAATGCTGCAGGATCATTCTCATAGCGCCCAGATGGCCAAGACAGTACTGGTACATGGAGCTCCTACTCCGGTCCGTGGCCAATCCAGTCCGTCTTCCCTGCAACCACGACCTTCACACGAAGAATCAGGGTCAAAATCTTCATCCCGATCCAACTTCTCTTCAATTGAATGCTTGGCTCCTGAGTTCCGAGAGTTTCAGGTTATGAAAATCGATCAGGAATGCAGACTGATTTTATCTAGGGCTCGAGCAAAGAGCACAAATAAGACGTACAAACTCAAGTGGAAGAGATTTTGTTTGGTTCTCTCAGAACGATTTCCACCCGTTACAACAAATTAAGCCTGAACAAATTCTTTTGTACCTTCTCACTGTCTCAAATGCTGGTCTTTGCAATGCATCCGTCAAGATTAACCTAGCAGCTATAGCCTCTTATAGGCGCTCCGCTGAGATGCCTTCGTTCGGCTCCTCCAGAATCATTAAGCAGTTCATGAAAGGTCTCTTCCGCACTTTCCCTCCGGTGCGTCTACCTCCGCCAGAGTGGCATCTCAATATAGTCCTGTCCCAGCTCATGAAAGCTCCTTTCGAACCTATTCACAGGGCGGAACTCAAGTACATCACATGGAAGGTGGCAACCCTGCTTGCTCTCACCTCCACCAGGAGAGTCAGTGATATATACAGGCTTTTACTACTAAAGAACCTTTTCTGTTTTTTTCGGATGACTTCGTTATGCTCAGGACCAACCCCAGATACATTCCCAAGGTGCCATCTTCATTTCATCTCAATGAGCCCGTGATACTATAAACTTTTTTTTTTTTTTTTTTTACAAATCCAACTACAATTGCAGAAAAAACTCTGCATTCTTTGGACATCAAAAGATGCCTCAAATTTTACCTTCAAAGTACCAAACAAATCAGGAAATCAGATCATCTCTTGGTATCTCATTCTCTTGGACGACAAGGAACAGCGGTCACCAAGGCCACTATAGCCCGGTGGATTTCCTCTACAATTCAGTTCTCACACCAAAGCAGGCAAACGGTTGACTAGGTGCCCGAGAGCCCACTCCACGAGAGCAGTCTCCACATTGGCTGCTTTGTTTCAGGGTATTGCCCTGGATAAGATATGCCGAGCTGCGACATGGAAGACTACACACTCCTTTATGCAACACTATTGTTTGGAGTCCTCGCAGAGAATTGACTCTATAGTTGGACAAGCTGTTATACGTCATCTTTCATTAAGGTGAGACCTTTCCTTGGTTGTTTAGAAACTGTTTGATATGCAAATAGTCCATAATTGCTATGCTATACTTAGACATGCTTTTATTTATGTATGTATGTAGTTATGTATAATCAAAAACCGAACATCAACAACTAAAATATCAGTGCCCCGGGTATAGACAGACAAGTCTCCATCACTCCAGAGAGTTGAAATACAATTGTTTATTTGGTGAAGTCCCAACGTGTTTCGGAAATATGAATTACTCCAGTATTGGAACTTTCATAGATTCACATGCTTGAATCATTCCACGTCCTCGAGATGGGAGTCCCGGTACAATTTTCACAAGTAATGTTAAAACATATTGAAGAGAAAAAGGCCCTAGGCCTCTTCAATTTCATAGTCATTTTGTGAAAAGGACCAAACCTGATCCTCCACCAATCAGGCGACTGCACCCTTCAGAACCTCCTGAGAGAAGCTCTAGCACCTCAGATTTTCTACCGCACGTTGTGCTAGGGAGTCTCCTCGGAGCTCTGCTCTGTCTTCACACCTTTATTCAGCTCTTTTTCTCTCAGAGAAACTCATTTATTGGGATTTGTCAGCTATTTTTCAACTGTGTCTGACAAGGAAAAGAAGAGTCTCTTCAGAGACTGCAAAACTTGTGGGAAGAAAAGACTTCATTCTGAAGACCCTCATTAAGACTGCATTTACTGCCTGTACCCAGATCATTCAGCCAAAGACTGTAAGATTTGCCATACTTTTTCTTCTAAAACCTTAAAAGTAAGAGAAGGCAGATTATTAATATGCCTGCAGAAACTCAAACATAGGAAGGATCCAGTTTCTGGTTCGGAGAGTGAGGAATCATCAACATCTAAGAGATCAAAAAGGGCAAGATCACGCTCTAGATCTCCCTCACAAATCTCAAGAAAAGCCCTCAAAAAGACTGCTTCAGGGTCTTATAAGGGTCGCAGCCCATCTTCTCCCCCAACTAAACTCTCAAGTAAAGAGGGGAAAAGACATTCTTCCAGTTCTGAGAGGCACAGGAAATCTTCATCTGTTTCACCATCTGTGCCTTTCAAAAAGCCATCCTCTGTGACTGGGGAAAAAAAGGCCTCGTCGATGGATTCAGCGTCGACAACACCGTCGGTGGGCGCATTGCCGACGACAACAGCTGCTTCTGGATTTCCATCGTCAACAGCAACATCGTCGACGAGAACAAGTACACCACCGTCGGCGAGAACTGCAACGACGACATCAGCGTCGACGGCCGTCTACACCACGTCATCGTCGATGGCGCTGGTGTCAGTGTCAGCCCTACCGTCAACGACTTCGTCGACGGTAGACTCGTCAGCGAAGCTTTCTGCTATTAAAATAACTGTGCGTCCAGCGTCGACGGCACCGTCCATGACAAAGTCGATTTACACGTCGTCGACGAGGGAAAAACATAAAAAAAAGAGGAGAAAAGTTAACTCCAACCCACACATCACCTAGTAAGGTATCCTCCCTGGTGCCAGTACATCTTTTGGAGGGAGATGAAGATTCAGAGGAAGATGGGCCTTTTGGAACAGCCCACAGTCCTTCTGAATTGAATGTAAAATACCAGGAAGATGATGAGTATGAGGAAGCTTATGAGCCCCAGGCTTACTCGGAACATCAGCAGGGAGCGTATATTCCTTCAGACCTGCTTACTGGCCTTAGAGCGATGTTAGTAGATTACAACAGAAGGTTTCCTCCACAAGGAGAACAGCCTCCTCCATCGCCTATTTCTGGTGTTTCTACTCCACATCAAAGACCAACGTCTTTGCATCTCACAGAGGTGGCCACTCCGGACATGACAATTCCCCAAGACACGGACATCTCAGAACGAGATCAGGAAGGAGAGCTCATAGACACTCACTCAGAGTGGGACGAGTACATTATTCCTGCTCCATCTTCTCCTTCTCATTCGAAGGTGGAATCCCCACCTGAAGACATTGGAGGTTGGGCAGCCAAGCGTTTTGCTTTACCGCTACCTACGTAGCAAACAGACTGTTTCCTATATGATTTTAAAGAGCACTTTCAAAAGTCTGTGCGCTCTATCCCGATGGTGAGCTACCTGTGGGAAGAGGGCCTTAAAGTTATGAATAATCCGGCAACAGTCATAGCAGTTTTGCCACGTCTAGATAAGAAATACAAAGCTCCTGATGATGCACCAACATGCTTGACAGGACATCCTCCTCCGGATTCAGTAGTAGCTCAGGCAGCTCAAAGAAGATCAAAATATCCTTTTGCCCCGATTTCCACACCCCCAGACAAGGAGGGTAGACGGCTATATAACATAGGGAAAAGATTTTTGTCGATGGCCAGCCTAGTGCTTAGAGCTGCCAACTCCTTGGCTATTTTGTCTCGATACGACAGACAGCTTTGGGCGGATATTGCACCTTTTATTATTCAACTGCCAGAAGACGCAAAATCAGAGGCAAATAAGACTGTACAAGAAGGTCAAAGCACGTCTGCAGAGCTTATAGACTGTGCAATGGATATAGCGACCACTGCTTTCAGACAGGTTGCAGGTGCTGCTGTATTAAGAAGACCGGGCTGGCCTAAAGCCACCTCATTTCGCCCAGAAGTCCAGAATAAAATCCTAGACTTACCCTTTGATGGCCAAGCGCTATTTGGGAAACATGTGGATGAAGCCCTACAGTCAATCAAAACAGACATGGACACGGACACGGCAAGGTCATTAGGGACCCTGCAATATCGAAGATCGTCCTTTCGTCCTAGGGGGCGTGGCCAACCCTCTTACAGAGGGGGATATCAACAGAGATATTCTTCCTATCCGTCATCTTCACAACAATATTGTCCATACTACTCCCAAAGGCAACCGACTCAACCAGCCTATAGTAGACCGGCAGGCCGGGGACGTTCAACCCGCCCGACCAAAGATTCAGCTCGTAGAACCTGATGTTTTCGAGGCACTGGCTACGCTCAGTCCTCCTGTCACCCTGGGCGGGAGAATTTCCTGATTCCTCAGTCCATGGCAAAACATTACGTCCGACAAGTGGGTCCTACAATTAGTGGAACGGGCCATACTTTAGAATTTATCCAGATACCTCCCTCCAACCCTCCCCGCAGGACTCCTTCAAGATATCCTCAGCAACTCAAGGAGGAAGTCGACAAGTTGCTTCTCAAGGGAGCTATAGAGATGGTGCCTCGGGCTCAACGAGGAACAGGATTTTATTCCAGGTTCTTCATCATTCGAAAAAAGTAGAAGGATTGGAGGCCGATCCTCGATTTTAAGGCAACTAAATGTATACCTAAAAAAGCAATCGTTTCGAATGATCAGCCTGCAAGACATCCTTCTGCGTCTCAATCAAAGAGATTTTATGTCATCACTAGACCTCAAAGACGCATACTTCCACATACCCATCCACCCTGCCCACAGAAAGTATTTGAGATTCACCGTAGCCGGGAGCCATTATCAATACCGCGTCCTTCCCTTCGGACTCAAATCAGCCCCAAGAATATTTACCAAATGCCTAGCACCAGTTGCAGCCTTTCTCAGGAGAAGAAAGCACCAGGTTTTTCCATACTTAGACGACTGGTTAATAAAGGCAAATACTTACACAGGAGCACACAAGTCAACAAGAAAGTGCATTTCCTTACTGACCAATCTCGGATTCGCAATCAACTGGGAGAAGTCCAACCCTCTACCAGTACGCAGTATTACTTTTCTGGGAGCAAAACTGAACACAGAATCCGGCATGGCATGTCCCATGTTAGAGAGACAACAAAGATTACTGACCTTAGGGAGATCCATACAGAGAAGACGAAAGATCACTGTCCGTCTCTTCAAATCACTGTTGGGCATGAGGTCTTCATGCATACCTCTGATCCCTCTGTGTCGGCTAAAGATGCACCCATTGCAGGAGCAGCTAAACCGTCAATGGCTCCAAGTATCGGGCACTTTCGAGGACCTGATACAAATAACTCCGATAATGATCAAAACTCTAAAATGGTGGGCTCAGAAGCATCATCTGTCAATCGGCCTCTCGTTTCTTCAACAGCCAGCCCCGTGGACCATAACAACGGATGCCTCACTGGAAAGCTGGGGCGCAGTATTACAGGACTTGAAAATAAGTGGAAAATGGCCAATCCATCTGGCATCAATGCAATGCATATCAGTTGGTTAGAACTCAGGGCAGTGCATCTCGCCTTACAAGCGTTTCTCCCAAGAATCTCAAGATGGCGAGTGGTGATAAGAACGGACAACACCACTACGATGCACTATCTCAACAAACAAGGAGGTACAAGATCTCTCACCCTCTCCAGGGAAGCCCAAGCGATCTGGAGCTGGGCCTCGCAGCAAGGCATCACACTATCAGCGGTACACTTGCCGGGAATAAACAACAAGGCAGCAGATGCACTCAGCAGGCAGAAATCGGACTGCCACGAGTGGGAACTAGACCAGACAGTACTGAACCAGATTTTTTCCCAGTGGGGAACACCAGCAGTGGATCTGTTTGCGAAGAAGGACAACGCCAAATGCCGGTTCTTCGCAAGTTGGCATCACCAAAAGGGATCTTGGGGGAATGCGTTTTCGATAGTCTGGTCAGACATCTTTGCTTACGCCTTTCCTCCCATTCCGTTGATCCCAAGGGTCCTCACGAAGATTCAAACCTAACCGTGCACTCTCATACTGATAGCCCCGTACTGGCCGCGCCAACATTGGTTCACGGAGCTCCTCATTCTGTCAGTCAAACCTCATATTCCACTGGAGCCGTTACCTCATTTACTAACAATGAACAACGGCCAGGTTCACCCCGATCCGCAGTCAATGCGGTTACCAGCATGGCTCCTCAGCACAGAGAGTTTGCGCATTTGAACATTCCGCAGGACTGCAGGGATATTTTGTCGAAGGCCAGAGCGGATAGCACTAACCAGATGTATCAGTGTAAATGGAAAAGATTCTGTGCCTGGTGTCATCAGCGTCTAATCGACCCTCTACTCTCACCACCAGAAGAAATATTGCCGTATCTCTTACAGTTCTTACAATCTGGCCTAGCACACTCATCCATTAAAGTTCATGTAGCAGCTATAGCTGCATACAGACGTTCAGATGACACACCCTCGCTCTTCTCTTCTCAGCTGATTAGGAGATTTCTAAAGGGGCTTTTCAGGGTTTACCCTCCTTTCAGACCACCGCCTCCTGCGTGGAATCTGAATGTTGTTTTGGCACAACTGATGAAGCCTCCATTTGAACCGATCCACCGTGCTTCCCTCAAATACTTGTCGTGGAAGGTTGCCTTATTGATAGCTCTTACATCAGCTAAGCGGGTCAGTGAGGTGCAAGCGATGTCGATCCAAGAGCCATTCCTGCAGCTTAAACATGATAGACTATTAATGCGCACTAACCCGCATTTTATTCCAAAGGTATCGTCAGACTTTCACATGAACGAACCTTTAGTCTTCAAGTCTTTTTTTTCCCTCATCCATCTACTCCGGCAGAGAGGGCATTACACTGTTTAGACGTGAAAAGATGCGTTCAATTTTATTTGGACAGGACGAAATCTTTTTGGCGCTCTAATCAGCTATTTGTGGTGTACAGTGCTCCTAGGAAGGGGTGCCGGCTATCCAAGCAGAGTATTTCTAGATGGATCGCCTCTGCTATTCGCTTTTGCCATCAGGCAGCGGGCAAACCTTTGCAGTCATCTGTGCATGCTCACTCGACGAGATAAGTCTCATCGTCAGCGGCACTATTTGCCGGAGTGCCACTACAAGACATATGTAGGGCAGCAACATGGAAGAGCTGTCATACCTTCACTAAGCACTACTGCTTGGAGTCTCTCTCTCTCACGGAGAGGTAGCAGTGGGCCAGACGGTTCTCAGGAATCTCTTCAGGTGAAGGTGAGCCATTTCTCCTCCATCCCTCCATCCTAGAACAGGTATGCACATTGTTGTTTACATTAAAAAAAAAAGAGAGAAAAACAGAAATGTATATAAGGATAAGAGAACGCTATCACAATCACATAAGTAAGCGGGTTTACAGACATTGATCATGTTACAGTAGTGTCTTATGATAATTTCTATTACTGTTTTTTCTTCGAATTTCATCATGTATCTTCACAGGTATATCTGTATATATATTAGAGGTAAGTAGATAGTTATATATATATATATATATATATATATATATATATATAGAGAGAGAGAGACATGTCAGTATACTTATGTACTTCATCATTTTATTCATGATGATAATAAGGTTTTGTGGTTCAAGATATTTTGTTTAAGATGTTGTCATTTTACAATGTGCATAGTTATTGCTTGCTACTCTGATTCAAGCATGTGAATCTATGAAAGTTCCAATACTGGAGTAAGAAAATAAGTTACTTGCCTGTAACTGTAGTTCTCCAGTATTGGAATCTTTCATAGATTCACATGCGACCCACCCGCCTCCCCGGAGAAGCTCACTTCACCTTTTTTCTTTCTATTTATTTATATATATATATTCAACATAATATACGCACTTGTGCTTAGAAAATCTGAGGTGCTAGAGCTTCTCTCATGAGGTTCTGAAGGGTGCTGTCGCCTGATTGGTGGAGGATCAGGTTTGGTCCTTTTCACAAAATGACTATGAAATTGAAGATGCCTAGGGCCTTTTTCTCCAATATGTTTTAACATTACTTGTGAAAATTGTACCGGGACTCCCATCTCGACGACGGGGAATGATTCAAGCATGTGAATCTATGAAAGATTCCAATACTGGAGAACTACAGTTACAGATAAGTAACTTATTTTCTTACCTTGTTCACTGGTAACTGACACGTTTCTTTCATCAAATTTAAATACACCAAATACAAAGTTCCATCTGCAAACAAAATCAAAATAGGACTAATATTAGACCTCTCCCAGTTTCAAGCTCGAAACGTCAGCCATTTTGAAGTGACAAATTCAAACATGAATATATATGAATAGATTTCTAAACAAAGAGCAAAAATATTAATTAGCAGTTTGTAACCAACACTTGTATATTTCAATTTATATTCTCATCGCAAATACCTTATTATTGCTCAACCAATATCATTATAACCCTATTTTTTTATTTTAATTATATTATAAATAGTTTTGAATATTTATACAGTCAAAATTAGGGAGTTTGACACAAAGTATGTGGTTGAAGTAAAGATAAATACATAGTTAAAAGTATTAAAGATATTACAGAGAATGATTAATTCATTTCCAGTATATATCACATATACCCTCTATCTACGACGGTCCTATCAAAAGGCCTAATCATAAATATGGAATATTGCTGCTCCTAATGAAAACATTCACATTTAATACTAAGTAGAATCCAAAAATATAAATAAATATAAAGATGGAATACATGAAAAAGGATATAATAGCTCTTGTTTTTATCGATGATATAATCAAACATAGAAGCTCTTCCCTATTAAATATATTCATGTAAAAGCCACCTAAAAAAAGGGGAGATAATAACCTAGTTAGAATAACAATAACAAATACTACTCAATAAAGATACCTGAAAGGTTAAAACATGTACAGAGATAAAAAGATAAGAATAAAGAAGAGAAATGCAGCATAGAATGAAAAATTATTGTATAAAACTATTATACCAAAGACCAATAGTACACGACATTAATTCCCAATGTGTATTGACTATTCCTCATCCATTAAGCTGTTAAAAAGTGTATCATTTAAAGATTATTTTTTTTTTAAATAAAAGTGAAGCATGGAAAATCACCTGAAACATTTAGGAAAGTTTCATCAGTTTTCAATACAGGCCAGAATTTAGTAAAGATTTTTCTTATTTCATTGCTACCATTGCTGTATGTGGTAATAAATCAGATTGGTTGTTGCTGTTGTAAATTTAAGTTTCCCTTTTTGATCAGTAAACTAGATCTGTTTATTCGAGAAACTCTAGCATCTGCTTGATCAAGCACACATTTATTATAGCCTCTTTGAAGAAATCGCTCAGTCATGACCTCAATTTCACTGAAAAAAGCGTCATCAGAACTACTATTCCGGCGAGCACGTAACATTTCCCCAAACTGGATACTTATTATTTCTTTGGGTGACTGCTGCTTGCATGAAGCAAGCTGTTCCCTGCAGTTTCCTTACGATATAGAGTGCTCGTCAATTTGTTATTGTCTTTACTGATCTGAACATCCAAAAAAATCAATGGAGTTGGGATCAATTTGGCTAGAAAATTTCAGATTCAATGTGTTGTCATTCATTATATTCACAAATTCATGTGCTGTTTCTCCCACTAGCCCAAAAATAGGCCTGCATAGCTGGGAGCGAAGCAAGTACCCATCGCTGCCCCTTGTTTTTGTTTATAAATAACTATCAAAAGTGAAAGTTATTAGTGAGACAGATAAAAATCATGTCCCACAACATTTCAGTATGGAAGAGATGGGATAAAGATCTTGCTCTCAAAAAGTGTCTTACAGCTTTAATTCCCAGATCATGGGGAATGCAGGTATAAAGGCGTTTAACATCTAGACACAAAAATAAATAGTTTTCTTCCCAAGGAGTCTCATCGTTGATACGCAAAAAATCAGTGGCATCTTTAATGTATGAAGGAAGTGCAGTGACAAAAGGTTGACACCTCCAAATATGTTGATTTCTTTTTGCAGCCTTTTGTCACTGCACTTCCTTCATACATCAGATACCACTGATTTTTTTTTTTTTTGCGTATCATCGATGAAACTCCTTGCTATTTGATACAGGTTGTAAAGGATTTCTATGCTCGCACCCTCCATCCGCTGCGAGAATGTTTATAAACAGTACTGCTGGCTATTCAGATTCAAGCATGTGAATTTATGAAAGATCCAATACTGGGTAAGAAAATAAGTTACTTACCTGTAACTACAGGTTCGATGGCATCTGTCGCTGTAGATACGCATGTTCTGCAATAGCTCGCCATCTGGTGTTGGGCCGGAGTGTTACAAGTTGTTTTTCTAAGAAGAAGTCTTTCGAGTCACGGGACCGAGTGACTCCTCCTTTTGTCTCCATTGCGCATGGGCGTCGACTCCATCTTCGATTGTTTTTTTTCCGCCATCGGGTTCGGACGTGTTCCTGTCGCTCCGAGTTTCGGAACGGAAAATTAGCTAATTTCGGAAGATTTTCGTCGGTATTGTTGCGTTCGGGATCGGCGTACTTAGATTCCACACCGCATCGAAGAGCTCCGGTGCCCTTCGGGGTAGTTTTTTCGATCCTCCGTCCGTAAATACCCCTACACAGACCAACACTTGGTCTGCAACCTGTGCCTGTCACCTGAGCACAGCGAAGACACCTGCGAGGCCTGTCGTGCGTTCCGGTCCCGAAAAACACTCCGAGACCGTCGAGCCAGAAGACTTCAGATGGCGTCCGCTCCGACAGCCCAACGGGAGTTCGAGGAACAGGAAGAGGAAGGTACCTTCTCGATCCAAGACTCAGACTCCGAAGGATTCGACGATACACAAACCGTGAGTAAGACGTCGAAATCCACTCAGAGGAACATTTACAAGGCCCAGGGGACGCCACTGCCACCAGGCCATGGCTCGACCCATAAAATCGGTGACCGACCGTCGGCACCGAAAAAGGCCCAAACAGTGCCGAGATCGTCCGACTCCGGTCGAGACACCGGCACGCAGCCTTCTCGGGACCGAGAAAGTGCTGGAGACAAGCCTCGACACCGAGATGCCGGTGTGGACACGGCTCGACGCCGAGACAGCGGCACCGAAACAGATCGACGCCGAGATGTTTCGGCCCCGAAAAGGAAAAAAGTCACCTCGGAGCCGAAAAAACACGCAGACAAAGTTTCGATGCCGAAACAGACTGCAAGCGACCCAGCTTCAGGCTCTTATACAGAAGAGCACTCGCTAACCTCCCAAATGCAGAAGCATAGGTTTGAGGAAGAGCTACAAGCAACTGATGTGGACCATACGCAAAAGCGTATCTTCATTCAGCAGGGGACAGGAAAAATAAGCACCCTTCCCCCCATTAGGAGAAAGAGAAGGTTGGAGTTCCAGACGGAACAAACACCACAACCAAAAGTGGTAAAAAGAGTTACACCACCACCCTCTCCTCCGCCCGTGATTAACGTTTCACCAGCACAAACTCCATCACACTCCCCAGCTCACACCACCATGAGCCAGGGTGACCAAGATCAGGACGCATGGGACTTATACGACGCCCCAGTGTCAGATAACAGTCCGGAGGCATACCCTACAAAGCCATCTCCACCAGAAGACAGCACCGCGTACTCTCAAGTGGTGGCTAGAGCAGCACAATTTCACCACGTAAGCCTCCACTCAGAACAGGTCGAGGATGATTTCTTATTCAACACACTCTCCTCCACCCACAGCTCATACCAAAGCCTGCCTATGCTCCCTGGTATGCTCCGGCACGCAAAATACATCTTTAAGGAGCCAGTCAAAAGTAGGGCAATCACACCAAGGGTGGAAAAAAAGTATAAGCCGCCTCCTACGGACCCGGTTTTCATCACTACACAGCTGCCACCAGACTCTGTCGTTGTAGGAGCAGCTAGGAAAAGGGCCAACTCTCACACATCTGGAGATGCACCACCCCCAGATAAAGAAAGCCGCAAGTTCGATGCAGCTGGTAAAAGAGTCGCAGCACAAGCTGCAAACCAGTGGCGCATCGCGAACTCCCAGGCACTACTTGCGCGCTATGACAGAGCCCACTGGGACGAGATGCAACATCTCATTGAACATCTGCCCAAGGACTTACAAAATAGGGCAAAACAAGTGGTTGAGGAGGGACAGACCATCTCCAACAACCAGATACGCTCCTCCATGGACGCTGCAGATACAGCTGCACGGACAGTTAATACATCTGTAACTATCAGAAGGCATGCATGGCTCCGAACGTCTGGATTTAAACCAGAGATTCAACAAGCAGTTCTCAATATGCCTTTTAATGAAAAAGAACTGTTCGGTCCAGAAGTGGACACAGCGATTGAGAAACTCAAAAAAGATACAGACACTGCCAAAGCCATGGGCGCACTCTACTCCCCGCAGAGCAGAGGGAATTACAGCACATTCCGTAAAACGCCCTTTCGAGGGGGGTTTCGGGGTCAAAGCACACAAGCCAGCACCTCACAAGCCACACCGTCCAGTTACCAGGGACAGTATAGAGGAGGTTTTCGGGGACAATATAGAGGAGGGCAATTCCCTAGAAATAGAGGGAGATTTCAAAGCCCCAAAACCCCTACTACTAAACAGTGACTCACATGTCACTCACCCCCTCCACACAACACCAGTGGGGGGAAGAATAGGTCATTATTACAAAGCATGGGAGAAAATCACTACAGACACTTGGGTTCTAGCAATTATCCAACATGGTTATTGCATAGAATTTCTACAATTCCCTCCAAACATACCACCAAAAGCACAAAATTTAACAACACACCATTCCAATCTCCTGGAGATAGAAGTGCAGGCACTATTGCAAAAGAATGCAATCGAATTAGTGCCAAACACACAAATAAACACAGGAGTTTACTCACTGTACTTTCTGATACCAAAGAAGGACAAAACACTGAGACCAAGCCTAGACCTCAGAGTAGTGAACACTTTTATCAAATCAGACCACTTCCACATGGTCACACTACAAGAAGTATTGCCATTGCTAAAACTACACGACTACATGGCAACTTTAGACCTCAAGGATGCTTATTTCCATATACCAATACACCCATCGCACAGGAAATACCTAAGGTTTGTATTCAAAGGAATACATTACCAATTCAAGGTACTGCCTTTCGGATTAACAACCGCACCAAGAGTCTTTACCAAATGTCTAGCGGTAGTCGCTGCACACATAAGAAGGCAGCAAATATATGTGTTCCCATATTTGGACGACTGGCTAATCAAGGCCCATTCGTTCATACAGTGCTCAAATCACACAAATCAGATCATACAAACCCTCTTCAAACTCGGGTTCACCGTCAACTTTACAAAATCCAACATTCTGCCGCGCAAGGTACAACAATACCTAGGAGCCATAATAGACACATCAAAGGGAGTAGCCACCCCAAGTCCACAAATAATTCTAAATTTCAACACCATCATACAACGCATGTATCCAACACAAAAGATACAGGCAAAGATGGTATTACAACTCCTAGGCATGATGTCTTCATGCATAGCCATTGTCCCAAACGCAAGACTGTACATGAGGCCCTTACAACAATGCCTAGCATCACAGTGGTCTCAAGCACAGGGTCACCTTCTAGATCTGGTGTTAATAGACCGCCAAACTTACCTCTCGCTTCTGTGGTGGAACAACATAAATTTAAACAAGGGGCGGCCTTTCCAAGACCCAGTGCCACAATACGTAATAACAACAGATGCTTCCATGACAGGGTGGGGAGCACACCTCGATCAACACAGCATACAAGGACAATGGAACGTACATCAAACAAAACTGCATATCAATCACCTAGAACTTCTAGCAGTTTTTCAAGCACTAAAAGCCTTCCAACCAATAATAGTTCACAAATACATTCTCGTCAAAACAGACAACATGACAACAATGTATTATCTAAACAAGCAGGGGGGGACGCACTCCACGCAGTTAAGCCTGCTAGCACAAAAAATTTGGCATTGGGCAATTCACAACCAAATTCGCCTAATAGCACAGTTTATACCAGGGATCCAAAATCAACTCGCAGACAATCTCTCTCGAGATCATCAACAGGTCCACGAATGGGAAATTCACCCCCAAATTCTGAACACTTATTTCAAACTCTGGGGAACACCTCAGATAGACTTGTTTGCGACAAGGGAGAACGCAAAATGCCAAAACTTCGCATCCAGATACCCACACAAACAATCCCAAGGCAATGCCCTATGGATGAACTGGTCAGGGATATTTGCTTACGCTTTTCCTCCTCTCCCTCTCCTTCCTTACCTGGTAAACAAACTCAGTCAAAGCAAACTCAAACTCATATTGATAGCACCAACTTGGGCAAGGCAACCCTGGTACACAACGCTGCTAGACCTATCAGTGGTACCCTGCATCAAATTGCCCAACAGGCCAGATCTGTTGACACAGCACAACCAAAAGATCAGACACCCAGATCCAGCATCGCTGAATCTAGCAATCTGGCTCCTGAAATCCTAGAATTCGGGCACTTGCAACTTACCCAAGAATGTATGGAAGTCATAAAACAGGCCAGAAGGCCATCCACCAGGCACTGTTATGCAAGTAAATGGAAGAGGTTTGTTTGCTACTGCCATATTAATCAAATACAACCATTACACACAACTCCAGAACATATAGTGGGTTACTTGCTTCACTTACAAAAATCTAACCTAGCTTTCTCTTCCATTAAAATACACCTTGCAGCAATTTCTGCATACCTGCAGACTACCTATTCAACTTCCCTATATAAGATACCAGTCATTAAAGCATTCATGGAGGGCCTTAGGAGAATTATACCACCAAGAACACTACCTGTTCCTTCATGGAACCTAAATGTTGTCCTAACTAGACTTATGGGTCCACCTTTTGAATCCATGCACTCCTGCGACATACAGTTCCTAACCTGGAAGGTGGCATTTCTCATCGCCATTACTTCCCTAAGAAGAGTAAGCGAGATTCAGGCGTTTACAATACAGGAACCTTTTATACAACTACACAAAAATAAAGTCGTCTTAAGGACCAATCCTAAATTTTTGCCAAAGGTTATTTCACCGTTCCATCTAAATCAAACAGTGGAACTTCCAGTGTTCTTTCCACAGCCAGATACCGTAGCTGAAAGGGCGCTACATACATTAGATGTCAAAAGAGCATTGATGTATAACATTGACAGAACAAAAAACATCAGAAAGACTAAACAACTCTTTATTGCATTTCAAAAACCTCATGCAGGAAACCCAATTTCAAAACAAGGTATAGCCAGATGGATAGTTAAATGCATCCAAATCTGCTACCTTAAAGCTAAACGACAGCTGCCCATTACACCAAGGGCACACTCAACCAGAAAGAAAGGTGCTACCATGGCCTTTCTAGGAAACATCCCAATGCAAGAAATATGTAAGGCAGCCACATGGTCTACGCCTCACACATTCACCAAGCACTACTGTGTAGACGTGTTATCCGCACAACAAGCCACAGTAGGTCAAGCTGTATTAAGAACATTATTTCAGACTACTTCCACTCCTACAGGCTGATCCACCGCTTTTGGGGAAATAACTGCTTACTAGTCTATGCAGAACATGCGTATCTACAGCGACAGATGCCATCGAACTGAAAATGTCACTTACCCAGTGTACATCTGTTCGTGGCATCAGTCGCAGTAGATTCGCATGTGCCCACCCGCCTCCCCGGGAGCCTGTAGCAGTTTGGAAGTTACCTTCAATTATTTATATATGTATCATCTCAACCTTAAATAGGTGCATACTTAGTCACTCCATTGCATGGGCACTATTACTACAATTCAACTCCTACCTCACCCTCTGCGGGGAAAAACAATCGAAGATGGAGTCGACGCCCATGCGCAATGGAGACAAAAGGAGGAGTCACTCGGTCCCGTGACTCGAAAGACTTCTTCGAAGAAAAACAACTTGTAACACTCCGGCCCAACACCAGATGGCGAGCTATTGCAGAACATGCGAATCTACTGCGACTGATGCCACGAACAGATGTACACTGGGTAAGTGACATTTTCATTATCCAGTATTGGGGTCTTTCATAAATTCACATGTGACCCACCCTCCTCCCCTTAGACGCTCGCATTTCCCCTCAGGTTATAATCTTTTCACTCTCGTGCTGCAAAATCTGAGGGAAGGAGTTTCTCTGGAGAGTGTTCTAGAGGGTGCTGGTGCCTGATTGGCCAGCAGGCATGTTTGGGTACTTGTCACAAAAGGACATGGCCGGTATTTCCATTATAGCCTATAGGAAAAAAAAATTATTTGTTTATTATTGCTATTTATGTACCGTGGGACTCCCACTTCGACAGGGATGATTCAAGCATGTGAATTTATGAAAGGTACCAATACTGGATAACTGTAGTTACAGGTAAGTAACTTGTTTTCTTACATAAAGGTGATTATATGGCAGCTCTAGACCTAAAGGATGCTTACTTGAACATACCAATGAATGCAAAGCACAAAAAGTACCTAATGTTTGTGGTGAACAGAAAACCTTATGAATTTAATGTAATAGCCTTTCTGAATAAAGTCAGCACCAAGAGTATTCACAAAGGGTCTAGCTGCAGTGGCAGCACATCTCAGAAGAATGGGCATACATGTACATCCATACCTCGATGACTGGTTGGTAAGAGCACACAAACCAAAAATGCAGGCAGGACATTATAACGGTGATAAACGTTGTACAGCCTAGGTTTGTAATGAAACACAGAGAATTAGTGCAGGAGAAGATTTGCTTGATAATGAGATTAAATTTGATTCCGGGGAAGGCGTTCCCAAACTAGAAGAGAATTCTGTCCCTTGTGGAGGTGGTTTTCAGTTACCGGAAGGGGTAAGCTGTGACAGAGCTGTGGGCAAATTATTGGGAAAAATGGCATTGTGCATTCTCATGATCCCGTAGGTGAGACTTCATGAGAGACCAATTCAGGAGTGGCTTAAAAAATCATTGGTCTCAAGAGACAAGGAGTTGGGAAGGTCTAGTGGTTATACGCAGGTGGTTCAAGAGGAGACTGCGTGGCTCAACAGAAAACATTAGACGAGGGAGGCCTTTTCTGCAGCCAACTCCTTCAGTAATGGGAACCACAGATTCCTCACATAAGATGTGGAGCTCACATGGGCTCTCTGAAAGTAGGAGGAATCTGGAAGAATCCGGATGGAGTACAACATATCAACGTCCTGGAGGTAAAGACTGTTATTCTAGCGTTGAACGCTTTCCAGCAACACCTTCAAGGAAGTACAATGTTGATTGAAGCAGACAATATAACAGCTATCTGCTGGAGGCTGGGGCTTCTTGGTGCCTGAAAATCTCCTAGAGGAAGGGTCAGCAAACCTTGGCAAGTGCAACAGTTGCGGTGCACATGGGTTCCAGTCCAGTGAGGTTTTACCTGTCCCACAGGGAGCAGAACATCGCCCCACGCCAGACAAGGCGCCATCTCCAGTGGTCTCCATACCGAGCGACTCTTCTCGGTCAAGAGCGGCATCTTCTGGGCATGTCTTGCCCATCAACCTATCTCCGAGATGGCTGGAGAGCCTCAATAGACCAGCGGCCTCCCCAGATTCGCAATATTCGCGAATGTATTCACCTACTGCCTCCCTGCCAAGAACGCCATCACCGACAGCCAGGGCAGAACGGGCTCGTTCAGCACCTCGCCAACCGACTGCGAGGCCTAGACGCTCAGCTACAGCGTCTCGCTCTCAACGAAGATCCAGGTCGCGGTCAAGAAGATCACCCTCTTGGTCTTTATCAGGTTCATCTGTCGGGCGTTACCCACCCTAAAAGATTCACCACCTGCTAGAGTCTCACCGGTGGATGACTGTAGGAAGTTGGCTCTGTATGTGCTATTTCAAAGTAAGGAATAGCATGCACAGAGTCCAAGGGTTCCCCTTCGAGGTAAAATAGTGGTAAAAATAGATAATACTAATGCTCTATTTTGTGGTAGTGTGGTCGAGCAGTAGGCTTATCCAAGGAGTAGTGTTAAGCATTTGTTGTACATACACATAGACAATAAATGAGGTACACACACTCAGAGACAAATCCAGCCAATAGGTTTTTATATAGAAAAATATCTTTTCTTAGTTTATTTTAAGAACCACAGGTTCAAATTCTACATGTAATAGCTCATTCGAAAGGTATTGCAGGTAAGTACTTTAGGAACTTCAAATCATCAAAATTGCATGTATACTTTTCAAGTTATTCACAAATAGCTGTTTTAAAAGTGGGCACTTAGTGCAATTTTCACAGTTCCTAGGGGAGGTAAGTATTTGTTAGTTTTACCAGGTAAGTAAGACACTTACAGGGTTCAGTTCTTGGTCCAAGGTAGCCCACCGTTGGGGGTTCAGAGCAACCCCAAAGTCACCACACCAGCAGCTCAGGGCCGGTCAGGTGCAGAGTTCAAAGTGGTGCCCAAAACACATAGGCTAGAATGGAGAGAAGGGGGTGCCCCGGTTCCGGTCTGCTTGCAGGTAAGTACCCGCGTCTTCGGAGGGCAGACCAGGGGGGTTTTGTAGGGCACCGGGGGGGACACAAGTCCACACAGAAATTTCACCCTCAGCGGCGCGGGGGCGGCCGGGTGCAGTGTAGAAACAAGCGTCGGGTTCGCAATGTTAGTCTATGAGAGATCTCGGGATCTCTTCAGCGCTGCAGGCAGGCAAGGGGGGGGTTCCTCGGGGAAACCTCCACTTGGGCAAGGGAGAGGGACTCCTGGGGGTCACTTCTCCAGTGAAAGTCCGGTCCTTCAGGTCCTGGGGGCTGCGGGTGCAGGGTCTCTCCCAGGCGTCGGGACTTTAGGTTCAAAGAGTCGCGGTCAGGGGAAGCCTCGGGATTCCCTCTGCAGGCGGCGCTGTGGGGGCTCAGGGGGGACAGGTTTTGGTACTCACAGTATCAGAGTAGTCCTGGGGTCCCTCCTGAGGCGTCGGATCTCCACCAGCCGAGTCGGGGTCGCCGGGTGCAGTGTTGCAAGTCTCACGCTTCTTGCGGGGAGCTTGCAGGGTTCTTTAAAGCTGCTGGAAACAAAGTTGCAGCTTTTCTTGGAGCAGGTCCGCTGTCCTCGGGAGTTTCTTGTCTTTTCGAAGCAGGGGCAGTCCTCAGAGGATGTCGAGGTCGCTGGTCCCTTTGGAAGGCGTCGCTGGAGCAGGATCTTTGGAAGGCAGGAGACAGGCCGGTGAGTTTCTGGAGCCAAGGCAGTTGTCGTCTTCTGGTCTTCCGCTGCAGGGGTTTTCAGCTGGGCAGTCCTTCTTCTTGTTGCAGGAATCTAATTTTCTAGGGTTCAGGGTAGCCCTTAAATACTAAATTTAAGGGCGTGTTTAGGTCTGGGGGGTTAGTAGCCAATGGCTACTAGCCCTGAGGGTGGGTACACCCTCTTTGTGCCTCCTCCCAAGGGGAGGGGGTCACAATCCTAACCCTATTGGGGGAATCCTCCATCTGCAAGATGGAGGATTTCTAAAAGTTAGAGTCACCTCAGCTCAGGACACCTTAGGGGCTGTCCTGACTGGCCAGTGACTCCTCCTTGTTTTTCTCATTATTTTCTCCGGCCTTGCCGCCAAAAGTGGGGCCTGGCCGGAGGGGGCGGGCAACTCCACTAGCTGGAGTGTCCTGCTGGGTTGGCACAAAGGAGGTGAGCCTTTGAGGCTCACCGCCAGGTGTGACAATTCCTGCCTGGGGGAGGTGTTAGCATCTCCACCCAGTGCAGGCTTTGTTACTGGCCTCAGAGTGACAAAGGCACTCTCCCCATGGGGCCAGCAACATGTCTCGGTTTGTGGCAGGCTGCTAAAACTAGTCAGCCTACACAGATAGTCGGTTAAGTTTCAGGGGGCACCTCTAAGGTGCCCTCTGTGGTGTATTTTACAATAAAATGTACACTGGCATCAGTGTGCATTTATTGTGCTGAGAAGTTTGATACCAAACTTCCCAGTTTTCAGTGTAGCCATTATGGTGCTGTGGAGTTCGTGTAAAACAGACTCCCAGACCATATACTCTTATGGCTACCCTGCACTTACAATGTCTAAGGTTTTGCTTAGACACTGTAGGGGCACAGTGCTCATGCACTGGTACCCTCACCTATGGTATAGTGCACCCTGCCTTAGGGCTGTAAGGCCTGCTAGAGGGGTGTCTTACCTATACTGCATAGGCAGTGAGAGGCTGGCATGGCACCCTGAGGGGAGTGCCATGTCGACTTACTCATTTTGTTCTCACCAGCACACACAGGCTTGTAAGCAGTGTGTCTGTGCTGAGTGAGGGGTCTCTAGGGTGGCATAATACATGCTACAGCCCTTAGAGACCTTCCCTGGCATCAGGGCCCTTGGTACCAGAGGTACCAGTTACAAGGGACTTATCTGAATGCCAGGGTGTGCCAATTGTGGAAACAATGGTACATTTTAGGTGAAAGAACACTGGTGCTGGGGCCTGGTTAGCAGGGTCCTAGCACACTTCTCAGTCAAGTCAGCATCAGTATCAGGCAAAAAGTGGGGGGTAACTGCAACAGGGAGCCATTTCTTTACACAAGCCCCCCCTAGCCCACAGGCCAGGAGACTCAGCCAACGCTGGAAGAGTCTTCCTAGTCTGTCAGGCGAGGAAGAGTAGAGGAAATGGCTGGTTTGTTGCAGGGCCTACTCTGCCTTACATCCTCCTGTTCAGGTCATTCCCTCTGGAGAACTGACCCACTTCCACAGTGATAGGACCTAGTCTGAACTGCCTCTTGTCTGTGCTTTTTATGTCTTCACCCATTCTTTCTATTTTGAGGTCGGAGGTATCCACCTCTGCTAATCTTATCTTAGCCAGGGTCACCCCTAGCTTACCCAAAGAGGTTACCCAGAGCTGGAGTAACCCCACCATGACCAACAGGGTCAGGGGGCCTAACTTGTTAGTTGGCATGGGGTCAGACCACCATGCCAAGGATAGTGCAGCCATAAAGGCTAACACCCAGCAGAGGCCACTGACAGCTGTCAGTGCCCAGAACCACACCTTTAGCTCTTCACCTACAAGGGAAGGGGCTAAGTTACAGGCTTCTTTGGGTTCAGGGTGCCTGTCTGCTGTATTAGAGTGGGGGGTTACCACATCTTGTAGTAAACACCCTTCTTCCACTCTTTCTTCTGTTAGCTGAGGAGCCACCCACTCAGGCTTAACAGTTGCCTGACTAGCCAGGACTTCTTGTGGGTCAGGTTGGACTTTATCAGAGCCATTTTTGGAGTTCTCCCCTACTGGAGCAGAATCTCCTTGGCTTGCTGGAACCTTGGCTAAAGGTTGTCCACCTTTCCTACTCTGTTTTCTTTTCTTCTTCTTCTGGGGCCTGCTTGCATTTACTGCAGAGGCAGGACTTCCAGAATCCTTGGGAGAGGACTGGCACTGGACCAGTTCCTCTCTTGAGCTCTGACTAATCTCTGGGTAGTCATTTCCAAGGAGACAATCAAGGGGGAGGTCTGTACTGACTACTACCCTTCTCCAGCTAAGAGTGCCACCCACTTCTATGGGCACTAAAGCCACAGGCCTCTTAGTGACCCTGTCTAGGCTAACTCTTACCCTGGCAGTCTCACCTGGGATGTACTGGTTTGAGAGCACCAGCCTGTCATGCACAATAGTGTGACTGGCACAAGTGTCTCTCAGGGCAGTGGTTGGGATTCCATTCACCAGTAGGTGGTGGAAGTGTCTACTTCCCTCTGGAATCTCCAACTCACCTGTTGGGCCCTGTTTCCAGTTGAAGGCTAGGAAGACCTCCTCATCTGAGGAGTCATCTCCCATGGCTACACTGGTTACCCCTGGAATTTTGTTCTGGGGTTTGTTTTTGGGACAAGAAGTGTCCTTGGTGTCGTGCCCAGACTGTTTACAGTTGTGGCACCATGCCTTAGTGGCATCCCAGTTCTTACCCTGGTACCCACCTTTGTTTTGGGTTGTGTCTTGGGGCCCACCCACCTGTTCTGGTTTTTGGGGGCCTACAGAGGACTCTTTTTCTTTGTTTCTAGTGTCACCCACTTTCTCCTGGGGAGTTTTTGTAACCCCTTTCTTTTGGTCACCCCCAGTGGAAGTTTTGGTTACCCTAGTCTTGACCCAGTGGTCTGCCTTCTTTCCCAATTCTTGGGGAGAAATTGGACCTAGGTCTACCAGATACTGATGCAACTTTTCATTGAAGCAGTTACTTAAAATGTGTTCTTTCATAAACAAATTATAAAGCCCAACATAGTCACACACTTCATTTCCAGTTAACCAACCATCTAGTGTTTTTACTGAGTAGTCTACAAAATCCACCCAGGTCTGGCTCGAGGATTTTTGAGCCCCCCTGAACCTAATTCTATACTCCTCAGTGGAGAATCCAAAGCCCTCAATCAGGGTACCCTTCATGAGGTCATAAGATTCTGCATCTTTTCCAGAGAGTGTGAGGAGTCTATCCCTACACTTTCCAGTGAACATTTCCCAAAGGAGAGCACCCCAGTGAGATCTGTTTACTTTTCTGGTTACACAAGCCCTCTCAAAAGCTGTGAACCATTTGGTGATGTCATCACCATCTTCATATTTTGTTACAATCCCTTTGGGGATTTTTAGGATGTCAGGAGAATCTCTGACCCTATTTAAGTTGCTGCCACCATTGATGGGACCTAGGCCCATCTCTTTTCTTTCCCTTTCTATGGCTAGGAGCTGCTTTTCCAAAGCCAATCTTTTGGCCATCCTGGCTAACTGGATGTCCTCTTCACTGGGGTTATCCTCAGTGATTTCAGAGGTGTTGGTCTCTCCTGTGAGGGAACCAGCCTCTCTGACTATTATTTTTGGAGTCAGGGTTTGAGGGACCCTGTTCTCCCTAGATAGGACTGGTAGGGGGGAATTGTCCTCCAAGTCACTATCCTCTTCCTCTGAGTTGCCACCCTCAGAGGGGTTGGCCTTTTCAAACTCTGCCAAAAGCTCCTGGAGCTGTATTTTGGTAGGTTTGGGGCCCATTGTTATTTTCTTTATTTTACAGAGTGACCTTAGCTCCCTCATCTTAAGATGGAGGTAAGGTGTGGTGTCGAGTTCCACCACAGTCACATCTGTGCTAGACATTTTGCTTCTAAAAGTTGGAATACTTTTTAAGAATCTACAACTGGTTCTAGAATCTAATTCAAACTTTTAACAAACTTTTAAACTCTAAAAGAAATGCTCAACAGGATCTAACACAAGGCCCTAGCAGGTCTTTTAAGAATTTAGAAAACTTTTCAAATTGCAAAAATGAATTTCTAATGACAATTTTGGAATTTGTCGTGTGATCAGGTATTGGCTGGGTAGTCCAGCAAATGCAAAGTCTTGTACCCCACCGCTGATCCACCAATGTAGGAAGTTGGCTCTGTATGTGCTATTTCAAAGTAAGGAATAGCATGCACAGAGTCCAAGGGTTCCCCTTAGAGGTAAAATAGTGGTAAAAATAGATAATACTAATGCTCTATTTTGTGGTAGTGTGGTCGAGCAGTAGGCTTATCCAAGGAGTAGTGTTAAGCATTTGTTGTACATACACATAGACAATAAATGAGGTACACACACTCAGAGACAAATCCAGCCAATAGGTTTTTATATAGAAAAATATCTTTTCTTAGTTTATTTTAAGAACCACAGGTTCAAATTCTACATGTAATAGCTCATTCGAAAGGTATTGCAGGTAAGTACTTTAGGAACTTCAAATCATCAAAATTGCATGTATACTTTTCAAGTTATTCACAAATAGCTGTTTTAAAAGTGGGCACTTAGTGCAATTTTCACAGTTCCTAGGGGAGGTAAGTATTTGTTAGTTTTACCAGGTAAGTAAGACACTTACAGGGTTCAGTTCTTGGTCCAAGGTAGCCCACCGTTGGGGGTTCAGAGCAACCCCAAAGTCACCACACCAGCAGCTCAGGGCCGGTCAGGTGCAGAGTTCAAAGTGGTGCCCAAAACACATAGGCTAGAATGGAGAGAAGGGGGTGCCCCGGTTCCGGTCTGCTTGCAGGTAAGTACCCGCGTCTTCGGAGGGCAGACCAGGGGGGTTTTGTAGGGCACCGGGGGGGACACGAGTCCACACAGAAATTTCACCCTCAGCGGCGCGGGGGCGGCCGGGTGCAGTGTAGAAACAAGCGTCGGGTTCGCAATGTTAGTCTATGAGAGATCTCGGGATCTCTTCAGCGCTGCAGGCAGGCAAGGGGGGGGTTCCTCGGGGAAACCTCCACTTGGGCAAGGGAGAGGGACTCCTGGGGGTCACTTCTCCAGTGAAAGTCCGGTCCTTCAGGTCCTGGGGGCTGCGGGTGCAGGGTCTCTCCCAGGCGTCGGGACTTTAGGTTCAAAGAGTCGCGGTCAGGGGAAGCCTCGGGATTCCCTCTGCAGGCGGCGCTGTGGGGGCTCAGGGGGGACAGGTTTTGGTACTCACAGTATCAGAGTAGTCCTGGGGTCCCTCCTGAGGCGTCGGATCTCCACCAGCCGAGTCGGGGTCGCCGGGTGCAGTGTTGCAAGTCTCACGCTTCTTGCGGGGAGCTTGCAGGGTTCTTTAAAGCTGCTGGAAACAAAGTTGCAGCTTTTCTTGGAGCAGGTCCGCTGTCCTCGGGAGTTTCTTGTCTTTTCGAAGCAGGGGCAGTCCTCAGAGGATGTCGAGGTCGCTGGTCCCTTTGGAAGGCGTCGCTGGAGCAGGATCTTTGGAAGGCAGGAGACAGGCCGGTGAGTTTCTGGAGCCAAGGCAGTTGTCGTCTTCTGGTCTTCCGCTGCAGGGGTTTTCAGCTGGGCAGTCCTTCTTCTTGTTGCAGGAATCTAATTTTCTAGGGTTCAGGGTAGCCCTTAAATACTAAATTTAAGGGCGTGTTTAGGTCTGGGGGGTTAGTAGCCAATGGCTACTAGCCCTGAGGGTGGGTACACCCTCTTTGTGCCTCCTCCCAAGGGGAGGGGGTCACAATCCTAACCCTATTGGGGGAATCCTCCATCTGCAAGATGGAGGATTTCTAAAAGTTAGAGTCACCTCAGCTCAGGACACCTTAGGGGCTGTCCTGACTGGCCAGTGACTCCTCCTTGTTTTTCTCATTATTTTCTCCGGCCTTGCCGCCAAAAGTGGGGCCTGGCCGGAGGGGGCGGGCAACTCCACTAGCTGGAGTGTCCTGCTGGGTTGGCACAAAGGAGGTGAGCCTTTGAGGCTCACCGCCAGGTGTGACAATTCCTGCCTGGGGGAGGTGTTAGCATCTCCACCCAGTGCAGGCTTTGTTACTGGCCTCAGAGTGACAAAGGCACTCTCCCCATGGGGCCAGCAACATGTCTCGGTTTGTGGCAGGCTGCTAAAACTAGTCAGCCTACACAGATAGTCGGTTAAGTTTCAGGGGGCACCTCTAAGGTGCCCTCTGTGGTGTATTTTACAATAAAATGTACACTGGCATCAGTGTGCATTTATTGTGCTGAGAAGTTTGATACCAAACTTCCCAGTTTTCAGTGTAGCCATTATGGTGCTGTGGAGTTCGTGTAAAACAGACTCCCAGACCATATACTCTTATGGCTACCCTGCACTTACAATGTCTAAGGTTTTGCTTAGACACTGTAGGGGCACAGTGCTCATGCACTGGTACCCTCACCTATGGTATAGTGCACCCTGCCTTAGGGCTGTAAGGCCTGCTAGAGGGGTGTCTTACCTATACTGCATAGGCAGTGAGAGGCTGGCATGGCACCCTGAGGGGAGTGCCATGTCGACTTACTCATTTTGTTCTCACCAGCACACACAGGCTTGTAAGCAGTGTGTCTGTGCTGAGTGAGGGGTCTCTAGGGTGGCATAATACATGCTACAGCCCTTAGAGACCTTCCCTGGCATCAGGGCCCTTGGTACCAGAGGTACCAGTTACAAGGGACTTATCTGAATGCCAGGGTGTGCCAATTGTGGAAACAATGGTACATTTTAGGTGAAAGAACACTGGTGCTGGGGCCTGGTTAGCAGGGTCCTAGCACACTTCTCAGTCAAGTCAGCATCAGTATCAGGCAAAAAGTGGGGGGTAACTGCAACAGGGAGCCATTTCTTTACAATGACATTACCACATTCAACGAGGTGTTGCTAAAAGGAGCGCAGAAACTCAACATAGAGGTTCCAGAACCATCTACCTCCTCATCGGTCATCTTTGAGACTCTACAACAGAGATCAGCGTCAAAAAAGTTGCTGCCTCTAGTGCCTGGTTTGTTGCAGCCAACCATGGACACTTTTCTGGCCCCAGCCTCGCTTAAGTCTGCACCGGCTAGAATTCTCAAAAAATACAAGGCTCCAGAACAGGACCCATTATTCCTTAGAAAGGATCCGCCACCGGACTCGGTTATCATAGCTGCCGCCCGAAAGACCCACTCAGTGGCATCTTCATCCACGGTACCCCCGGATAAAGAGAGCAGGCATCTAGACTCTCTGGGGAGAAAGATATGTGGGACAGCGGCTTCAGCAATGAAGGTCTCCAGTGCGTCTGCGCTCCTGGGCAGGTATGATCGTTCTCTGTGGGACTCCCTCAGTAGATTTACAGAAAAATTGCCCAGAGAAGACAGACAAGATTTCCAGGAGATACTACAAGAAGGATGCCTGGTATCCAACCAGGTTATCAGCGCGGCACCAGATGGGGCGGATTTGGCTGCTCATGGATACGCACATGGTATCTGTGCAAGGAGATCTTCCGGGCTGAGGCTCACTGGCTTGAAACAGGAAGCACAACAACGTATCCTGAATCTCCCATTTGCCGGGAACTCTCTATTCGGTGCCCATGCAGACGAAGAGATGGCCCGCATGAAGACAGAGGTGGATACCATGAAGGCGGTGGGCCTCGAAAGAAAGATTTCAGGCGGAGGTACAGGCCGTATGACAGGCGCCCTTTCCAGCAGAGGGTTCAAACCCCTCATTGGTCGCAAAGGTCACAGCAACGACAGGGACGCCCTCTTTTTCAAAGGAGAAACACAAGGGAGCGAGGGTCAAGTAGACCTCAACAGTCCACTCCGAAAGCACCCACCAAGCAATGAAATCTCGCTTCCCTCGACACTGTACACCACTCCGGTGGGGGGAAGTATTACGGCTTATCTTCACGAGTGGCACTCTATCACAAGAGACAAATGGGTGCTCAATATTGTCGAACATGGCTATTCTCTTCTTTTCAAACAGCCTCCACCACGCTTGCCACCAACCAAAGACAATCCATCTCATCTCAGCTTGCTACGCAAGGAGGCTCTCGCCCTCCTAAAAAAGAATGCCATAGAAAAGGTTCCACCTGCACACAGAGGACAGGGGGTCTACTCCTGTTACTTTCTAGTGGCAAAGAAGGGTCGAGAGGGCGTTTTCAGGCCAATTCTGGACCTACGGCTGCTGAACAAATACATAAGGAAGCAGAAGTTCAGAATGCTAGCGCTTCACCAGATTTTCCCTCAACTGCATCAGGGAGACTGGATGTGCTCCATCGACCTACAGGATGCGTACTTTCACATCCCGATAGCTCCCAAACATCAAATTCCTGCGCTGCCGAGTAGCGTTACAGCATTACCAGTTCAGAGTTCTACCCTTTGGCCTGAAATCTGCCCCAAGAGTTTTCTCAATGTATGGCAGTGGTGGCGGCACATCTCCGAAGACAAAGGATATACATATATCCATACCTAGACAACTGGCTACTAAAGGCTACTTCTCCGGAGCAGGCGAGAAGCCATCGGGACATTGTACTAGGAGTTTGCGAAGCTCTAGGTCTTCAGGTCAATTACCAGAAGTCAACCTTGATTCCAACGCAGAATCTTCACTACCTAGGATCTATCATAAACACAGAACTCCAAAAAGTGTATCCTTCGGAGGAACGACTATCCTCAATAGACAGGAAGTGCCAGGACCTGTTGAGAGCCAGCGCACCTACGGCACGTCAGGTGACATCACTGCTGGGCTCCATGGCATCGTGCATTTTTATTGTCCCAAATGCCAGACTCCACATGAGACCCCTCCAAGAGGCATTGGAGACCAACTGGAGCCAAAGAACAGGTCGCTGGGACGACGCGGTGCGGCTACCGGCGGTAGCACTTCAGTCATTGAGATGGTGGATGCACAGACCTCACCTGTCAGTGGGTGCTCCGTTTCACCAGGTGCTTCCATCCGACACCCTAGTAACAGATGCATCTCTTCAGGGATGGGGGGCTCATTTGGGTCCTTTTCAAGCGCTGGGTCTGTGGTCCGACAAGCAAAAGCAGTACCACATCAATCTGCTAGAACTCAGAGCGGTCCATCTGGCTCTCAAGTCTTTCATACCGCAAATTCAGGGGAAAACTCTCTTGATACAGACGGACAATACAACCGCGATGTATTACTTGAACAAACAAGGGGGAACGAGGTCCCTACCCCTATCGCGAGAGTCCCAAGCGATATGGCATTGGCTCCTGGCCAGAGGAATGTCAATTACAGCAGTTCACCTGCCAGGTCAGCAGAACGTGGAAGCAGACTTTCTAAGCAGACACCTGGAGGACGTTCACGATTGGGTCCTACACGGCGAAGTCGCAGAATACATCTTCGCGCAATGGGGTCAGCCTCAACTGGATCTCTTCGCAGACGAAGTAAACAAGAAATGCCCAGACTTCGCATCCAGGTTCTACCGTCCGGGATCTCGAGGGAATGCCCTGTTGATCGACTGGTCAGGGATATTTCTTTATGCTTTTCCACCGATTCCCCTCATTCCGGCAGTGATCAGCAAACTTTACAGATCCAGGACCAGAATGATTCTTATAGCGCCACAATGGCCCCGACAGTTCTGGTACACGGATCTCCTCAACCTGTCGGAAAAACCTCACAGGAGGCTGCCGTGCAGACCGGATCTTCTGAGCAGAATGGAGGGCAGGATTCTACATCCCAACCTACCCTCTCTGAGCTTAACAGCATGGCTCCCGAATTCCTGCAGTATGGGCATCTAGGGCTCTCGCAGGAGTGCATGAACATCTTGAAAGAGTCCAAATGGCCTTCCACGCGGCGTTCTTACGCTTTTAAGTGGAAGAGATTCTACATATGGTGCTGTCAGAAAGGTCATAATCCCATACGGGCGCAGGAAGATGTCATACTGTCCTATTTGCTTCATCTAGCGAAGTCCGGTCTGCAGGTATCATCTATTAAGGTACATTTGTCTGCTATTACAGCCTATCGCAAGTCACCTTCTCAGGAATCCTTCTTTACAAAACCTGTAGTCAAGGATTTCTTAGAGGGTTTGAAGAAAGTTTTTCCGCCAATTCGGAGGCCTTCTCCTCCATGGGAACTGAACATAGTCCTGGCAAAACTTATGGGCCCTCCTTTCGAGCCTATACATAAGGCCGCTTTACAACACCTTACGTGGAAGACGGCTTTTCTAGTGGCCATTACTTCAGCGAGGAGGGTCAGTGAAATCCAGGCCTTGTCTTCAAAAGAACCGTACACGGTTTTTCATGACAATAGAGTGGTTCTTCGAACTCACCCATCTTTCCTTCCGAAGGTGGTGTCAGAATTCCATTTTAATCAGACCATATCTTTACCGACGTTCTTTCCCAATCCGGAGACTCCGGCAGAGAAAGCATTGCACTCATTAGACTTGAAAAGAGTGCTGAAATTTTATCTGGACAAGACAAAATCGATTAGACACTCTAACCGCTTGTTTGTAAACTATGGTCATTTAAGGACAGGAGAGGCAGCATCTAAGCGATCAATATAAAGATGGATAGTTTCTTGTATTGTTAATACTTACCAGCTAGCTAATAAACAATTACTAGCGCGGCCTAGAGCGCATTCCACAAGGGGTAAAGCGTCTACTGCTGCTCTCCTTAACAATGTTCCGATATCTGAGATTTGTAAGGCTGCTACATGGAAGTCTGTCCATACGTTTACAAGACCTTATTGTTTAGACTCGGATGCAAGAGCGGATGCCCAAGTGGGGCAGGCCTCTCTAAGAAATCTATTTGCATAAGACATATCTATTCCTGCACTTCTATCGGACAGTCCGCTGGGTTTAGGGATGGGCTTGCTAATCTATTCAATGTTTATGACTATTGATGAGGATCCCCTGGAAGAGAAGGATAAGTTACTTACCTGTAAATCCTAGTTCTCTTCCAGGGGTATCCTCATCCAAGTCATAAACAACCCACCCTCCTCCCCGGACGCACGTCTCCTAGAAGTGCAGGACAGACTGTGTCTGGAATCAGTTATACAAATTGTCACCGTAAAAAGAACTGACCTAACTGTGAACCAACTGTCACCTTTCCTTCACCCCTGAGGCATGGTGGGATACTGGAGGTGCTCAGGGTCTTAAAGGCACGGTGCCAACGTTTTTATGGTTCTCCTGTGTTAACCTGCATGCAGCCTATTGGCTAAGAATGCTTCATTGTTTTTCAATGCAGTTTTTTCTATTTTTTCTCTAGAGTTTGCTACTGCTTACTTCCCTACGCCTAGTTTTAGGAGCTTGGGTACATATTTATGTTCTATTGTAGTATTTAATATAAAAATAAAATAAAAAGCTTCATAGAAATAAAGCATTTTAGCCTGTTTTTAACATGATAGCCTGCATGACTATTTGTTACACATGTATAATGTGTATATTTTATATATGCTCCGGGGTCCCCGCACAAGGGCGGGAATATTCAATGTTTATGACTTTGAGGATACCCCTGGAAGAGAACTAGGATTTACAGGTAAGTAACTTATCCTTCTCCGTCCACGAGTCGGATTCTGAAGAACTCGACGCCGAAGAAACATCCAAAACCGTGAGTAAGACGTCGAAAATCAACTCATGAGAAGTCCACAAAAGCCCAGGGGACGCCACCGCCAACAGGCCATGGCTTAACCCGAAAAATAGGTGACCGATCATCGGCACCGAAAAAGGGCACGCTGGGGGCGAAGTCATCCGACTCCGGTCGAGATACCGCCACACAGCAACCTCGGAGCCGAGACAGCGGCTCCGAGAAACTTCGGCACAGAGACAGCGGCACCGAAGAATTTCGGCACCGAGACACCACGCCGAAAACAAAGAAGGTTTCTTCGGAGCCTAAAAAGACTTCCGAAAAGGTTTCGGTTCCGAAACATCCAGCCTCGGAGCCGAAAACTAGTTCCTATACAGAGGAACAATGATTAACCTCCCAATTACATAGATTTGGAGAGGAGCTTCAAGCTGGAGAGCCTGACTACACACAGAGAAGGCTTCATATTCATGAGGACACAGGGAAGATAACCACTCTTCCCCCAATCAAAATAAAAAGGAAACTTGCCTTTCAACAAAAGGACAAGCAACCACAAGCAAAGGTGGCAAGGAAAACAACCCCACCACCGTCTCCACCACCATCAATACATGCATCACCAGCAACAACTCCACCACTGATGCACTCACCATCTCATACTACGAGTCAGGATGATCCAGATGCATGGGACCTTTACGATGCTCCAGTGTCTGACAACAGCCCAGACTCCTATCCTACAAAACCGTCACCACCTGAGGACAGTACATCCTACACACAGGTGGTCGCAAGGGCAGCCGAATTTCACAACGTCACCTTACATTCCGAGCCAATTGAGGATGACTTTCTGTTTAACACCCTATCCTCCCCCCATAGCCAGTACCAAAGCCTTCCCATGCTCCCAGGAATGCTAAGACATTCAAAACAAATATTTCAGGATCCAGTTAAAGGCAGAGCCATAACTCCAAGGGTGGAGAAAAAGTACAAGCCACCGCCAACAGATCCAATCTATATTACAACACAACTAACACCAGACTCAGTAGTTGTCGGGGCAGCTTGTAAGAGAGCCAACTCTCATACCTCAGGAGACGCACCACCTCCAGACAAGGAGAGCCGCAAATTTGATGCTGCAGGAAAAAGGGTTGCAGCACAAGCAGCAAATCAATGGCGTATTGCCAATTCACAAGCACTTTTGGCAAGATACGACAGAGCTCACTGGGATGAAATGCAACATTTCATCGAACACTTACCCAAGGAGTTCCAAAAAGGAGCGCAACAAGTGGTGGAAGAAGGACAAAGTATCTCAAATAATCAGATACGGTCTTCCATGGATGGACCAGATACAGCTGCAAGGACAATAAACACTGCAATCACGATACAAAGGCACGCATGGCTGCGCACTTCAGGGTTCAAGCCAGAAATCCAACAAGCTGTGCTCAATATGCCATTTAATGAACAGCAATTGTTTGGGCCGGAGGTGGACACTGCCATTGACAAACTAAAAAAAGACACCGATACAGCCAAAGCCATGGGCGCACTCTACTCCCCGCAGAGCAGAGGCACATTTCGGAAAACACCTTTTAGGGGAGGGTTTCGAAGTCAACCCACAGAAACCACAACCTCACAAACAAGGCCTACTTACCAGGGTCAATATCAAAGGGGAGGTTTTCGGGGGCAATATAGAAGGGGCCAATTCCCAAGAAATCAAGGAAAATTCCAAGGCCCCAAAACAGTGCACTGATCAATAAAGAATGCCACGAACAGATGTACACTTGGAACTCCTTGGGTAAGTGTTCGATGAAATGTTGCATTTCATCCCAGTGAGCTCTGTCGTATCTTGCCAAAAGTGCTTGTGAATTGGCAATACGCCATTGATTTGCTGCTTGTGCTGCAACCCTTTTTCCCGCAGCATCAAATTTGCGGCTCTCCTTGTCTGGAGGTGGTGCGTCTCCTGAGGTATGAGAGTTGGCTCTCTTACGAGCTGCCCCGACAACTACTGAGTCTGGTGTTAGTTGTGTTGTAATATAGATTGGATCTGTTGGCGGTGGCTTGTACTTTTTCTCCACCCTTGGAGTTATGGCTCTGCCTTTAACTGGATCCTGAAATATTTGTTTTGAATGTCTTAGCATTCCTGGGAGCATGGGAAGGCTTTGGTACTGGCTATGGGTGGAGGATAGGGTGTTAAACAGAAAGTCATCCTCAATTGGCTCAGAATGTAAGGTGACGTTGTGAAATTCGGCTGCCCTTGCGACCACCTGTGTGTAGGATGTACTGTCCTCAGGTGGTGACGGTTTTGTAGGATAGGAGTCTGGGCTGTTGTCAGACACTGGAGCATCGTAAAGGTCCCATGCATCGGGATCATCCTGACTCATTGTAGTATGAGCTGGTGAGTGCATCAGTGGTGGAGTTGTTGCTGGTGATGCATGTATTGATGGTGGTGGAGACGGTGGTGGGGTTGTTTTCCTTGCCACCTTTGCTTGTGGTTGCTTGTCCTTTTGTTGAAAGGCAAGTTTCCTTTTTATTTTGATTGGGGGAAGAGTGGTTATCTTCCCTGTGTCCTCATGAATATGAAGCCTTCTCTGTGTGTAGTCAGGCTCTCCAGCTTGAAGCTCCTCACCAAATCTATGTAATTGGGAGGTTAATCCTTGTTCCTCTGTATAGGAACTAGTTTTCGGCTCCGAGGCTGGATGTTTCGGAACCGAAACCTTTTCGGAAGTCTTTTTAGGCTCCGAAGAAACCTTCTTTGTTTTCGGCGTGGTGTCTCGGTGCCGAAATTCTTCAGTGCCGCTGTCTCTGTGCCGAAGTTTCTCGGAGCCGCTGTCTCGGCTCAGAGGTTGCTGTGTGGCGGTATCTCGACCGGAGTCGGATGACTTCGCCCCCAGCGTGCCCTTTTTCGGTGCCGATGATCGGTCACCTATTTTTCGGGTTAAGCCATGGCCTGTTGGCGGTGGCGTCCCCTGGGCTTTTGTGGACTTCTCGTGAGTCTTGATTTTCGACGTCTTACTCACGGTTTTGGATGTTTCTTCGGCGTAGAGTTCTTCAGAGTCCGACTCGTGGACGGAGAAAGCTTCTTCTTCCTCCTCGAAACGATCTTGACCTGTCGGCGTGGACGCCATTTGTAGTCTCCTGGCTCTTCGGTCTCTCCGCGTCTTCCTTGACCGAAACGCTCGACAGGCTTCACAAGTATCCTCCTTCTGCTCGGGGGACAAGCACAAGTTACAGACCAGATGGTGATCTGTATACGGATACTTGTGATGGCATTTTGGACAGAAGCGGAATGGGGTCCGTTCCATCAGCCTTGAAGTCGCACGTGGCTGGGCCGACCAGGCCCCGACGGGGGAATCGAAAAAACCCCGAAGGGCCACCGGAGCTCTTCAAAATTCGGTGTCGATTTGTTCTAACTAACCCGATACCGAACGCAAACAATACAGACTTTTTTTCCGAGATTCTAACTAACTTTCCGACCCGAAACACGGAGCGAAAAGGAACACGTCCGAACCCGATGGCGGGAAAAAAAACAATCCAAGATGGAGTCGACGCCCATGCGCAATGGAGTCGAAATGGGAGGAGTCCCTCGGTCTCGTGACTCGAAAAGACTTCTTAGAAGAAAAACAACTTGTAACACTCCGAGCCCAACACCAGATGGCGGGATGTGCACAGCATGTGAATCTGCAGCGACTAATGTCACGAACAGATGTACACTGGGTAAGTGACATTTTCCTTATGCAAGGAGGGCACCAAATGTGCCCTTCAAAGCAGTCTGATGGTGCTCAGAGACTACCCCAGCCCTTAGACACCTAATTAACAGGGGAAGGTGGTTGCACTTCTCCTTTGCAGGAAGTCCTTTGTTCTGCCTCTCCAGCCTGAGCCTTGCTTAGCAGCAGGAGGGCAGAACAGTGTCTGGCGTCAGCAGCATTGTGGATTGTCAGCCAGACCATGTAAGGCTGCACAAGCTGAACTTGGGGGGGGGGGGGAAACCTCTAATGAAACCCCGGAATACTTGGCATCACGCATCTATCACAGGAATCGGTGTAGTTGCATGATTCCAACGTGTTTGATACCAAACCTTAGGTTCGGGGATGCCATTATGTACTTCGACCACTCATGTTGACCAGTGTCCATAACATACCTATGGCATACCTGCACTTAGACCAGGAATTGGCCTGGGTTCTCTAGGGTCACCCTGCTCATGATGGCGTACTATCACACTTGGGGACATACACCCTGCCCTTGGGCTCAAGGGCCAACCAGAGGAGTGACCCATAATATTTCAGTGCAGTGACCAGATTTGGTGGTAAAAGGGTGCATGCACAATTACATGCAGACTGTAATGGCAGGCCTGTAGACAGTTTGCATGGGCTCTATGGGTGGCACAAGACATAGTGCAGCCCAATGGGGGGTTGGGAGAGAGACTTACATGGGTGCACCAGCATGTCAGTTGTGGGTGTATAAAGTTGACCAGAAGCCACATTCAGGAGGAAGGAGCACAATCACTGGGGTCCTGAGTATCAGGATCCCAGTGATCTACAGTTGAAGCACACTGACATCAGACAAAGTGGGGGTAACTGCTATAAAGATGGCAAAAGGATCAACTCTGGCCTTTTATAGGTAACATTCCTGTAGGAAGTTGGCTCTGTATGTGCTATTTCAAAGTAAGGAATAGCATGCACAGAGTCCAAGGGTTCCCCTTAGAGGTAAAATAGTGGTAAAAATAGATAATACTAATGCTCTATTTTGTGGAAGGGTGGTCGAGCAGTAGGCTTATCCAAGGAGTAGTGTTAAGCATTTGTTGTACATACACATAGACAATAAATGAGGTACACACACTCAGAGACAAATCCAGCCAATAGGTTTTTGTATAGAAAAATATCTTTTCTTAGTTTATTTTAAGAACCACAGGTTCAAATTCTACATGTAATATCTCATTCGAAAGGTATTGCAGGTAAGTACTTTAGGAACTTCAAATCATCAAAATTGCATGTATACTTTTCAAGTTATTCACAAATAGCTGTTTTAAAAGTGGACACTTAGTGCAATTTTCACAGTTCCTAGGGGAGGTAAGTATTTGTTAGGTTAACCAGGTAAGTAAGACACTTACAGGGCTTAGTTCTTGGTCCAAGGTAGCCCACCGTTGGGGGTTCAGAGCAACCCCAAAGTTACCACACCAGCAGCTCAGGGCCGGTCAGGTGCAGAGTTCAAAGTGGTGCCCAAAACACATAGGCTAGAATGGAGAGAAGGGGGTGCCCCGGTTCCGGTCTGCTTGCAGGTAAGTACCCGCGTCTTCGGAGGGCAGACCAGGGGGGTTTTGTAGGGCACCGGGGGGGACACAAGCCCACACAGAAATTTCACCCTCAGCAGCGCGGGGGCGGCCGGGTGCAGTGTAGAAACAAGCGTCGGGTTTGTAATGGAAGTCAATGGGAGATCTAGGGATCTCTTCAGCGCTGCAGGCAGGCAAGGGGGGGGGTTCCTCGGGGAAACCTCCACTTGATCAAGGGAGAGGGACTCCTGGGGGTCACTCCTCCAGTGAAAGTCCGGTCCTTCAGGTCCTGGGGGCTGCGGGTGCAGGGTCTCTCCCAGGTGTCGGGACTTAGGATTCAAAGAGTCGCGGTCAGGGGAAGCCTCGGGATTCCCTCTGCAGGCGGCGCTGTGGGGGCTCAGGGGGGACAGGTTTTTGTACTCAGTCTTAGAGTAGTCCTGGGGTCCCTCCTGAGGTATTGGATCGCCACCAGCCGAGTCGGGGTCGCCGGGTGCAGTGTTGCAAGTCTCACGCTTCTTGCGGGGAGCTTGCAGGGTTCTTTAAAGCTGCTGGAAACAAAGTTGCAGCTTTTCTTGGAGCAGGTCCGCTGTCCTCGGGAGTTTCTTGTCTTTTCGAAGCAGGGGCAGTCCTCAGAGGATGTCGAGGTCGCTGGTCCCTTTGGAAGGCGTCGCTGGAGCAGGATCTTTGGAAGGCAGGAGACAGGCCGGTGAGTTTCTGGAGCCAAGGCAGTTGTCGTCTTCTGGTCTTCCTCTGCAGGGGTTTTCAGCTAGGCAGTCCTTCTTCTTGTAGTTGCAGGAATCTAATTTTCTAGGGTTCAGGGTAGCCCTTAAATACTAAATTTAAGGGCGTGTTTAGGTCTGGGGGGTTAGTAGCCAATGGCTACTAGCCCTGAGGGTGGGTACACCCTCTTTGTGCCTCCTCCCAAGGGGAGGGGGTCACAATCCTAACCCTATTGGGGGAATCCTCCATCTGCAAGATGGAGGATTTCTAAAAGTCAGAGTCACCTCAGCTCAGGACACCTTAGGGGCTGTCCTGACTGGCCAGTGACTCCTCCTTGCTGCTTTCTTTGTTCCCTCCAGCCTTGCCACCAAAAGTGGGGGCCGTGGCCGGAGGGGGCGGGCAACTCCACTAAGCTGGAGTGCCCTGCTGGGCTGTGACAAAGGGGTGAGCCTTTGAGGCTCACCGCCAGGTGTCACAGCTCCTGCCTGGGGGAGGTGTTAGCATCTCCACCCAGTGCAGGCTTTGTTACTGGCCTCAGAGTGACAAAGGCACTCTCCCCATGGGGCCAGCAACATGTCTCTGGTGTGGCAGGCTGCTGGAACTAGTCAGCCTACACAGACAGTCGGTTAAGTTTCAGGGGGCACCTCTAAGGTGCCCTCTGCGGTGTATTTTACAATAAAATGTACACTGGCATCAGTGTGCATTTATTGTGCTGAGAAGTTTGATACCAAACTTCCCAGTTTTCAGTGTAGCCCTTATGGTGCTGTGGAGTTCGTGTTTGACAGACTCCCAGACCATATACTCTTATGGCTACCCTGCACTTACAATGTCTAAGATTTTGTTTAGACACTGTAGGGGTACCATGCTCATGCACTGGTACCCTCACCTATGGTATAGTGCACCCTGCCTTAGGGCTGTAAGGCCTGCTAGAGGGGTGTCTTACCTATACTGCATAGGCAGTGAGAGGCTGGCATGGCACCCTGAGGGGAGTGCCATGTCGACTTACTCGTTTTGTCCTCACTAGCACACACAAGCTGGCAAGCAGTGTGTCTGTGCTGAGTGAGAGGTCTCCAGGGTGGCATAAGACATGCTGCAGCCCTTAGAGACCTTCCTTGGCATCAGGGCCCTTGGTACTAGAAGTACCAGTTACAAGGGACTTATCTGGATGCCAGGGTCTGCCAATTGTGGATACAAAAGTACAGGTTAGGGAAAGAACACTGGTGCTGTGGCCTGGTTAGCAGGCCTCAGCACACTTTCAATTGTAAACATAGCATCAGCAAAGGCAAAAAGTCAGGGGGCAACCATGCCAAGGAGGCATTTCCTTACAATTCCCATAGCTGATATCTAAGGCAGCTACATGGTCTACACCACACACATTCACTAAACACTATTCTGTAGATGTATTAGCATGCCAACAGGCTAATGTAGGTGAAGCAGTGCTATTCACACTATTCCAGACCATTGCAGCAGCCACAGGTTAGCCACCGCGTGGGAGAGGCACTGCTTTACAGTGTATGCAGAGGATGTGTATCTACAGCCACACATGCCATCAAACAGAAAATGTTATTTGGATTAACCGACTTTTTCAACATTATACATGTAAAATCCTTACATGCACGTTTTCGCCTTGAAAAAGTCCTTTGGACGAAACACGTGTTGGCTGTTTGCGGACTGTACACACTCATGACTGTTTGTGGAATGTTTACCCACAAGGAATTAAAGCTTACTCAGTTTGGAAAACAATCTTCATTGAACTTTGGACTTCTTCCTTTTTTCACTTTGGATCATTTTGTTTGGACTGTTTTTTGGATTGCCCCTGTACCATTTTCCTAAATACTGTCCAGCACAGTTAAAAAAAAAATATATATTTATTGATCAGTGCACTGAATACCTGTGGTGGTTGGGTATTCCTACCGGGATCTGCACCCACAAGAGCGCTAACGTTGTTTGCAGTTACTAATCATTTATCTTATGTACGGATGTGCGAATATTAGGCATTAACCACTGTTTCTGTTTCTTTACAAACGGAAAATGTTACTTACCCAGTAAGCCTCTGTGGCATGTAGTGCTGTAGACTCACGTGCCCACCTCCCTCCCCGGACACCTCTGGCCGTTGCAGTCTCTTCATTTATTTTTATATTCTCTTGCATGGACATCCCTATCTTTGCGCTTACAATACACTCTGTTTTACCGCTGGCAGCTGAAAATGATATTAACAATGGACTTGAAGCCCATGTGCATTATCAGCAAGAGTAGGAGTCAATATACCTCATGACTTGAAAGACCTACAATCTATAGCACTACATGTCACAAACAGATGCTTACTAGCTAAGTAACTGTTTCTTCTCTTGACTTAATCTGCATGGTGGCAACATCTAACTAGGCAGGTGTTCTCTGAATAGGTATGTCCAGTGTTAACTGACAGCAAGAAGCAAATTCATAAATGCAGAGCTGGCCAGTCTTAAAAATCTGTCTGAATTAAGAGTGAAGCAGGAAAGGTGTGGATGAAAGGAATCTACAAACACCAGCATGTGTAAAGACAGTACATGTTGTTTTTTTTTTTTTTATATTTCCAGTGTAGTTTGTATGTTATTCTGTGTCAGTTGCTCTGCTATATCATGTAAGCTCAAGAATACCATTGCCAACCTCGAGAAAATGCTTTCTTAGTTTACCTAGATACAACAAATGTTACCAGGCTACTTGTGAGCTGTGCTTGGTCAAAACCTAGTCAGTTCATAAATGCACTTGCCTTCCTCAACCTGTGACCATTAGTCTCAGTGTCTCTCTCTCACTCACTCACTCTTCCGATTTGTTTAATTTCTAACGAACTGCAGTAGAGCCTGGAAAAAGATTGGCACACAAGAATGTTCTGGAGGGCTGAGTAGTTGTCATGGACATGTATATAAAGCTATTTTTTGTGCACAGTGGAAGAGCTTTGATGGCTGTCTTCTGTAGCATCAATGCTCTTAGGCTTGATAAGGTCAGGTTTTGAGCAATCCAATGTGAAAGTCTCACAAGAAACGAGGATTGATAAAAGGGCAGCAATAAATTGAGTGGTAAACTGGGGGGGTGAAGGAGGGGGGGGGGGGGTCATTCTATAGTTGTGCATATTTGTCTCTAGCCGAGGTGGTGGAGGTTGAAATATGTAGATTGTTGCCCCACGTTAGTGGAACGTATGAAGCCCAACACAAAATCTTTTGATGATCGATGATTGTTTTTCTCAGGCAGAGAAAAATAGAGCAGCAGCAATGGCTAATAATCTTCAGAAAGGCACTGCTGGGCCAATGAGGCTTTATGTAGGATCGCTACACTTCAATATTACAGAGGACATGCTGCGTGGAATCTTTGAGCCATTTGGAAGGGTGAGCATATTTTATAGCTTACTTTGATACTTGCAATCTGTAATAACGTTGACCATTATTATGCAAAGCGTTCCAAATTGTAGACTGTCCACATTTATTTCTAAAATGCTGTACCTGGGAGAATATTCTGACTTAAGAAGAGCAGTTTTCAGTGAAGCAGGGTCTCGGGCATTTACCCTCATTTGACTCTTGATTGATCCTAGAAAAGCTTACATTCTAGTATCCCCAGATATCTGCCTTTGGTATTTCAGATACTTAAATGCTTGAGGCCATTCTTAAAACCAGAGAGGCATTAATTATTTTTAATTATTTTTATTCAGCAATTTCACAGCATAACACACAATGAAAGCATATTAACTGCTGCTATAAATCCATTAATTAAAAAACGTCAAGACAAAAATGGACTCGAATTGTAAGACCCTCAATCTCCTGCCAGTGATCCAGGAGAAACATGGGTGCGAGGGGGAAAATCAGTACAGAGTAATTATAAAACTGTTGAAAATGCGTTTACAATTAAAACCTCAGCTAATGAGTGGCCATAACTTGCAGAGTATTGCAAACGAAAAAGAAGCACTTTGACTTAGGGTCTTAGTCATGGAGAGACCTGTGATGCTGAACACACACAGCAGTCTTTCTGCTAGTTGTAAATCTTGCACAACTTGACAGCGTTTACAGACTTTTTTTGCTGTAGATACACATGCTTAACATACTTTTTCCATCTAATCTTAAAACAATATTATTAGCTTAATTCAGTGTTCAGAGTCCTGGCTTGGACAATATGTGTTTTTTTTTTTTTTGTTTTTTGTTTTGAAGAGGTTTCTTGAGTCGCAGGATATGATGTGACTTGTCCTCTTGTTGTGCATTATGCATGGGCACGGGTTCTAAATGTTTTCCTGCCACTTGGGTTTGAATGTTCATTGGGTGGGTTTGGAGGACAAATTGTTTGAAATACTTTTTTGCCTGGATTGTTTGGTGACCATTGTGTTCCGCAACAAGGACTCATCGATTGTAGCAAGCTGACTCTTCATATTCTATATCAAAATGAGATATACCTTGCAGTGTGTCCAGGGGCACCCTTGCTAGTTGACAGGGCTTGCTCTAGCAATCCTAAAGTACTCTAAGGGATTGTGTGGTAGAGCAGCCTTAGTCTTATCAAAGAGGAGTGTGAGACATCTGCAAATACACACGCAGTCAGTAAATAAATACATAACTCGGTAAGGAGATCCACACCAATTTACAAAAATACAAGTATCTTTATCTATGTTTTGGTAGCAGAATCTGTAGGATCAGGTAGATACGTTTTGCCAGAAACACCTTTACAGTTCAGAAAAGTCAACACTTGAAAGTTGCAGTGTTAATCTATGGAGTAACCACAAATACGGCACACAAGTAGAGTACAGAGACTTAAGACCAATCTCCTGGGCTTAAGGTGAGTATTGGACATGGGTCAGGACCACTCCAGAATCAGTCAGGGTGAACCAACAAAAGAACTCCAGTCTCACAAGCCAGGGTGACGCAGAGACAACGCTTGTCCACTTCTCCTTGGTCTGGGTGCTATATTCAGTGTAGCCATTATGGAGCTGTGGAGTTCGTTTTTGACAGACTCCCAGACCACATACTCTTATGGCTACCCTGCACTTTCAATGTCTAAGGTTTTGCTTAGACACTGTAGGGGCATAGTGCTCATGCACCTATGCGCTCACCTGTGGTATAGTGCACCCTGCCTTAGGGCTGTGAGGCCTGCAAGAGGGGTGACTTACCTATGCCACAGGCAGTGTGAGGCTGGCATGGCACCCTGAGGGGAGTGCCATGTCGACTTAGTCATTTTCTCCCCACCAGCACACACAAGCTGGCAAGCAGTGTGTCTGTGCTGAGTGAGGGGTCCCCAGGGTGGCATAAGACATGCTGCAGCCCTTAGAGACCTTCCCTGGCATCAGGGCCCTTGGTACCAGGGGTACCAGTTACAAGGGACTTACCTGGGTGCCAGGGTTGTGCCAATTGTGGAGACAATGGTACATTTTAGGTGAAAGAACACTGGTGCTGGGGCCTGGTTAGCAGGGTCCCAGCACACTTCTCAGTCAAGTCAGCATCAGTATCAGGCAAAATGTGGGGGGTAACTGCAACAGGGAGCCATTTCTTTACACACCACCTCCATATAAAGAAAGTAGAAAATTCAACGCAGCAGGCAAGAGGGTGGAGGCACAGGCAGCAAACCAGTGGCGTATTGCCAATTCACAGGCGTTGTTGGCCAGATACGATAGGGCCCACTGGGACGAAATGCAACACTTTATAGAACATTTGCCCAAGGAGTTCCAAAAGAGAGCGCAGCAGGTAGTAGGAGGACAGAGTATCTCCAACAATCAGATACGGTCAGCAATGGATGCTGCAGACACAGCTGCAGAAATACAGCAAGCTGTGCTGAATATGCCATTCAATGGACAGCAGTTGTTTGGGCCGGAGGTGGACACTGCGATCGAAAAACTTAGACACTGACACGGCCAAAGCCATGGGCGCACTCTACTCCCCACAGAGCAGAGGCACATTTCGAAAAACACAGTTTAGAGGGGGGTTCGAGGACAAAGCACAGAACCCACAACCTCACAAACAAGACCTACTTACCAGAGCCAGTATCAGCGGGGAAGTTTTCGGGGACAATATAAAGGGGGACAATTCCAAAAGAATAGAGGAAAGTTCCAAAGTCCCAAAACTCCTCAAAACAATCAGTGACTTCCAAGTCACACATCCCCAACACACAACATCTGTGGGGGGGAGACTAACCAAGTTTTACAAACATTGGGAGGAAATAACAACAGACACTTGGGTCCTAGCAAATATCCAGCATGGTTATTGCATAGAATTTCTCAAATTCCCTCCAAACGTCCCACCGAAAACACACAATATGTCAAAACAACATATAGATCTTCTAGGACTAGAAGTTCAGGCATTGCTACAAAAAGAAGCAATAGAATTAGTACCAAACCAACAGAAAGGGACAGGAGTTTACTCTCTGTAGTTTCTCATACCCAAAAAAGACGAGAGTCTGAGACCTATACTAGATCTCAGAACATTAAATACATACATCATATCAGATCACTTTCACATGGTGACATTACAGGACGTAATCCCACTGCTCAAAAAACAAGACTACATGACAACACTCGACCTAAAGGATGCATATTTCCATATACCGATACATCCTTCACACAGAAAGTACCTAAGGTTTGTATTCCAAGGGGTACATTACCAATTCAAAGTGTTGCCATTTGGGATGATAACTGCGCCAAGAGTTTTTACAAAATGCCTAGCAGTAGTAGCTGCACATATCAGAAGGCAGCAAATCCATGTGTTCCCGTACCTAGACGATTGGTTAATCAAAACCAACACGCTAAAACGGTGTTCACAACACACAAAGTACGTCATAGAAATCCTCCACAATCTAGGTTTCTCAATCAACTACACAGTCACACCTTCTGCCGTGTCAAACACAGCAATACTTAGGGGCGACAATCAAAACAGCAAAAGGGATTGCCACTCCAAGCCCACAAAGGGTTCAAGCATTTCACAATGTAATAAACACCATGTATCCAAAACAAAAGATACAAGTCAAAATGGTGCTGAAACTACTAGGCATGATGTCCTCATGCATAGCCATTGTCCCGAACGCAAGGTTGCACATGCGGCCTGTAGGAAGTTGGCTCTGTATGTGCTATTTCAAAGTGAGGAATAGCATGCACAGAGTCCAAGGGTTCCCCTTAGAGGTAAAATAGTGGTAAAAATAGATAATACTAATGCTCTATTTTGTGGTAGTGTGGTCGAGCAGTAGGCTTATCCAAGGAGTAGTGTTAAGCATTTGTTGTACATACACATAGACAATAAATGAGGTACACACACTCAGAGACAAATCCAGCCAATAGGTTTTTGTATAGAAAAATATCTTTTCTTAGTTTATTTTAAGAACCACAGGTTCAAATTCTACATGTAATATCTCATTCGAAAGGTATTGCAGGTAAGTACTTTAGGAACTTTAAATCATAAAAATTGCATGTATACTTTACAAGTTATTGACAAATAGCTGTTTTAAAAGTGGACACAGTGCAATTTTCACAGTTCCTGGGGGAGGTAAGTTTTTGTTAGTTTTACCAGGTAAGTAAGACACTTACAGGGTTCAGTTCTTGGTCCAAGGTAGCCCACCGTTGGGGGTTCAGAGCAACCCCAAAGTCACCACACCAGCAGCTCAGGGCCGGTCAGGTGCAGAGTTCAAAGTGGTGCCCAAAACACATAGGCTAGAATGGGAGAAGGGGGTGCCCCGGTTCCGGTCTGCTTGCAGGTAAGTACCCGCGTCTTCGGAGGGCAGACCAGGGGGGTTTTGTAGGGCACCGGGGGGGACACAAGCCCACACAGAAATTTCACCCTCAGCAGCGCGGGGGCGGCCGGGTGCAGTGTAGAAACAAGCGTCGGGTTCGCAATGTTAGTCTGAGAGATCTCGGGATCTCTTCAGCGCTGCAGGCAGGCAAGGGGGGGGGTTCCTCGGGGAAACCTCCACTTGGGCAAGGGAGAGGGACTCCTGGGGGTCACTTCTCCAGTGAAAGTCCGGTCCTTCAGGTCCTGGGGGCTGCGGGTGCAGGGTCTCTCCCAGGCGTCGGGACTTAGGATTCAAAGAGTCGCGGTCAGGGGAAGCCTCGGGATTCCCTCTGCAGGCGGCGCTGTGGGGGCTCAGGGGGGACAGGTTTTGGTACTCACAGTATCAGAGTAGTCCTGGGGTCCCTCCTGAGGTGTTGGATCTCCACCAGCCGAGTCGGGGTCGCCGGGTGCAGTGTTGCAAGTCTCACGCTTCTTGCGGGGAGTTTGCAGGGTTCTTTCAAGGCTGCTGGAAACAAAGTTGCAGCCTTTCTTGGAGCAGGTCCGCTGTCCTCGGGAGTTTCTTGTCTTTTCGAAGCAGGGGCAGTCCTCAGAGGATGTCGAGGTCGCTGGTCCCTTTGGAAGGCGTCGCTGGAGCAGGATCTTTGGAAGGCAGGAGACAGGCCGGTGAGTTTCTGGAGCCAAGGCAGTTGTCGTCTTCTGGTCTTCCTCTGCAGGGGTTTTCAGCTAGGCAGTCCTTCTTCTTGTAGTTGCAGGAATCTAATTTTCTAGGGTTCAGGGTAGCCCTTAAATACTAAATTTAAGGGCGTGTTTAGGTCTGGGGGGTTAGTAGCCAATGGCTACTAGCCCTGAGGGTGGGTACACCCTCTTTGTGCCTCCTCCCAAGGGGAGGGGGTCACAATCCTAACCCTATTGGGGGAATCCTCCATCTGCAAGATGGAGGATTTCTAAAAGTTAGTCACTTCAGCTCAGGACACCTTAGGGGCTGTCCTGACTGGCCAGTGACGACTCCTTGTTGCTTTCTTTGTTCCCTCCAGCCTTGCCGCCAAAAGTGGGGGCCGTGGCCGGAGGGGGCGGGCAACTCCACGAAGCTGGAGTGCCCTGCTGGGCTGTGACAAAGGGGTGAGCCTTTGAGGCTCACCGCCAGGTGTCACAGCTCCTGCCTGGGGGAGGTGTTAGCATCTCCACCCAGTGCAGGCTTTGTTACTGGCCTCAGAGTGACAAAGGCACTCTCCCCATGGGGCCAGCAACATGTCTCTAGTGTGGCAGGCTGCTGGAACTAGTCAGCCTACACAGACAGTCGGTTAAGTTTCAGGGGGCACCTCTAAGGTGCCCTCTGGGGTGTATTTTGCAATAAAATGTACACTGACATCAGTGTGCATTTATTGTGCTGAGAAGTTTGATACCAAACTTCCCAGTTTTCAGTGTAGCCATTATGGTGCTGTGGAGTTCGTGTTTGACAGACTCCCAGACCATATACTCTTATGGCTACCCTGCACTTACAATGTCTAAGGTTTTGTTTAGACACTGTAGGGGTACCATGCTCATGCACTGGTACCCTCACCTATGGTATAGTGCACCCTGCCTTAGGGCTGTAAGGCCTGCTAGAGGGGTGTCTTACCTATACTGCATAGGCAGTGAGAGGCTGGCATGGCACCCTGAGGGGAGTGCCATGTCGACTTACTCGTTTTGTCCTCACTAGCACACACAAGCTGGCAAGCAGTGTGTCTGTGCTGAGTGAGAGGTCTCCAGGGTGGCATAAGACATGCTGCAGCCCTTAGAGACCTTCCTTGGCATCAGGGCCCTTGGTACTAGAAGTACCAGTTACAAGGGACTTATCTGGATGCCAGGGTCTGCCAATTGTGGATACAAAAGTACAGGTTAGGGAAAGAACACTGGTGCTGGGGCCTGGTTAGCAGGCCTCAGCACACTTTCAATTGTAAACATAGCATCAGCAAAGGCAAAAAGTCAGGGGGCAACCATGCCAATGAGGCATTTCCTTACACGGCCCTTACAACAATGCCTAGCATCACAATGGTCACAAGCACAGGGTCAACTTCTAGATCTGGTGTTGATAGACCGCCAAACATACACCTCGCTTCAGTGGTGGAACAGTATAAATTAAAACCAAGGGCGGCCTTTCCAAGACCCAGTGCCACAATATGTGATAACAACAGATGCCTCCATGATAGGGTGGGGAGCACACCTCAATCAACACAGCATACAAGGACAATGGGACACTCAGCAAAAACAGTTTCACATAAATCACTTAGAACTATTGGCAGTATTTCTAGCGCTAAAAGTGTTTCAACCCATAATAAGCCACAAACACATTCTTGTCAAAACAGACAACATGACAACAATGTATTACCTAAACAAACAAGGAGGGACACACAACACAGTTGTGTCTCCTAGCACAAAAAATATGGCATTGGGCGATTCACAACCACATTCGCCTAATAGCACAATTTATTCCAGGAATTCAGAACCAGTTAGTAGACAATCTCTCGGGATCACCAACAGATCCACGAATGGGAAATTCACCCCCAAATACTAAACAAATACTTCCAAAATTGGGGAACACCACAAATAGATCTATTTGCAACAAAAGAAAACGCAAAATGGCAAAACTTCGCACCCAGGTACCCACAAGATCAGTCTCAAAGCAATGCGTTATGGATGAGCTGGTCAGGGATATTTGCTTACGCTTTTCCCCCTCTCCCACTCCTTCCATATCTGGTAAACAAATTGAGTCAAAACAAACTCAAACTCATACTGATAGCACCAACATGGGCAAGACAACCTTGGTACACAACACTACTAGACCTCTCTGTAGTGCTTCATGTCAAACTACCAAACAGACCAGATCTGTTAACACAACACAAACAACAGATCAGACATCCAAATCCAGTATCACCGAATCTAGCAATTTGGCTCCTTAAGTCCTAGAATTCGGACACTTAGACCTTACACAGGAATGTATGAAGGTCCTAAAACAAGCTAGAAAACCGAACACTAGACATTGCTATGCAAATAAGTGGAAAAGATTTGTTTATTACTTCCATAATAATCAAATTCAACCCTTACACGCATCTGCCAAACACATCGTAAGTTACTTATTACATTTACAAAAGTCAAAGCTAGCTTTCTCTTCCATAAGGATACATCTTACCGCAATTTCAGCTTACCTGCAAATTACGCACTCAACCTCGCTATTTAGGATACCAGTCATAAAAGCGTTTATGGAAGGACTAAAGAGAATTATACCACCAAGAACACCACCAGTTCCTTCATGGAACCTCAACATTGTCTTAACACGACTCTTGGGTCCACCTTTTGAGCCCATGCACTCTTGTGAAATGCAATACTTAACATGGAAAGTTGCATTTTTATTTGCCATCACATCTCTAAGAAGAGTGAGTGAAATTCAAGCATTTACCATACAAGAACCATTTATTCAAATACACAAGCATAAAGTAGTTCTACGGACAAATCCAAAATTTTTACCAAAAGTTATATCACCGTTCCACTTGAATCAAACAGTAGAATTACCAGTGTTTTTCCCACAGCCAGACTCTGTAGCTCAAAGAGCACTACATACATTAGACATCAAAAGAGCGTTCATGTACTACATTGACAGAACAAAACTAATTCGAAAAACAAAACAATTATTTGTTGCTTTCCAAAAACCTCATACAGGTAATCCAATTTCTAAACAAGGCATTGCTAGATGGATAGTTAAGTGCATTCAAACCTGCTATCTAAAAGCAAAGAGAGAACTGCCTATTACACCAAAGGCACACTCAACCAGAAAGAAAGGTGCTACCATGGCCTTTCTAGGAAACATTCCAATGACCGAAATATGTAAGGCAGCTACATGGTCTACGCCTCATACATTTACCAAACACTACTGTGTAGCTGTTAACGGCACAACAAGCCACAGTAGGTCAAGCAGTACTACGAACATTGTTTCAAACAACTTCAACTCCTACAGCCTGCACCACCGCTTTTGGGGAGATAACTGCTTACTAGTCTATGCACAGCATGTGTATCTGCAGCTACACATGCCATCGAACGGAAAATGTCACTTACCCAGTGTACATCTGTTCGTGGCATTAGTTGCTGCAGATTCACATGCGCCCACCCGCCTCCCTGGAAGCCTGTAGCCGTTAAGAAGTTGATCTTTAAAATTTGAAATATATTACTTTAAACTACATTATGTACATTACTCCATTGCATGGGCACTATTACTAGCATACACAACTCCTACCTCACCCTTCTGCGGGGGAAAACAATCTAAGATGGAGTTGACGCCCATGCGCAATGGAGCCGAAATGGGAGGAGTCCCTCGGTCTCGTGACTCGAAGACTTCTTCGAAGAAAAACAACTTGTAACACTCAGAGCCCAACACCAGATGGGATGTGCACAGCATGTGAATCTGCAGCAACTAATGCCACGAACAGATGTACACTGGGTAAGTGACATTTTCCATATATGTATATGTTCGATGGCATGTGTAGCTGCAGATACACATGCTGTGCACATCCCGCCATCTGGTGTTGGGCTCGGAATGTTACAAGTTGTTTTTCTTCGAAGAAGTCTTTTCGGGTCACGAGATCGGACTCCTCCCATTTCGGCTCCATTGTGCATGGGCATCGACTCCATCTTAGATTGTTTTCTTGACGCCATCGGGTTCGGACGTGTTCCTCTTCACTCTGGTTGTTCGAGTCGTAAAACTTAGACAAATCACTGAAATTTGTCGGTATTATTCGCGATCGCGCCCCATCTTGCATCGAATCCTCGGTCCCGGTGGACACACGCCTTCGGTTGCCTTCTGGGCACCTGTGCCCAACCTGGGCCTGGTTGGCCCGACCGCAAGAAGCGCTGAAGCATCATGGACCGGACTCCGTTCCGATTCTGCCCTCAATGCCACGCAAAGTATCCCTACACAGATAAACATCTAGTCTGTATTCTGTGTTTGTCACCAGATCACAGAGAGGATACTTTTGAGGACTGCAGATCCTTCCATTCCAAGTAGACCTTGAGGGACTGAAGGGCGAGACTGCTACAAATGGCGTCGCAGAGCACCGAACACCTCTACGCAGAAGAAGAGGAGATGATCCACACTGCCATCTCCGTTCAAGGGTCTGATTCAGACGATTGAGAGGTCGACCGACCACCGACAGCAGGACAGCATGTGAGTACGCCTGCCCCGACCCAAACCCAGACCAAGACCAAACAAAAGGCCTCGGGGACACCACTGCTGGAAGGCCATGGCTCGACCCGGAAAAGATCAAGTGGTGACCAAGTAACACCTTCGGCACCGAAAAAGGCCACACCCGCATTGAAGTCTTTGGAGTAGAGACAGTCCCTGAAAAAATTTGACACCGACTTGTCGAGTTGAGACCCCGAAAGACTCTTTCGGAACCGAGGCCTACTATCACCATGGGCATTTCGGTACCGAAAAAAACGGCTTAGGAGCCAAAAGAGCATCCTATACTGATGAACATGGACTTTCTAAGCAGCCTAAAGAAAGCCATAGATTTGAGGAAGATCTTCAACAAATGGAGGAATTTGATGAGACAAGCCAGGATATAAATCCACAAGGATACTGGAAAGATCCTAAAAGCACCTCCCCTCAAATTTAAAAGGAAGCTGGCGTTCCATGGACGTGTGGACACTAATCATCCAAAGGCTAAAGTGCCAAGAGAGCAATCTCCGCCACGCCAGTTTTCTCCAGAACAGTCTCCTACTCATTTTCCTCAAAGACCTGTATCTACAGCTGCTACACCTACTGCACAGTCACCCACACACACTATACAGTCACATCTGGACACCGATCCGTGGGATCTTTATGATGACCCTGTGTCAGACAACAGCCCAGAGTGCTATCCGTCTAAACCCTCTCCACAAGAAAATAGCACCTCCTACACACAGGTTTTGACTAGGGCTGAAGCTTTCCACAATGTGAGCATACATACTGAACCACTAAAGGACGACTTTCTTTTTAATGTTATCCTCAACACACACAACAAACCAAAGCCTACCCATGCTCCCGGGTATGCTCAAACATGCTCAGTAGATTTTCCAGTTAAAGGAAGGGCCATAACCCCTAGGGTTGAAAAGAAGTATAAACCACCACCTTCTGACCTAGTATTTATCACGAACAGCTGCCCCCATATTCGGTAGTGGTCAGCGCGGCGAGGAAAAGAGCGAACTCAGTCCTCTGGAGATTCATTTCCTCCAGATAAGGAAAGTAAAAAGTTTGATGCAGCAGGAAAGAGGGTAGCGTCACAAGCAGCCAATCGTTGGCGCATAGCAATCTCACAGGCCCTCCTTGCAAGATACAACAGGGCTCATTGGGGTGAGATGAAAGACATTATTCAACATCTCCCCAAATAATTCCAAAAAAGAGCTCAGCAGGTAGTAGAGGAGGGACAATCAATAACGAATCACCAGATAATGTCTGCGTTAGATTCAGCCGATACAGCCGCAAGGACAACAAATACAGCAGTTACTATTAGACGCCATGCATGGCTTAGATCATCAGGTTTTAAACCTGAGATTCAACAGGCGGTCCTCAACATGCCATTCAACCAACAACAGTTATTCGGCACACAGGTGGACACAGCCATAGAAAAAATTATGTGGGAGAAAGACTGAAAATGTTCAACAATTAATTGTCACACATCACAACAGACACGTGTACTATCAATTATCCAACATGGTTACTGCATAGAATTCACACATTTTCCTCCAGATATTCCCCAAAAAGCACACAAGCTATTGTCGCAACATCTAGCAATGTTACAAACAGGTGCAGGCACTATTAACAAAACAAGCCATAGAACTAGTACCTCATCAACAAAAAGGAACAGGGGTCTATTCCCTGTACCTCCTCATTCCCAAAAAGGCCAAAACGCTAAGGCCAATATTAGATCTCAGGCTCTCAACTTATACATTCAATCAGAACACTTTCACATGGTGACACTACAAGATGTACATTACTGAAACGGGGAGAATACATGTCAACACAGTTTTTAAAAGATGCGTATTTTCACATATCCATCCAGCTCACAGAAAATACCTCTTGTTTGTTATACAAGGAAAACATTACTAATTCAAGGTATTACCCTTCGGGATAACAGCCCCCGAGTATTTACAAAATGCCTGGCCGTAGTAGCAGCATACATAAGGAGACAGCCCATGCATGTATTCTCTTATCTCGACGATTGGCTAATAAAGGCCAGCACTCAAAAACAGTGTCAACATCACACACGTTATGTAATAGATACCTTACACACACCAGGGTTTTCGATAAATTATCAAAAATCACACTTGCAACCATCCCAAATTCAGCAGTACTTGGGAGCTACACTCTGCACCCTTTGTGGGCTTGGACTTGCAATCGCCTTTTGAGTGTAATCATTCCACACCATTGTGCCAAAAATACAACCAAATCAGCACTACAGTCCTATTTGTGATGAAACTCCTAGGCATGATGGCATCGTGCATCGCAATTGTCCCAAATGCATGGTTACACATGAGGCCCTTACAACAGTGCCTTGCAAAACAATGGTCTCAGGCACAGGGTCCATCTCCAAGATCTAGTGTTGATAGACCGCTGTAGGAAGTTGGCTCTGTATGTGCTATTTCAAAGTAAGGAATAGCATGCACAGAGTCCAAGGGTTCCCCTTAGAGGTAAAATAGTGGTAAAAATAGATAATACTAATGCTCTATTTTGTGGTAGTGTGGTCGAGCAATAGGCTTATCCAAGGAGTAGTGTTAAGCATTTGTTGTACATACACATAGACAATAAATGAGGTACACACACTCAGAGACAAATCCAGCCAATAGGTTTTTATATAGAAAAATATCTTTTCTTAGTTTATTTTAAGAACCACAGGTTCAAATTCTACATGTAATATCTCATTCGAAAGGTATTGCAGGTAAGTACTTTAGGAACTTCAAATCATCAAAATTGCATGTATACTTTTCAAGTTATTCACAAATAGCTGTTTTAAAAGTGGACACTTAGTGCAATTTTCACAGTTCCTAGGGGAGGTAAGTATTAGTTAGGTTAACCAGGTAAGTAAGACACTTACAGGGCTTAGTTCTTGGTCCCAGGTAGCCCACCGTTGGGGGGTTCAGAGCAACCCCAAAGTCACCACACCAGCAGCTCAGGGCCGGTCAGGTGCAGAGTTCAAAGTGGTGCCCAAAACGCATAGGCTAGAATGGAGAGAAGGGGGTGCCCCGGTTCCGGTCTGCTTGCAGGTAAGTACCCGCGTCTTCGGAGGGCAGACCAGGGGGGTTTTGTAGGGCACCGGGGGGGACACAAGCCCACACAGAAATTTCACCCTAATCGGCGCGGGGGCGGCCGGGTGCAGTGTAGAAACAAGCGTCGGGTTCGCAATGTTAGTCTATGAGAGATCTCGGGATCTCTTCAGCGCTGCAGGCAGGCAAGGGGGGGGTTCCTCGGGGAAACCTCCACTTGGGCAAGGGAGAGGGACTCCTGGGGGTCACTTCTCCAGTGAAAGTCCGGTCCTCCAGGTCCTGGGGGCTGCGGGTGCAGGGTCTCTCCCAGGTGTCGGGACTTAGGATTCAAAGAGTCGCGGTCAGGGGAAGCCTCGGGATTCCCTCTCCAGGCGGCGCTGTGGGGGCTCAGGGGGGACAGGTTTTGGTACTCACAGTATCAGAGTAGTCCTGGGGTCCCTCCTGAGGCGTCGGATCTCCACCAGCCGAGTCGGGGTCGCCGGGTGCAGTGTTGCAAGTCTCACGCTTCTTGCGGGGAGCTTGCAGGGATCTTTAAAGCTGCTGGAAACAAAGTTGCAGCTTTTCTTGGAGCAGGTCCGCTGTCCTCGGGAGTTTCTTGTCTTTTCGAAGCAGGGGCAGTCCTCAGAGGATGTCGAGGTCGCTGGTCCCTTTGGAAGGCGTCGCTGGAGCAGGATCTTTGGAAGGCAGGAGACAGGCCGGTGAGTTTCTGGAGCCAAGGCAGTTGTCGTCTCCTGGTCTTCCGCTGCAGGGGTTTTCAGCTAGGCAGTCCTTCTTCTTGTAGTTGCAGGAATCTAATTTTCTAGGGTTCAGGGTAGCCCTTAAATACTAAATTTAAGGGCGTGTTTAGGTCTGGGGGGTTAGTAGCCAATGGCTACTAGCCCTGAGGGTGGGTACACCCTCTTTGTGCCTCCTCCCAAGGGGAGGGGGTCACAATCCTAACCCTATTGGGGGAATCCTCCATCTGCAAGATGGAGGATTTCTAAAAGTTAGTCACCTCAGCTCAGGACACCTTAGGGGCTGTCCTGACTGGCCAGTGACTCCTCCTTGTTTTTCTCATTATCTTCTCCGGCCTTGCCGCCAAAAGTGGGGGCCTGGCCGGAGGGGGCGGGCAACTCCACTAGCTGGAGTGTCCTGCTGGGTTGGCACAAAGGAGGGGAGCCTTTGAGGCTCACCGCCAGGTGTGACAATTCCTGCCTGGGGGAGGTGTTAGCATCTCCACCCAGTGCAGGCTTTGTTACTGGCCTCAGAGTGACAAAGGCACTCTCCCCATGGGGCCAGCAACATGTCTCGGTTTGTGGCAGGCTGCTAGAACTAGTCAGCCTACACAGACAGTCGGTTAAGTTTCAGGGGGCACCTCTAAGGTGCCCTCTGTGGTGTATTTTACAATAAAATGTACACTGGCATCAGTGTGCATTTATTGTGCTGAGAAGTTTGATACCAAACTTCCCAGTTTTCAGTGTAGCCATTATGGTGCTGTGGAGTTCGTGCTTGACAGACTCCCAGACCATATACTCTTATGGCTACCCTGCACTTACAATGTCTAAGGTTTTGTTTAGACACTGTAGGGGTACCATGCTCATGCACTGGTACCCTCACCTATGGTATAGTGCACCCTGCCTTAGGGCTGTAAGGCCTGCTAGAGGGGTGGCTTACCTATACTGCATAGGCAGTGAGAGGCTGGCATGGCACCCTGAGGGGAGTGCCATGTCGACTTACTCGTTTTGTCCTCACTAGCACACACAAGCTGGCAAGCAGTGTGTCTGTGCTGAGTGAGAGGTCTCCAGGGTGGCATAAGACATGCTGCAGCCCTTAGAGACCTTCCTTGGCATCAGGGCCCTTGGTACTAGAAGTACCAGTTACAAGGGACTTATCTGGATGCCAGGGTCTGCCAATTGTGGATACAAAAGTACAGGTTAGGGAAAGAACACTGGTGCTGGGGCCTGGTTAGCAGGCCTCAGCACACTTTCAATTGTAAACATAGCATCAGCAAAGGCAAAAAGTCAGGGGGCAACCATGCCAAGGAGGCATTTCCTTACAACCGCCAAACACACTATTTGCTTCAGTGGTGGAATCCCAAAAATTTAAACAAAGGGCTGCCTTTTCAAGACCCTTTGCCTAAAGCCATTCTGACTACAGACGCATCAATGATTGGGTGGGGAGCACACCGCAACAATCACAGTATACAAGGACAGTGGGACAGCAAGCAAAAGCAACTACACATAAATCACTTAGAGCTGCTAGCAGTCTTTCTAGCACTAAGCCTTTCAACCTCTTCTGGCTCACAAACACATTCTTGACAATATGACAACGATGTACTATTTAAACAAATGGGGGGGCACACACATCACAACTTTGCCTCTTAGCACAAAAAAATTGGTATTGGGCAATTCACAAGAACATTCGCCTAATAGCTCAATACATTCCAGGGATTCACAATCAATTAGCAGACCACCTCAGTCGGGATCACCAGCATACTCATGAGTGGGAAATACATCCCCAGGTACTACACAAATACTTTCGTCAGTGGGGGACACCAGACATATATCTGTTTGCAACAAAACTCAAAATGCCAAAACTTCGCATCCAGATACCCACACCCTCAATCCAAGGGCAATGCTCTATGGATCAACTGGTCGGGGATATTTGCTTACGCTTTTCCCCCTCTCCCACTCATTCTATTTCTAGTCAACAAACTACGTCAAAACAAACTAAAACTAATACTTTTAGCACTAATGTGGGCACGCCAGCCATGGTACACCACAATGTTGGACCTCTCAGTAGTACCTCGCGTCAAGTTCCCAAACAGACCAGATCTGTTAACACAACACACACAGCAGATCAGACACCCCAAACCAGCAATGCTCAATCTAGCAATCTGGCTCCTGGAGTCTGAGTTTGGCTATCGGAATATTCCAAACGAGTGTATGGAAGTCATTAAACAGGCAAGAAAACCTACCACCAGACAATGTTATGCTAACAAGTGGAAAAGATTTGTTTTCTACTGTCAAGCAAAACATATCACACCTTTGGTTGCGTCCATACAACATATCGTAGGTTATTTACTACACCTACAAAAAACAAATCTAGCTTTTTCATCCATCAAAATACACCTCACTGCAATTTTGGCTTATTTGCAGAATAAAACAACAAAATCCCTATTTAGGATACCAGTCATTAAAGCCTTCATGGATGGCCTAAAACAAATAATACCTCCAAGAACTCCACCAGTACCCTTGTGGAATCTTAATATTGTACTTACACGACTCATGGGCCCACCTTTTGAACCCCTGCATTCTTGCCAGATCCAATTCTTGACTTGGAAGGTAGCTTTTCTAATAGCCATCACTTCACTACGAAGAGTTAGTGAAATACAGGTGTTCACTATCGAAGAACCATTTATACAAGTACACAAACATAAAGTGGTTCTCCGCACAAATTCAACATTTCTACCAAAAGTCATTTCACCATTTCATCTAAACCAAACTGTAGAGCTCCCAGTCTTCTTCCCACAGCCAGACTCAGTAGCAGAAAGAGCACTGGATACATTAGACATAAAAAGAGCACTAATGTATTACATAGACAGAACAAAATCATTTCGTAAAACTGAGCAATTGTTCGTTGCTTTCCAAAAACCCCATGCTGATAACCCTATTTCCAAACAGGGAATAGCCAGATGGATAGTCAAATGCATACAGACCTGTTAGCTAAAAGAGAGTTACCTATTACACCAAAGGAACACTCCACTAGAAAGAAAGGAGCAACAATGGCTTTTCTAGGTAACATACCAATGAAAGAGATTTGTAAAGCAGCCACTTGGTCTACACCTCATACGTTTACCAAACACTACTGTGTAGATGTGCTAGCAACACAACAAGCCACAGTAGGACAGGCTGTACTAAGAACATTATTTCAAATAACTTCAACTCCTACAGGCTGACCACCGCTTTGGGGAGGATTACTGCTTTGTAGTCTATGCACAGCATGTGTATCTGTAGCTACACATGCCATCGAACGGAAAATGTCACTTACCCAGTGTAGGAAGTTGGCTCTGTATGCACTATTTCAAAGTAAGGAATAGTATGCACAGAGTCCAAGGGTTCCCCTTGGAGGTAAGATAGTGGCAAAAAGAGATAATACTAATGCTCTATTTTGTGGTAGTGTGGTCGAGCAGTAGGCTTATCAAAGGAGTAGTGTTAAGCATTTGTTGTACATACACACAGGCAATAAATGAGGAACACACACTCGGAGAAATCCAGCCAATAGGTTTTGTTATAGAAAAATATATTTTTTTAGTTTATTTTAAGAACCACAGGTTCAAATTCTACATGTAATATCTCATTTGAAAGGTATTGCAGGTAAGTACTTTAGGAACTTTGAATCATTACATTAGCATGTATACTTTTTACATAAAACAGAAATAGCGGTTTTAAAAGTGGACAGTGCAATTTTCACAGTTCCTGGGGAAGGTAAAGTAATGTTAGTTTTAACAGGTAAGTAAGTCACTTACAGGTTTCAGTTTTGGGTCCAAGGTAGCCCACCGTTGGGGGTTCAGAACAACCCCAAAGTTATCACACCAGCAGCTCAGGGCCGGTCAGGTGCAAAGGTCAAAGAGGTGCCCAAAACACATAGGCTTCAATGGAGAGAAGGGGGTGCCCCGGTTCGTCTGCCAGCAGGTAAGTACCCGCGTCTTCGGAGGGCAGACCAGGGGGGTTTTGTAGGGCACCGGGGGGGGACACAAGTCAGCACAGAAAGTACACCCTCAGCAGCGCGGGGGCGGCCGGGTGCAGTGTGCAAACACGCGTCGGGTTTACAATGGTTTTCAATGAGAGATCAAGGGATCTCTTCAGCGTTGCAGGCAGGCAAGGGGGGGGCTCCTCGGGGTAGCCACCACCTGGGCAAGGGAGAGGGCCTCCTGGGGGGTCACTCCTGCACAGAAGTTCCGATCCTTCATGTGCTGGGGGCTGCGGGTGCAGGGTCTTTTCCAGCCGTCGGGAAATGGAGTTCAGACAGTCGCGGTCAGGGGTAGCCTGGGGATTCCCTCTGCAGGCATCGCTGTGGGGGCTCAGGGGGGACAACTTTGGTTACTCAGTCGTAGAGTCGCCGGAGGGTCCTCCCTGAGGTGTTGGTTCTCCACCAGTCGAGTCGGGGTCGCCGGTTGCAGTGTTGCAAGTCTCACGCTTCTTGCGGGGAGTTGCAGGGGTCTTTAAATCTGGTACTTGAAACAAAGTTGCAGTTCTTTTGGAGCAGGGCCGCTGTCCTCGGGAGTTTCTTGTCTTTCTCGAAGTCGGGCAGTCCTCCGAGGATTCAGAGGTCGCTGGTCCCTTGGAAAGCGTCGCTGGAGCAGGTTTCTTTTGGAAGGCAGAAGACAGGCCGGTAAGTCTGGGGCCAAAGCAGTTGGTGTCTTCTGTTCTTCCTCTGCAGGGGTTTTTCAGCTCAGCAGTCTTCTTCTTGTAGTTTCAGGAATCTAAATTCTTAGGTTCAGGGGAGCCCTTAAATACTAAATTTAAGGGCGTGTTTAGGTCTGAGGGGTTAGTAGCCAATGGC